>NC_135902.1:42407658-42885158 GCF_964194155.1 Cetorhinus maximus
GGGCCATCTGTCACCTGGAGCAGTCCTGGTCTGTAGACTTGAAGTAGGCTGCGCTCTGGTAAGCTTTAAGTATGGCGCCTGGAGTGAGGAAGCACTGAGGTCATGACATGGCATACAAATCTGAGCCCGTCCACCAGTAATCCGGCATGTTTCCTGTGAATGTATTATTAATGACGTATGACAGGCCAGGAATGGGAATGATAAGGCACGAAAACCCACCATTGAGTCTGGCACGTAAAACGTCTTTTTTCACGCCCACTACTGCACTTGGTACAAATCTGGGACGATTCTGCCCATCATCAAAGAGAGCAGCATAGTCTATTGATTGGGTGCAAGGGGCCTGTGAAGTTGGTCAATTCTCCCCTGGTGTAGCTTTATCCTGGGCATCTTTGTCGTCTCCTCTCCCTCTTCCTTCCGTTATGCCTCCATTAAAGAAACATATACATTTCAATTCCCATCATGAACACGCAACAGGAGTGTAAAAAACAAAATATTTCCTCCTGAAGCTGCTACAGGACAACTTGCAGAATCGTTTTTCAGTATCAGGGCTGAGTAAAGACTGAATTGCATCAATCAAAGACCATGGGTGGGATTTTTCCGTGCCCATTGGCAGCGGGCATGTTTGGCGGCATGAGCGGACAATATGGCGAGAAGGCCAAAAATCAGTTTCACAGCATGGTGAAACCGGTTTGCAATCATCCGCTCTGCCCGTCAATGCGGGTCACGTTTCCTGCCACTGCTCGTCAGGAACTTCACTGTAATAAATCTACACATCATTATAAGCCCAGCTCACCGGAATCATCCTTCCACGCTGAATCATTTGAGCATGTCAGCGTGATTGCACGCCGATGTGTTTCACAACTGCACATAAGTGACCTGCACCTGGCGAGCTGCACTTTGCTCAGGACTTTGAGGATTGTTTACCTACCTTGCTTCGGGCAGCACTCGCAGTCATCAGTGCCAGGCTTCACAAACAACACCACATCACTTTCAGGGGGGCTGACAGACAGGTTTCTCCTTCCAGACCAGCCGTAAGGCAGGGGTGGCCTTTCAATGGCTGCAGGGCTAGGGCTTGCTTGGGGAAGGGGGAGAATTGGCCTCAGGGAGGAGAAGAGGCTTCGGGGCAAGTGCTGTACTGGGGAAGGGAGGGTATCCCAGAGTGTGTGGGTGTGGGAACACATGTTGATCTGTGCAAATGGCCTCAAGAGGGTGAGGGCTGAGGAGGCAGTCTCCAGAGGAGATGAGGCCGGATGGAGATGTGAGGGTGTGTGTGAGAGAGTGAGTGGTGATGTCCCTCGAGCTGGCAGAGAGTCAGATGCCAGTGAATGTGTGATGGGCTTTGTGAGTGTGTGAGTTTACAGTGATAAGATGGTTGCTTTACCCTGGTGGCACTGGATGAGATCATTCATCCTCTTTCTGCACTGGATGGCGAACCGCTTCTGTGCAGCGTTGGCACTGACCACCTCTGCCACCGCCTCCCAAGCTGGAGTGGTGACACTGATGGGCCTCCTGCGGCCAGAGGAGATAGAGGACATCGTGGCCGGCTCCAAAGATGTCCAGAAGGCGTCCCAGGGATGCTTCACTAAATCGAGGGGCTGCAGTCTTCCTGCCTTTTTGGGGTCATGTCTTCTGCGCAGCAGCCCTGGTCTGGAAGAACTGAGAGGTGTGCGTGTGGCTGCACTTTACACATGACGCCATGTGTGAAGAAGCGATGAGGTGATGGCGTGGAGGGCAAATCAGAGGCCACCCGCCAGCAAATCGGCTTGTTTTCCGGGAATGCATGATTAACGAGGAGAGATTGGGATGATACGGCGTGTGCAAAGCCACCATTACGGCTGGCAGGTATAACCTTTTTCCCACCACTACCGCGCTTAGTGCAAACCTGGGACGATTCTGCCCTATGCTTCAGACAAACTTTAAGGACATCCAAAGCCTGTGAACTCATGCATTCCTGCTTTGGCAAGTCATGCAGTCACATTTCTCTTTTTTAACAAGCTCAAACTTAGTCAGGTGCAGTCCAGGTGTAAATATCTGTGCTTATGGAGATAATATCTGAGGCAGTTTGATTTTGGTCTATAATTCTATGGCTGGAACAAAACTTAGCAGTGTGGATGTAGGATGCGGTTGAATTAAACACATGTCAATGGAAAGTGTCCTTTTGTCTATGACATCTTTGGCAATCTCTTCTTTGCCTCCACCTATCACTGGCCCTCTATCCAGTTCTACCTGTCCCACCCCCCCTCTACCAGCTTATATTTCATCTCATTTCTATTTTTCCTTAGTTCTGATGAAGAGTCATACGAACTCGAAACTGTATTCCTCTCCGTAGATGCTGTCAGATCTGCTGAGTTTTTCCAGCTATTTTTGTTTTTGTACCAAAATTTAGGTGTTGCCTAATGAAAGGCTTTTGTACTCGATACCTCTACCTGTAAAGCCAATGGACACACATGCTTTTTTAACAGCCTTATCTACTTGCCCTGTCACTGTCAAAGATTTCTTTAGGTAAACCCATAGGTTTCTCTGTTCCTGCATCTCCTTAAAACTGGACCTTTTAATTGTACCTTATTTTGCATATCCTCGTTCTTCCTTCCAAAATGCATCAACTTCACACTTCCCTGCATTCAAGTTCTCCTGCCACATGTCTGCCCATTTATAGATTCATAGACATTTACAGCACAGAAGGAGGCCATTCGGCCCATCATGCCCACGCCGGTCAACAAAGATCTGACTACAATAATCCCATTTTCCAACGCTTGGCCCGTAGCCCTGGAGGCTATGGCAAGGCAAGTGAATATCTAAATGCTTCTTAAAAATACTTAAACATTTCTTCAGTCTTTCCACGTCCTTCTGATGCCTAATACTATCTTCCTCATTTTTTTTAACTTTTCCAAGTTTCGTTGTCTGTATCACCAAGCCATTAATCCATGTCCAAAAGAGCCATGCTCTTTGTACTGGCCCATGGGGGATACCCCTAATCCAAAAAGCAACTATTGACAACTACTTTCTACCTCCTGCCCTTAGCCAATTTTGTGTCCATGCTGCCACTGCCCCTTTAATACATAATTTGACTGTGTACATGCTTCATGGGATTGCAAGTTATAGCTTTGAACTGTGTATATGTGTGTGTGTGTGTGTGTGTGTGTAGCTGTTTGAAACTATGGATAATTATACCATTTAGTTATACATATGCTGCAAACTGTGGATGATTATATCATTTAACTATGTCCATGTGTCAAATATGGGTAATTTAACTATATACATGATACAAACTATAGGTTATTATAACATTGAACTATACATGTGCTTTAACCTAATGATAACTACATTACTTCTCTTGAAATAAACTTGAAATTATGCATATGTGTATTTCATAACTCTCTTATGTTCCATATAGAATATGCATATATAAATCTCTTCAGTGTGCTTCCAATAGACATAGGCAACAGGAAGTAAATTATGCACAGCAGGGATCTTTAATGCTGTTTCATTGCTATTTTAATTGTTCCCTATATTTTCTCTTGATGTCAAAGTATTACAAACAAATATAGGTGACTATTTTCAAGTATGTACGTTCTACAATCTATAATTACACAGACAGGTTCGTGTGTGTAGCTCGATCAAAAGGCCAAAATATTTGCATCGCCTCTCCTTGAACTGGTAAAATTAGTGTGGATGTACTTGTTGAAATATGAACAGTTACTTAATGAAGTGAGTCTACATTAATCTTTGCTTATCAACATATTTAACTGAAGCTCCCAGTCCCAACTATGAACTACCTGTTTCAGAGTACACAGTTCTTGAATTCAGTGCTAAAGTTGAATTCTCGAGCAAAAGTACAAATTAATTTATATATTTGCTGTTTCTGGAACTTTGATGCTTTGAATGTGAAGGATAAAGCACAAATAGAAGACTACAAAATAGAATGAAACTGTTTAAGTTAAGAATGATTTCAAGAATTACTCTGGTCTTTATTTAGATATGCCTCACATCAATGCTTTCAGAGGCCTTGTATGTTACTGAAAATGTGATTTCTGTAGATAGGGATGCTGTTTGAGAAAATAATTCTCTTGCTTAATTTATTGAAAGCATGTCACAGTTTCTCTGTGTGAGTAAATATAGCAGTGAGAATTCATGCTTGAACGCAGAATAGGTCTGAGATAGAACTGTAACACCTTCCCTCACCTATTGTTCCTTTGACTGTGGCTTCTTGCTGTGAATGGTGAATTTATCCTATAATGGCAAATATTTTATACAAAATTTTATACAATGATCACAGATCATTCATTGGTCCAGATGTTCTAAGAACAGAGTGGAATTGTATCAGTAATTGGATCTAACACAAGCAGTGCATTGTGTTGGACTTATCTCTAGTGCTTGGTCCCAGACTTTAGATTTTATTTGCACAGGGTGCAGGCTCAATGCTGAATTCCTAATCATTGTGTAGAGGTACAGAGCACAGGTAACTTTTCTCTTCACGGACAAGATGGAAAAGCTGGATGAAGACTCATTGAAGATATTCCCAGTTAGAAAGTGTCATTGGTAGCAAACTGAGACCAACTTGGCCTGATTATCAGCTCCGATGAAATGTCAACTTTGTTACTTACTCCACAGGAACTGACAGATGTGCTGAGTATTTCCAATATTTTCTGGTTTTATTATAAGCCTTGATGTTGCATGGGGAGAACAAGAAAGGAGAAAATAAATGGGCTTTCCAAAAAAGCGAAGGACTAATACAAGGTTGATAAACCTTCCAAAAATTCACGTTGTTCAATATTGCTGTAATGATTCCATGAAATGACAATTTTCACTTTGTCTGGTAGTGCAAAATGGGCGATGGTGAATAAAGAGAAGTAAAAATTAGGGCTGATGTAAAATGGGCTGGCGGCTGCCCATCATGCGTTTTTCACTGTTGCACACATTCAAAATTACCCCCATAATATTTCCTTACCAAACTCCTCTTTGAACATGAACTTTACTGACAGAATACTTTACAACAGCAGACTCCTGAAATTTGGAGGAAGGAAACAGTGGAAGTATTTGTGCAGTAGATTTTCTGTGTGCTAGTTAAACTAATCAAGAGTGCTGAGTTGCTACACACGCTGCTGCACCGTCAAAACAGTTACATTGCGTTTTGACATTTTATTCATATAAAACCTCTGTTTCTTTTGCCATATCATGTGCTCCTGAACCATGGAGAAACCTAACTGGAATTAGTGCATTTTTTTCTACTTATGGAATGCAGTGCTCTGACCTACAAACAGGTGATCTGGAGCAGTGACATCCACAGAATCATCCCTAATAGAAGATAGCAGATGAGCTAAAATTTGGTGAAAATTTATATTGAACAGCCAAATAGCAACTTGAAAGGAACTGCATGCATTTCTCGCCCGCAAACCTTATTTCCTGTTGTCTCAATTTTTTCATTGCGCGATTACATAAGTATTTATCATTGTAACTTGCCATGTCAACATTTCCCATTGTCACGAGTGCTGACCACTAGGAGACTCTGCGGAGCTCATTTCTGAAGGCTTAACTCCATCAGTATAAGAAAAAAAAATGCATATTCATCAACTAACAGTGGATAAGACCACAAGCAAGTTATTATTCTTTTATATTAGAGAATTAGGATAATCTTTATATTCCATTTTATTTTTAAGTTTAATTTTTTTTTTCCATTATGCATTAAAGCTGTATCAAGCACAGCTGAAAGGGGAAGACAGAAATAGTGATAGAGAACAAAACTTGCCAAAAGTAGAAATGGATTCCCAGGATTTTAGCTTCTGGAGATCAGAGTCCTATATTATGGAATTCTATGTCATCCAAACACTAGTATCAATTGCACTGAAACATATTCAGTGGCTATTTTCACTGAGAAAAGGTTAACACAGGCTCTAAAATTATTTTCAAGGATTGCAATCAATGCTAATGGCTGGATAATATTCAACATTCTTCATTACACCCTCTCTTCCAATATTTTAAAACCAAATGCCCCATGTTCACACAGCGTCCCACCTCGTGGCCTAGAGCAGTAGCTGATTGATCTAACCTGGCTGAGAGTTGAAATGCTGAAGAACAAAATGAGCATACCCATTTAATGTAGCACTAATGGAATCGCTGCTGTAGTAATACAATACATTTGTGGTTATTTTGACATTGATTAAGCATTGAAAAATCCATATGTTTAATGATGTGGGTGGAAGAATGTTCAAGGTGCATCAGTTCATAAAACAACTATTTGTTATTGATAAACATTGTAATGGATTCATTTAGTAGTTTTGAAGAAAGCAAAATAGGTACTGGTGGGGCCTTGTTAGCTGAGGAATCAGGCTGCATAACTACATAAATTTGATTTTTTTAAAAATTAATTTCTTTTTAGATTTGTGGGTTTTCTGCTTCAATCTGGATTAATGATCCACTGAAGTGTGAAATTTTTCTGTTCCTATTATGTCCTCAACCGCCCTAAGGCCTGAATGAGTATTATTTCTTCACTTCACTTAAATGTTATCAAGCCCACAGACTGCTTCAATTAATAATCACGTGTGGTCTCCGACATGTGAAAAAAAATCTTGCTGTTCGCAGTTTAAGGCGGAGGTGAAATGAAACAGGTTGCCCAATTGTGGAGAGTGTTCACTCGCTTAATGCGTAAATAAACATCACAGAAAAGCAAAGGAAACAATATGATGAGCCTGGCACTGACATGAGTTTGAAGGCTTGGCTTCAAAAGCCTAAATGACTGCTGTCTCAACCTGCAGGTTGCTCCACACTAAATGGACCAAGTCTATCTGGCTGTCATTCAGGCCATTGGTCTTTGGCATGCCTTTGGAATAGTCCATTCTGACTAGTACCACAGATGCTATCGCTGCCATGGTGCTGCTTTCCAGCAGTTCTGTTTCATAAGCTGATTCCAGCCTCCGCAGTTGGATCACTCCCTCTTCCGTCCCACTTGCTTTGGTCGAGGTGTGTTGGTGCCCAGCGGAATGTAAGGCATGCTCATTCTGCAAAGTAGATCCACTCCCACTTCGGGTCTGTGGTCGACTGTTTTCCCATGCAGCAGACCACGAGCTCAAAGTCTTGAGCCACACAGTCACACAGCGGATGGCACTGTGGTGGGATCACACTGCCGCACCATCTCCTATTACCTGCAGATGCGGATGGCTCAGTCTGGAGACAGACTCTGAAGTCACTCCAGATCCACACTCCTGTTGGCCTGCTTCCAGAGTCAAACCAAAACGAAATTCCCAGACAGGAGGCATGGCTTTCTGTGCTGGTCTAAATCCAGCGTACATACTCTTGGTACATTTACATGGCACTTTACTCTGGAGCTCTGTCAACACCAGAACCATAAAAGGTGTAGCATGAGCAGGGGTCACATGGAAGGCTCTCATAATGAAGTGAAAAGGTGCTTTATTCACCACAATTAAGCAAATTACTTAGCTGTGGTTATGTAATGATAGCCTATAGTATTCCTCCTCCTCCTATATTGATTACACTCAATCATTTGAACAAACATTAAATTTTCCATAAACGTGGATCATGGAATCTGTAGATGTGGCTGTGCAGGATTTTGTACGCCGTGTATGCTATTCTTTAAATCTCTCAAAGGCGGGAGAGCAGGCATCGCAATCGGGGTGAGTACATTTTGCAACTTATCATCCCCAGAATATAAATAAAGTGGCCCATGCTATATAGAGGTTCCAGTTAACATTACTTGTGGTGTTATCTATAGTTTTATAGGTACTACTTTCTTGTTACTGATCATTTCTTAAATGAGTTCCAGGTTGGCTTTTCTTGGCAGCTGTGCCTCACGTCAGGTTTTTATTAGGCTGTGGTCAGAGCAGCCCGCTTTCATTTTCAGAGGTGGGATAACTTACTCTTTGTATAAACACAGAGAGGTGAAAGGGAGCCTGTCTGTCCGAGCCTAATGAACAAGCATGTAAGGCTCCACGCGTCTAGTTAAGGCCTAGTAGGCTGCCGCATGTGTGTCCTTTCCAGCTTCCGCCGGTAACCACAGCTCCACAAGGAACATCTGTGCTGGTGTGTGGAGCTCGGGAGTAAGGTAAATACCTCTAAATCTCAGTGTTTTAGGCTGCTATTCAATCCTATGGAAGTAGCACTGACTATGGCCAGACATTGCTGCTTCCGTTGAGATTTAGGATGTAGAGTTCTACACTTCATTTGGTCAGAATGGGATCTCTGCCATGCTTTCAGCACCTCACGTTCATGAACAAAATTTCTTCTTTGAACATTGTTCCTGCAGCCCTGCAGTACATACCTCCTTCTGTTACAAATTAACCTATTAATAATGCTTTCCGAGTTAGTACTCTCAATAACTCTTTGAGGATTATAGTGTTAAATTAAGTTCTGAATTTTCTACTCAATTGAAACATGTTAGTAATACCTTATGAAATGCCCTATTAGAAATTTATAGCGTAAGAGTCCATATTGCATGATTTTGTCTGTTTTGAGAGGTGCAGTGAATATGTAGCACTCAAATGCATAATTTAAAGAGCATTAGGTTAGTTATTTGAGTCTGCTTCACATATATTTGAGTTAACTCATGCATTGCTTCACGGGGTGAATTGACTGATCCTCTACTCCAAAGTATGGAGCTGAACTTTAAGGGCTGATCTCAGACCATCATTGCAACAGTTCTGCAGTCATAGCTCTGACTTGCACTCACTTTCAATCTGATTCCCCACATGGCGATCATTAAACTTCTCCTAAATTTTCAGAAGGCTTGCACTTCAAGCTTCTGTCATTATGGGTGTGGTTGCATCAGAGTTTTAGCATCACTGAGAAATGTCTCCCGCTTTGCAACAAAAGCTCCTTCCTTCCCTGACCTCGGGGAGAAGCAGCCTGGATTGCTCTGGCTGTGCGAAGTATATCACTTGGGTTTAGCATTGCAGGGAGTGAAGCTTCACCGCTTAGCCAAACCCACCAGCACTGAGGTCGCTTGGATTCCCCAGAGCCGTTTTTTTTGAAAGAAAATGTACCTGGAGTTAACTGTTTCATGATGCTTTCACCTGCACCCTGCTAAACATTACAAAACTGAGGTTGATAGAATTGTGGGAGGCAATGGTAGTAAGGATTATTATAGAACCAAGGTGCATTGTTGGGGTTGAGATATAGGTCAGCTATGACCTAATGGAATGACAGAAAAGGTTTGAAAGGCTGAATGGCCTACCCTTGTTCATATGTTCCTAAAACTGTAAGTGCCAATCTCTGACTAGAGGTTGCAATCAGAAACAGTACCCACCAAATATTGATATATTAAATGGCTAAAATCATTTCTGTCTTAAGTGTTATTTGTGTACGTTGAGTTTAAACTTCTAACATAAGTCCATAATCACTGATCTAAAGCATTTCATACCACGTAAATTAACATAATTATCAGCAGATAGCTACTAATAGCGAAAGGCTCTTACTGTCATTTTCTTCGTTGTGCAGTTGGTTTATAATGTCGAAGGCTCAGGGAGGAATTTTCCATCCCAGTTGGTGTTGGGTGTCATGGTGGGCACGAGCACACAATATGGCGAGAAGGCCAAAAATTGGCTTCACGCTGTCGTAAACCAGGTTTGAGATCGTCCATTCCGCCTGTCAATGGCGGGTTGTGTTTCCTACCGCCACACATCCTTTTAATATACTTGCACCCCATTATAAGCCCAATGCACTGGAATCATTCCCCTCATGCTGGATCATCTGGGTACAACTGTACATAAGCGGCATGCATCAGGCGAGCTACACTTTGCTTGAGACTTCGAGGTTTGTTTGCCTACCTTGATTCGGGCAGCACTCGCAATCATCAGCGCCAGGCTTCAGAGGCAGCACCGCATCAATTTTAGGAGGGGGCTCACGGGCAGATCTCTACCTACCAGACCAGCAGTAAGGGGGAGGGGGGAGTGGTATTTCAAAGGCTGCAGGGCTAGGGCTTGCTTGAGGAAGGGGGAGAAGTGGCCTCAGGCAAGGGAAGAGGCTGCAGGGCGAGGGCTACACTGGGGAAGGAGGGTATCCCAGGGTGTGTGTGTGGGGGCACATGTTGATCTGTGCAAGTGGCCTCAGGATGGTGAGGGTGGAGAAGGCAGTCTCCAGAGGAGATGAGGCCAGATGGATATGTGAGGGTGTGAGTGAGGGAGAGAGTGCTGATGTCCCTTGAGCTGGCAGTGATTGAGATGCCAGTGAATGTGTGATGGGCTTGTGAGTGTGTGAGTTTAGAGCGATGAGATGGTTACCTTACCCTCGTGGCACAATGAAATCATTCATCCATTTTCTGCACTGGATGCCTGACCTCTTGTGTGCAATGTTGGCACTGACCACCTCTACCTCTGCCTCCCAAGCTGGAGTGTGAGATAGCGGCCAGAGCAGGGGTAGGGGCATTGCTGCAGGCCTCCACAGTGTCCAGAAGGCACCTGAGGAATGTGTCACTTAATTGGAGGGGGGGGGGGGGGGGGGGCTTCACTCTTCTTGGCTATTGGGGGGCCATGTCTTCACTAGTGCAGTCCTGGGCTGCAAGCATTGAGAAGTGTGCGAGTGGCTGCAGTTTAAATATGGCGCCCTGCGTGAGGAAGCGGTGAGGTAACGGCGTGGTGGGAAAACCAGAGGCCGCCCACCAGCGAGACCCGTGTTTCCTGTGGCTGCATAATTAATGAGACGTAACAGCGCAAAAACTGTCCATTGCGGCCGGAGGGTAAAACAACTTTTATCCCTGCTGCTACTGCACTTTGTGCAAATCTGGGACAATTCCACTCTCAATGTTTAGTTTCCCAAATGGCTCAGTGTAGGGTTTTTTAAACAGAACCATTAAAACCTAAGTGGTCTCAGGTATGATCCGTAACCCCTGGCAAGTGAACTGATCTCTGCCAGGAGCTGACATAATTGGAATCTTCTCCTCTGGGCTAGAGAGGAGGAAAACATTCAGGAAAGCTTCTGGCTTCTAAACAATACCTGGGGAACACTGCAGGAAGGTACAGATAGGTAGCTATTGAGTGACAATAGGATCATACTCATCTGCTACCCATAGTGGAATAGCCTGACCTCCAGGTTCAAACTTAAAGGACAAGCTAGTGAAGGGCAGGTGTGAATACATACCCTGGCCTGAGTCATGGGCTTTAGAAGGGAAAGGGAGATAAAGAAATCATTAGGGCTCTTTGAGTCTATTGTGTGTAAGAATGTGACTCCCACAAATCATGAAGCATTTCTTGAAATGTTGACAGAAACAAGGAATGAGAAAGCACTGCATTCAATTTCCTTCTTTAGTGCAAAGCTTGACACAGTTTGCTGAACATGTACATTTTCCTTATTGTAATTTGCATGTCAATGTTATGAGATAACCTTTCCAAGCTTGTGCTGAATTAAAATTTATCAGATGGCATCGTGCTCATTATAAAGAAGTTTCTTTTCAACACCAACATCAACAAACTAGCTATTTCTAATGGGAATAAAATGCTACCATTGCATCAGAGACACAGCCATATATACTTAATACAGAACACTGTTAACAATTTTCTACAATTCCTTCTCACATTCAAGAGGAAAAAAATTGCGGTAGTTTCCACTAGGAATTTGGCTGAAATTGACCAAACCAACATTTAAGAGGAGTTTCAAAAGCAAATTGTGTTCAGCGCCAATCACATTTCTGCACCTTTTGTGCTGATTTTGAAGTATCATGCTGAAAGTGGCCTCAGGTGACCATGGTGAATTTCCACTAATTGTGACCATTTGTAGTTTTCAAGCAGGATCTTTAAGTTAAGCTGGTTTGTAGGTACCAAGGACTAGAAAACTTTTAAAAGTTTTTATACATTAACAAATACTTCATTTACTAAGAAGCTGACTGGTATACACTCATGAAATTAGTAAATTATTTTGTGATGTTTTCTTATAGTCATTTTCAATTATTTCAAATTGGGTTACTCACATGATTAGACAATGATTAAAAATGATTATTTCAAGTGATAAATCGGACTTATGCCAGTAGTAATAAATCTGCACCAGGTTACCATTCTTAAATATATCAAGCAATTTGATTTAATGCAAGGGAACAATTACATCCCAAAATGCAGCCCGATTGTGATGATTCAGGAAGATTATGCAAATAAGTTTGAGCAGAAATTTGAACCTTAAATTATCTTCAGAAAACTGGTACAATTTTGAGAGTAATTTGTGCCCACTTTATGATTGCATCCAAACAGTACCCCAGTGTCTATAAATGTGAACAAGAAAATATTAACAGTGATATTCAGTGATAATAAGAAGATACTTAGAGATCTTAGTCTCATGATAAAACTGGGGTGAAGCACAGGTCCCAAAGGTAAAAATACAATAACCCAATATGCCCAGGTTTAACTCATAGAAGGGTCACCATTGTATTTGTTTTGTAAACTATCTTCAAATGTATCACTCACACATCATTTACTCAACACTCATTAAACGCCCATAACTGTTTTTAAAGAATGCTATGTGCATCATTTAAAATGTCTCAGTACTTGATATGGCAACATGTTGCAACATTTTGTAATATATATATATATATATATATCTAAGGTATATTATTTCTCTGTAACACACAGCAACCTAGGCGCTGGATTTTATGAGCTGGAATGGATAGTGAGTGGTCCGCTCGCTCCCACCCCCGCCATCTCAGCTCAGCGAATCAGGCGTTGCACGGCCAATTAGCAGATGCCTGGAGAGTAGACGACCAATTAGCGCTGTGAAGTGGGGGGGGGGGGGGTTCCCCGCCCAGTCAGGAGTCTAGGCTAGGACGTCAAGAGCGGTTATGCCATGAACAGCATTGGTCATAGCTACAAATTGCAACTAATGCCCCCTGCTCTCTCAATCTCTCCTTATTTTTTATGTCAGACTCAAACAGTGAATAAATGATATCAAAAAATATTCAAACACTGTCACCTTCACCGGCTGACCCTGGTCTCATTGGTAGGCCTCTTCTTTCACCCTTGTGCCACCTCCTCATGCCTGGCATTAAGCACTTCCAAATCTTTCACCGCCCATGCCTGAAAAATGGAGTGGACAACGAAAAATTTCAGACATTGGGCTCTTTAACAAGCTCAACAGCTTGTTAATTGGTTGTTTCGAAATGATGGGATAGCTCCAATTTATGCGCCCGCTTGTCTTCCGTAATTTTGGAGACTGGCGTGATGATGTCTGGTTGCCGACCTGATGTCATCACGTCCTATTTTATGTACACACAGGCCTGCTTGACTTGTGGCCTTAAAATCCAGCCCCTAATCTCTGATATCATTGAGTCTGTCTTAATTTCAATCACTGATTCCTGTTGTAAGTTAGAAACCAACTTGTCTCAGCTGCATTTGTGTCTTATTAACAAGTTTAGCATAGTAAACAGCAACTGAAGATGTAAATGTTATAAATAATAGCACAGCTATTTCAATCTTGTAATGCATCTTGGAAAACAGATGGTGTTAGCCTCTTAATGAGGTAAATCTTGACTTTGTGCGATAATATAAAATAGGTGAAATCAATGGAATTAAAAATGGGGAGATGTAAAATGAGCTGCCAACCCTTTGTACACTATAGCACCAAGTCAAGATCTACTGTGCTGTGTCATTACTGCCTATTTGTTATTATAACCAATGTTTAATAATTTACAATAATTTTAATGATATACTATATAATGAGCTGACTGCTGAGGTATGCTATCTGAATCAAGATATCTATCTTGCAGACATGCTATCTGGTTTGATAGTCAAACCAGGAAAATCCCAAATTCAGATCCCTAGCAGCAATGGGGGCAGTGCATCTAGCTGCGTGGTTCCCTGCAGGCAGGGCAAACTGATAAAATGAACCTGAAAGTCTACTTATAATCTCCGACTTGCTGATACATTTTCTGGAAAACCTAATGAGGCATTAGCTCTTAAAAGGATGTGGCTTCACATTAAAAGGGAAGTAGTGACAATAGTGGAAAAGGAGACTAATTGTTCACATTGGTACAGTGGAGATAAATGAGGAGCATTATTCCCTTTGATGTCGAAAGTTCAAAATGTAGAAGTGGGAGATTAACCAGCAAAACTGCATAACGCATGGAGCAAACACATGGGCAAGAAACATTTGCATTATGGCTCTTAGAGTTCTTTAGTTTAAAGAGAACAGAAAAACAAGAATACTAGCATGAATATTGGACCATAGAAGTTTACAGCACAAAAGGAGGTTCAACAGCCCATCATATCTGCATTAACGATTTACTAAAGCAATCCAAATCTAATTGCCAACTATCTACCCACAACTCAGCATCTTCCTCTGCTTCAAACGTTTATCTATATTTCCATTAAAAGATGCAATGGTCTCTGTGGCACATTATCAAATGTCTTTTGAAAATGCATTTACCCCACCTTTACTGCACTCCCTTGATAATGCACTGGATTGCCAGCTGAGATTTTATTTCCAAGCCTTGGAGTTTGATCTGAGTCAACTATCTTTTGGTAGCAACAATGCTACCAACTGAGCAAAAGTGACAATGAATGGATGTAATAAATTGATTTAACTGAAGTCGTACTCATTTAGATAATTAACCTCACAGGTAAAGCCTGCTCATATTGGAATAGTATTTATTGAAAGATAGTTACCTACAGCTAGTATATAAATCCTCATTCCCCTTTCTAATCCCTCCGAACCATCCTTTTTGTTAAATGATGCCATAATGAGCTGCTGGCAACTTGGCATATGTACCTGATGGTCATTCTGTTGACTAGTATACTCCAGAATTGTCATTAGTTGAAACAAAGAAATCACAGCACGTAACCACAACGTCACAGAATGAAATGGTAAAGATAGAATTTTCATGAAAACTTATACAGGAAAATAAAATCATTGCAAATGTATAAAATTAATATATTAGAGGTAACCACGTAACAAGTGGAATTTTGAAAGTTAAGGGGTGATTTAAGGAAAGTTTTCAAGATATTAAAGAAACAGATAAATTAGGTTGAGGGAAACTATTTCCATAAGTTTGGAATTCTAGGACTAGGGGGCATAGTCTGAAAATTAGAGCCAGAGCTCTCAGGAGTGAAATTAGGAAACACTTCTTCATGCAAAAGAGTGGCAGAAGTTGGGGACTCTTTTTTGCAAACAGCAATTGATACTAAATCAAGTGCTAACTTTAAATCTAAGATCGATAGGTTTTTGTTATCCGATGGTAGCATTGGTATCAATGGTGTTGGGTTAAGGCGGGTGTTTGGAATTAGGTCACAGGTCAGCCATGGTCATACTGAAGACGGAACAGGCTCAAGAGGTTAAACAGTCAACTCCATATGTTCTTAATTATTTTTAGGTAATTTAAGTATCCTATATATTTTATGTTAAAGAAAATCCTTTAAATAAGATGTTCAAGGCTGCAATACAATCTTGCTGACCAAATATTGCCACGCCATATATTTTTATGTATGATGAACTGATGAAAGTCGACCATCAACAAATGGATTAACAGGAATGGAAAAGAGATGAAGGGTTAAGGATTTGGGACAGGCAGTCTCTGTTTCATTTGTTAGAAACTGAACCTTTTCCTTTGGGAGGGAGTCAAATCAGACCCTGAGCATCAGAATACCTCACAGCAGCCCAGCTGTAGATATTAGACAGGAAAGGGCGATCTGCAGCTATTAAGTCAATCACATCAGATCAGCGTGTGCACTTGTGAAGAACTGGGTTAAGTGTCCTCGGCAGAAATTTGTCCATAATTTTAAAAAAGACGATAAACAAAACGTTTCTAAAATTAAATGGTAAATGGAGGCAGATAGACTGAGCAGTCCATCTCAATAACTCTGTCACTAACGTGAACAGACAGAGTTGAAATTCACACAAAATTCATGCCGGATTCCATTGGAACCCTGGAGAAATAACACTTCAATGGAAAACATTTAATCTCAAGGCAGCCAAGATTACCAGTAAATAACTACTCAGGTTGCATTAGCACAGAATAATTTAAATGATGACTTTATACCGCTTTGTGTGGGAGAGAATTTGCTGTGTTAATGGAAAGAGAAAACATGAAGTGAGTAAAATATATCTCCCAGCAGAGGAAGGTCAAAAAGCATTTTTACAAGGGTGAAGGTTCTTTTTACTTAGTAAATGTAAGTTATTCAATGATACAGAACAATGTGTACTCATATACACCACAGGAAACCCCTACAAGCTCTGCCACTACCTGTGAAAATAGGTAAGATGTGTGAGCTTTGGAAAGGCTTCTCCGCCTTTCACCCGAAGACTAACTTGTTTTTGTTTATCATGTTGCAGATAAAACTAATGTGGTTTTCCTTTCAGCCAAAGAAAGGTATTGGTTATTTGTTAAATATCGATATTTATGCCCAGAATTTCTTGAAGATCTGCATCATCACAATGGTGCAATTATGTCATATATTTACACCTTTACTCACGCTGTGCCATTATTTCCTAGGGGTTTTGCACTGCTCTGTTTTTAACCTGGCTGAAACATTGGGCCAGATTTTGTAGTAGAAATAACTGTTGCTAATAGCAATCCCCATTATTTACGTAGAAATTGACAATAACTTCCAGTGAACCCACATGTGTAGTTAAATACAGAAATTCACAAGTTGCTGTGCAAGATGTGATGTCTCCAGAGGTTAGGTGATAATGTTATCTCATTAAGAGACTCTCCTTGAAATACATTGGACAGGGTGAAGTTCCTGCACTTACCTCATAGATGTGAACTAAACTCGCCAGAAAAAGTTGCGGCTTGTCTTTTTTTCTTCCTGTTTCTTTTACCTCTCTCTCATCCCATCTTTTTTCTCTCTCTCTCCTTATGTCACTTCCTGTACTTGATTTGATATTGAATTCAGTGTAGAGGTTGGTTTTTTTTTGGGATGTAGAAGGCGATGTCCAGGGTTGAACAGAGACAGTCAAATATTCTGCCATTGAAAACATTGGGTGGCTGGTCTTTATAATCCTCTCTTCCTGATCAGGCTTTTAGATCTTCTATAATCAAATTCAGGAATTTGGACCTTGCTGGGGCTGTTATACACATTCTGCAAGTTCCCCGATTATCCAGGAACTCATTCCTCAGCATCTTCCCTGGTAGGGCAGAAAGCGGTTCTGGGCACGTGCAGGCCACTTGTGCACTCACTGTTCCTCTTACCCAGGGTAATGGCAGCCATGCCTGGCAGGAAGGTAGGAAGAAATTAAGACAGGAAGAAGGAAAGAATGACTGAGGGAGGGGAGTAAGGGATGAAGGAAGGATGTAAGGAAGGACTTGCATTTCTATGGCATCTTTCACGATCTCAGGCTGTACCAAGCACTTTACAATCAATTAAGTACTTTTGAGATGTAGTCATTATTGTGATGTAGGAAATACAACAGTATTTGTGCACTGCAAGGTCCCACAAACAGCAATGTGATTATGACCAGATAATCTGTTTTTTAGTAATGTTGGTTGAGAGATTAGTATTGGCCAGGATACCAGGGAGAATGCCTCTGTTCTTCATTGAGTAGTGTCGTGGGATCTTTTATGTCTACCTGAGAGAGCAGGCAGGATCTCGATTTCACATCCCATTCAAAAGACCATGCCTCAGATACCATGAGCACTCACCAGGGTCACCACTAGCACTGACCTTGTGTTGATGTTACCTGGTCTCAGTGTGAAATACTAGACAGGTAAATAATTAATGAAGTGTCTTAAAACCCAGAAGGCTTTATTGTCACAGATCTTTTGGTATAGACAGTCACTGGCCTTTTCCCAGCTCTCTGTCATTTCTCTCTCTAATAACAGGCTTATCAAAGGGGATGTTCCCTCAGAGATTTGGCTTTGGGTACTTTGGTTCCCAGTGAAATTTGGAAACTGTCAGTGATACTGGGCAAACCTAGTACTTCAGTCTCACTGGAGTGCAGGAGAGGGAAGAAGAGAACAGAACTTTGCAAAAAGTCACAAGTCATTAGAAAGCCTTTTCATATTTACCGGGACATTAGAGAGCTGGGTGACTTTGTGCTTTCTGACAGTTGTACTCTGGATTAGGGAGGAAAGAGCAGAAGTGTTAATCAGCAAGAAATTATAGCAGAAAACTGAGAAGTTAATCTTTTTATCCAGCTCTCTTTAATCAGATATCCTTTTATATTTAACTTTGGATACGCTCCCATTATGCATATATACTTCTAGCTGGAGATTGCCACATCTTCTTAGCTTTTCAAGTTTTTAATTAATTCTGATGTACAGGCAATAAATGGAGTTTGTGCCTTTACATCTGTTCCGTGTATATCAGCTCATTATTATGATTGTCACTTTGTTTGATAACGTAACTGCAATTTGTTTGGATTTTGCTGAACGTGAGGCTTTTTCAATATAAGCATGACCTAGAATAATAAATTATACTTACACTTATATACAAAGTTAAATGAATTTTATTCCTATGCAATGAGATTATGACAATCAGATGTACCGTTCATTTCCTACTTTCTGCCGATTTCATTTCTAATTTTAAACACATAGTGGATATTTTACATTTCAGTTATTCCAATGCTTTGACAGCATGCAAATAAAATTAAGCTGGTTTCTTTTATTATTGAAACAGTTTATACAATTTTCTTAATACAGATTAAATGCAAATAATTCACACGACAGGGAATCAGCACACTGGCCATTGGCTGTGCTGTTTCTGACCAACTACTCTTAGGACATGCTGGAGTAAGATGGCAATGGCCAGATTTACAGCTAACATTGTCAATCTTGTTGGTACATAGAATTCTGTGCCCACTTAGCCATTAATATGACATGCTCAACAGATATCTTTACCATGAGACAAATTTATCACCTGCATGACAAAAGGGTTGCATGAAGAAAAAATCCAGAAGATTAAACCACTCTTATCGAGCGCTATTTCATATGCTTAGGGGTTGAACAGTTGGCATCTGAGATGCCAGGACTGAAACAACGATTGTAAAATATTCCTAGGTGATGCTTGATTTAGAAGAGCCATGTGAGTGGCCCCATAGATCATTATTTCATCCACCAAGTCCTCCGCCATGGATAATACACTGATGGTTTCCGTTTCAGCATTCAGATCCTGGAAATCCGCTCCAACACAGAGCAGCCATAAACAGGCATGAAGTGTCTCATTAGCAACTGCAAAGTGTCCTAACACCCGTATTAGGTGGCCACCATAGATGCCTGAAAAATGGTCTGACTCAATTTCGGGACAGACTTTCTTCAAGCATCCTTGGAGCCCAAGATATTTTGCCCCAACATTGCTCCATGTTTTGGCACCCTACGGCTCCTGACCTGTCTCAGCATTGCCTACCTCTTCTACTGGGGATGCCAAGGAGCTGACAGACATTTGATTGGGCCTGCAGCATCAGGAGCCTGCCCACTGTCCCTAATAGGAAGGCGAGTATGGATCGTGGCAGCCATTCAGGAGGCAGCAGCCCAGAAGATTGCTGAGCCAGTCTCAACGCTGGCAACTGATGGGCTTGGGACCTCCATCTGGTCTCAATGCTGGGTTCCTGACGCTTACAGCCCAAAGGGTTGACACTTTTGGGATGAGAATGATATGGAGGACAAATACTAACACAGGCTGAATGACCTTCCTCCCATCTTGCAATTTCTGTGCAATTATATGTTATGCTGTAGGAAAGTGAATGCTCAACACAAAAGCAAAATGCTGCATTAATCTGAAAGAAAGGAAAAACAGAAAATACTCAGCAGGTCAGGCAGCGTCTGTGCAGAGGAATGAACCATGGGAATGTTCATGTCTTTTGGGCATCGAATGGTGTGTTTCAGGGGAACAGTTTGTTAATATTTGCATAAGATTTCCTTTTCTAAAAATCAACTTCTCTTCAAAAAAAGGATGCCTGGAGTTTTCAAAGGTGGTGGAGAGGGGTGGGAGGTGGTCAGCTGGGCAGCAATCCAAGAGGATCTCCGGATGTGCACGGCAATGCAAAATAAGACCAAAAACAAAAATAAAAATACCTGGAAAAACTCCTCAGGTCTGGCAGCATCTGCGGAGAGGAACACAGTTAACGTTTCAAGTCCGTATGACTCTTCAACAGAACTAAGGAAAAATAGAAGAGAGGTGAAATATAAGCTGGTTTAAGGGGGGGTGGGACAAGTAGAGCTGGATAGAGGGCCAGTGATAGGTGGAGATAGCCAAAAGATGTCACAGACAAAAGGACAAAGAGGTGTTGAAGGTGGTGATATTATCTAAGGAATGTGCTAATAGGTGACATTAAGGGTAGAAAGCAGGACGAGCAAGGTACAGATAGCCCTAGTGGGGGAGGGGTGGGGGGAAAGGATCGAAATAGGCTAAAAGGTAGAGATAAAACAATGGATGGAAATACATTAAAAAATAATGGAAATAGGTGGGAAAAGAAAAATCTATATAAATTATTGGAAAAAAGGGGGATCGGAAAGGGGATGGGGATTGAGGAGAGAGTTCATGATCTAAAGTTGTTGAACTCAATATTCAGTCCAGAAGGCTGTAAAATGCCTAGTCGGAAGATGAGATGCTGTTCCTCCAGTTTACGTTGAGCTTCACTGGAACATTGCAGCAGGCCAAGGACGGACATGTGGGCATGAGAGCAGGGTGGAGCATTGAAATGGCAAGCGACAGGGAGGTCTGGGTCATGCTTGCGGACAGTCCGAAGGTGTTCCGCAAAGCGGTCACCCAGTCTGCGTTTGGTCTCTCCAATGTAGAGGAAACCGCGTTGGGAGCAGCGAATGCAGTAGACTAAATTAACCGCCTGGGGCTGCTTACTTGAAGAAATTGCCGGGGGTACAAAAAATTATGGGGAACATTGGTGGAATGTTTCCAAATCCAGTGCTCTAAATGGGATGTAAGGTTGCAAATTAACGATAAACATTTTTTAATGATAATCCTAATTGGATTTTTTGGCACAAGATGGGGAGAATCCAGTAGAATTTTAAGGCCCCCATTTTATTGATACTTTGACATGGTAGATTATCTTCCGCTGCTCAGCATTGGAACAAAGAATGCTACAAATATTACCCGGTAACCTCTTAAATGTTGTTAAACTTTGAACCGGTTACAATCTAACTTGTCAAACTTGCTACCTAAATCATGAGTATTTCTGTTAATTTCTGCAGATTTGATTTTCATGGGTTTCACATAAATTATTAAATCTTCTGTTCCATTTCAATTTAAGGTATTTCTCAAGTTAGTAAAAATAAATTCCATTGGATAAAAATACAAAATTCAAATCGGTATAGGATAAGCAGCATTACTAGAAAAATAAATCATCAAGTGGCATCAGACCACATAACCCACAGGATCAGCGTCGAACCCTACTGAGCTGAGATCATGAGATGCATTTTTTTTCTCTTGCTAAAATAATCAAGGCAAGTTAGGCTATTGCTGGCTGGGAAAGACAATGATGACTCTTTCGCTGAACTTTTCGTGATTGTTATCAATTGTAAATCATGGGAAGCAGCAAAGTGATACACATACAAACTGATAGGAGCTGACTGAAAATGATCTGTTATGTCCCGAATTCAGGCTGCAAACAGTAGATCGCACACAGGATGGATCATTAGATCAGTGAAGATCCCATCCAAATCCTTAACACACTGGTACTATATTCCTACAAGAAAGTCTTGCATTTATATAGTGCCTTTTGTGACATCAGTATTTCCTAAAGCCCTTTATAACCAATTAAGTTATGTGTGCTATTTGTTGTACATGCATCTAAAATATGTGAGTGAATGCCAGTGTAAACATATGCCCACAAGGTGCAGTGCTAATGTATTAAACAGCTGTACATGAACTTTGTTGATTGCTAGTTACATCTTCAGAGGTAAATGTTGATCCATAAGTTAGCCTTGAATATAATAGGAAGCAAAGACATTACTGCAGTCGTTTCCTTCTATTATTTATAACTTAAAGTGAATTATTGTGCTCCTAAGACCTCAGGAATTTCTCTTAGTGTCAGCATCAGGCACTTGCTAGATCGAGCACTAATGTGGTGTGAAGCTCTCTCTGTTCCACGCCAACAGTACCCGAAAGCGACACTGTTTTCATGGTGAGTATTTGACAAACCTTATGTTTTGTTTCTGGGAAGAACAAGCCAAAAGAGCCACACACTGTTTATGGTCATAAGGACTTCATACATAAGTGACAGGAATTCCTTTCAATGTGATTTAAGTATTTAAGGTGTAGAGGGGCTTCAGTAATGTGGAGGCACTAGAAAAAGTGGAAAAACTCTCCCTGGAGCAGAGAAGGTTAAGCAAAGATTTTCTAGGGATGTTCAAAATTATGAAGGGTTTTGATGGAGACAGATTTATGATAAATTGCAGAAAGCCTGGGGGAAAGTTAGGAGTTTTTTTTTAACATAGCAAGTTTTTATGATATGAAATACACCAGCTGAAAAGGTGGTGGAAGTAAATTCAGTAGTACCTTTCAAAATTTTTGAAAAGGAGAGATTTGTAGGGCTATGGGGAAAGAGCAGGGGAGCAGTTAGAATGTGGAACTCACTGCCACACGAAGTGGTCAAGGTAGTAGCTGAGGTGCTTGAAAAAAGGAAACTAGACAAGTACATGACAGAAAAGGGAATAGCAAGGATTGCTGATAGGCTGAGATGAAATGGGTGGAATGGGATCAGACTTGAGTGGAAAATAAACAACAGCACACATGAGAAGGGCCAAATGGCCTGTTTCCATGCTGTTTTGTTTCTAAATAATTCAATGCAATTGGACGTCTCTTTCAAAGTACTTGTCAGCACAGGCACAATGAACCAAATAGCTTCCTGTCCATTCAATGATTCTATAATACTACGAAGTAATTGCATCATAGGTTTATGGGAAACATGACTTTGTAGGACAGATTTTCGATAAATAAGGAACATGCCAGTTGTGGTGAGGTAGAAAAAGAAACTGGCATAATGAGGTTTAAAAAGTAGATTGCAAAAGTCTAAACAAGTACCTTCCATTTAAAAAGAAAACTATTAAAGTCTTAGCTTGCCATGGATAATGAGTTAGCATCCAATTAAAAATGAAGAAGAGCAATTTTGTATCAGCTGTAGCTCTATGTAGTTCGAAGCTCTATGGTTGCTGAGTCACAATGTCTTGGATTCAAGACACATTTCAGGGCTTCAGCAAAAAAATCAAGGCTGACAATGCAGTACAGTACTGAGGGGTGCTACATTGTCAGAGGTGCTACCTTTCAGATGAGCTGTTACACCAAGGTCTCAGGTGTCAGCTCAGGTAGATGTAAAAGATCCCCAGCACTATTTCAAAGAATAACAGGGGAATTATCCCAGTGCCCTGGCCAATATTTATCCCTGATTCAATGTCACAAATAACAGATTGTCTGGTCAATATCACATTGCTGTTCATGGGAGCTTGCTATGCACAAATTGGCTGCCACATTTCCTGCATTAAAACAGTGAGTACACTTCAAAAGTACTTAATTGGCTGTAAAGTGCTTTGGGACATCCTGTGGTCATGAAAGGCACTATATAAATGCAAATCTTTCTTTCAGGACCATAAGGGTTGTAAAGGATAAAAACTACAGAAAAATATGAGAAACTAAGAAAAGATGTCAAGAGAAGCAATGAGGAATTTTACAGTGTGTCAGTAAAAAGAGAATTGTTAAAAGTGAGGTGGAAGTCCCTGAAAGGTGAGGGTTGTCAATTTGTAGATGATGATCCAAAAATTGTAGAAGTACTTTATAAGTAATTTACATCATCTTTACTAAAGAGAATGTTATTCTGGAGGAGGTCATATGAAAGAATGGGACAGGGTAGATAGAAGTACCCAGTTCCCAGTAGTTGAGGAGTCAAAAACAATAGACCCTACATGAAAGATTAGAGAGCAAGAGAAACTTCTTTACAAAGAAAAGCAATAACATTTTGGGGTCCTTTTCTTGTCCAAGCTGCTTACTACCTGATATATATTTGCACTTTTATACAGGCTCCCACCTGAAACAGGTATGTTGTATGTCCATTGACATGACTGCTTGAAAATAGCTAGTCATGTCTTGGGTGTCTAAGGAATGACTGTGGTTCCTGTTACCTCAATTTTCCTCTGCTGACTGCCAATTTCCAGGTGAGAAATAGAGTATTCACACTTGAAAATTATTCCGAGACTTGCGAGACTGTGGAGTTCACTTCTAGAGTTTGTAGTTGAGGCATGTGAACATTCAAGATTATATTGGATAGTTGGATTAAGAAAAAAGGTGATTATGGAGTGGGGCATGAACCCACAACCCATTAGACCTACAGACTCAAGAGGCAAGAGTGTTACTACTAAGCCAAGGCTACATCTGGCAAGACTTCACATTTAAAATACTTAAATTATTTGAAAAATTCAATGACTTTGTGTCAACATATAATGTGTGTCAGCAATATAACATCTGTTAAATAATGAGACTGCACGCCTTGTAATTGGACTTTTATTACATTGTCTATATTATATTTACACATTGCAGTGTGGTGGATGCCGCATCCAAATATTTGCCAAATACCATATTCCAATTTGTGATGTGTGCAGTTGTGTGGAAATAGGCGAGGCCAAGATTTGGCATGGTGCCCACTCAGCTGTGATGTCCTTTTCCCCATCATTTCTATGGTCAAATAACCTGTCTAACATTTATTATTCATGCTTCAACAAGTAGAAGGGACATTTGAATAAGCTACCAGAGGATTGCTGTCACTCATGGAATTGGTCAGCAAAGGCAAAGTAAGATGAAAAAATTGAGAAAACACTCTTAATATCTTCAATATAAAACATATATTTATGTTTCCTACATTGGCTGGTAAGTGCTTTTGGACATCTGAAGGTTGTGAAAGGTGCTATATAAATGCAAGTTTTTCTTTTCTTTTCAATGCTTGATAACAATATTGGTGATTTAAATGTCTTACATCTGAGACATTAGCCAAAAGGTCAGTGCCAGTTGATCCATATTGGGTATTCTTAACAGCAACCAAGAAATGAAATTACAATCAGATGTCACTATTACATTTGCAGAAATTGGCAGAGAAAAATGTTTTTATCAGAAGTTTCATCTCATGGAGATTTGCGCACCTCGACTACTTCTAATGGAACTTCCATTGGGACCCGGGAACATTCTTATAATGAGGGGTTTGTTTCAACAGTTGTAATAATGATGTTTCACTAGAGGCAGCTTTAGTAACATTGAAGGATGAATAGAATGTACTGAAGAAAGCATCAAAAGTACAGAAGTAGACATTAACAAAGGTATATTTATTATAGGTGTGAATATTATTGAAAGCATTGGAACACTATTAATCAGCAGCAATCTATATTAATAAACTGTGGGCAAATAGCCAAGCCATGAAAAGAAAACTTGAGTTGACTCCCCTGTCATGATAGTGGTTTGGACCAATTCCATAGTACATAACTAGAAAAGAATCAGCTGATTCATACAGGATTTGACCACAAGAGGCCCCACCGACCACCTCATCCTTTTCCTGTCATTCCTATATTATTTGGCATTCACTGCAGCTTAATTATAACATATTGAAACTGCGGGGCCTTCTATTAACCCTTTGAGGCTGCTGTAGCTTTTCTGCCCTAATATAATTCAGGACTGCAATTTGCTTTTCTTTTTATAATCTTGTGAATTCGGAAATAGTTTGCGATTGGCGCACATCTCTCAATTCTTGCTTTCTCCTTCCTTGCTGCAAGTACAGACAAAAAATTTCTTAGAATTGAAATTTGATAAAACAGGCTTTGATTGAAGGGCTAAAAATGACTTGCAGGAATTAAACAGTTAACGTAAGCACAATGTAATGTATTTGGCTGAAATTCTCCAGGTTGCATTACTTCAACATCTTCTTGGTTTCAGCATCCAATTATAACAGAATTATTTTGATGGATTAGTCAGTAATTATCAAGGAAATGTGCAGGAGACAGAGAGTGAATCATATCGAGAAAATTGGGCCTAAGATTAAATGTAACTGTTAGTATCAAAATGTTTTTAGTTTGCGAAAAAATGCACACAGGGTGTGCACACAAACTATCCCGCCTTCATATTATTTTTAAATGCGATTTCTTTCGCAATCTAATGATAAATAAAGGTTTGAGAATAGGATTAAATTCAAGCATTATCCTGCTTAAGGCACAAACACATATTCATGTAAGGCAAACAATGCCTTCTTTGTCAATCCGAAGTTGTAATGAATACAAAGAGCCAATCTATAATTTTTTTTAGTATTTTTCACATTGATGCTCCTTGGTACATGAGCTTTCTTTTAGCTCTGCTCTGTCCTTGTGGCCCATACGGCTCAATATCTTATCAATTCAGTAATTAATGTAATGGTGGATCCCGATGAGGAAAGAACACTGAAATCCTTGTACTTTGCTGCAGCTCAACACATTTACCTTTGAACTTGAGGTTGGCTGATCCTCAGTAGAAGCCCAAGGGCTCAAGTTCTTATGGCAGATAAACAAACATTCTGTCTCCCTATAGGACCGCTATCACTTTAAAACCTCACCAGGCTGGTTCATACAGACTCTATCATTTTTAGCTCCTGTGGCAGTGATCACTTTTCGCTACAGGTTGCCTCATGGTGCCATTTAGCAGAGAAACAGTTCCTCATAGAACTACATACAAGTTGTTTCTCCATAAATAATATAAACAGAAGCTATTCTGGCTAAATGATCCTTCTTGCCTTCTTCAATAATTCAAGTACCTCAGAATTTGTAATAATTATGCTTTTGTTAGTGTGCAATGTACCTTTAAGAATAATACTGGCTAAGGAAGATCACATGATCTGTAGCAACCAATAGGAGAGTAGTGCGGGCTACCTCAGAGACAGTGTAGAGATGGAGTTGGAGTTGAAAGCACACATGTAGTTGCTGCTGAGTATATTGTAAATAAACTTAAAGTTCCCACCCAAGAAGTGTCTGCAGCTCAACTCTATCACTAATAGTACAACTCGGCCACCCCCAACAGACTTCTACCATATTGCTTTCACACTAAACTGATTTTGTATAAGCAGCATTTATTCTGCATGCCAGTAACATTCAGTCACAGTGACTTGAAGTTAACTACTGCGAAACTATCTTATTATATCAAGAATTTAATTATTATTCTTAACCGATAGTAAATAACCTGATGTTTACTAAGTGAGATCAGCTTAAAGGTCATTTTTTTTTTATTCATTCATGCATGTGGACATCATGGCAAGGCCTGCCTTTATTGCCCACCCTACTTGCTCTTGAGAAGGTGGTGGTGAGCCAGCCTTACTGAACTGCCACAGTCCATGTGATGTTGGTCCACGCACAGCAGTAACACAAAGTTATGATAAATTACACATCAAGTTTACCGCTATAAAAACTGAAATGTTCCTAAAATACTAGCCAGGGTGAATTTTCTAAGTGTACAGATCGTAGATCATCAGTAGTCCCTCGATTTGAGGATAATGTTTACTCAGGGTCACGAGTTTCTACCATGGGTTTTCGTGTCATTGAACAGGCTGATTTTTGACCCACAGATCTTTGGGCACACAGGGCAGGATGTTCCATGTGGTAGTGGGATCTGGAGTGCAGGATTTGCTTCCTTTTTTGCCCTTCTTTGCCGCCTCGACCATTAAGACATTATGAATCAAAGCCTGATGCAGCTTGATGGACAAGTTGTTGCCATTTTGAACGATTGGTAGCAAGCTCCTCTTAGTCATTAATGTCAATGCTGCTGCGATTCCAGGAGAGCTTTAGCATTTTTTGTCCCCCCTGGAGCTGTGGCCATTTGAGAGTTGAGAAAACAGGACCTGGCAGGGGAGAGGCTATGGGCCATCCGAACACAGTGTCAAGTCCATCAAAGTGGATGTTGCAAGTGCTTTTCCTGAATGCCTGTAGAGCAGGTTTCAAGAAGGACATTAGTGTTTGTTTGATGTTCCTCCCTTTGAATCTGCAGGATGCAGCGGAGACATTGCTGGTAGTATTTCCCTCATGATCTTATGTGTCACTGATACACAGTCCAGGTCTCAATGCAGTACAGGAGTGTGATGATGACAACTGTTCTGTGCACTAGGACTTTTGTTGAATTGCGGAGGTCTTTGTTGGCAAACACTCGCTCCTGTGGTTTGTAGAAGGCTGAGCTGGCACAGCTGATCCACTGTTGGATTTCCTTGTCAATGTTGGCTTTTTGAAAGATGTAGCTGCCTAGGTAAGGGGAGTGCTCAACATATTCCAGAGCCTCTCCTTTAACATGAAAACATGCATGCTCATACATGTGAAGTGGAATATTTGACTGGCCGCGTGTGGTTTGATATGAGTTTTGTTTTGGTAACATTCAAGGACAAGCCGAGTTTCTTGTACGCAAAATTGAAGAGATTGTGGGTGGCTTGCAAACCTAGTGCAGAGTGGGCAACAACACTGCAGTCATCCACAAGCTGTATATCCTGTATATCCATGGTGATCAGTTTAGTTTTGGCATGGAGGCGATTAAGGTTAAAGAGTTTTCCTCTTTAATACCCATACCAGCGGGCAGTTGATCTTTGATGAGGTGCATAGCCACTGTCAGGTAGATTGTAAATAGTGTGGAGGCTATTACACAGCTTGCTTGATCCCGGTCCAGATTTTGATGGGGACTGTTTCAGATCTCCCACTCAAGACAGTTATATTGTAATGAAGCGGTTGTAGGATTTTGACAAAGTTTCTTGGACATCCAAATCTTTGGAGCACAATCCACAGAGTTTTGTGACTTACTGCATCAAATGCTTTAGTCAGGGCAATGAACGCATTGAAGAGTTCATGGTGTTCTCAACATTTTTCTTCTGTTTGTATGATAACAAAGGCCATGTTAGAGGTTGCTCTGGAAGGTCTAAAGCCACACCGTGTCTCTGCGAAGATTTCCTCAGCCACTTCCTCAGGAAGTGGGCCATTCAGGAGAATGCGCGTCAGGGTTTTCCCTGCTTTGGACAAAGAGGGGAATACTTCAATAGTTTCCACAGCATAATTTATATTCCTTCTTGAAGACAGTTGCAATTGTTGCATTCCTGAAGTAGGGGTGGGGTGGGGGTTAGTTCTTTGTCCTCCCAAATCTGGAGGATGAGTGCATGGAGTCTTGATATCAGCAAAAGCCCACCAGCTTTGAAGGACTCAGCTGGAATACCATCGGAGCCATAGGCTTTGTTGTTTTTCATCCGTTTGATTGCTTGTTGCAGCTCCCCTATCAAAGGATTCTACCCAGGGTACTGGGCAATAGCTTGGAGAGTATCAGCTGCCACAGTGGATTTACGGTTGAGGAGTTGTTGAAAATGTACTTTCCAGCTTTGATGAATGGTATTGTCATCCTTTAGAAGAGAAACACCATCCTGTGAGTGAACGGGATTTTGTCCATTTGGCCTTGATCTATAGATGGCCCTGATGGATTCAAAAAGCTTTATATGTCATGTTGGATGTTGGTCAGCATACGGTTGGATCTCTTGGGCTTTGTCTTCCCACCACATATCCTTCATCTTTGGCATTTGTCTTTGGGCATCAGCCTTGAGCAGTTGCAATGCTGCCATCTTGACTTGTGACCTACAGTTGTTCTGCCAGGCAATGAAGGTTGCTCATTTTTGTTTTAGAAAGTCACATATTTACTATTGTCTTCATCAAACCAGCCCTGGTGACGATGATGTCCAAACCATATGACCTGAGCTCAGGAGTCTAGTACAGCTGGCTTTATTTGATCCCACTGTTCTGGAATTGAGTTAGACGTGTGAAGATTTTCCAGATTGGCCATGAACTGCGCTTGGAATTCCTCTTTTCTCTTGGGCTGCTTTAGGGCTGAGACATTGATGATCTTCCTCTGGGGCTTTGGGTCTTGTGATGTCTTGGTGTTAAGTGAATGTTCATCACCGCTCGAACAAGCCTATGTTCTGCCCAGCAGGCATCAGTCCCTCGTATGGACTGAGTGATACAGATATCACTTAGATCTTTGACTCAAACAATGACATAATCCAGGAGGTGCCTAGTGCTTTGATCTCGGATGCCCCCAGGTGGTTTTCTATTTGTCATTCTGGTGGAAGAGGGTGTTTGTTATAATGAGGCCATGCTGAGCACACTTTGTCAGCAAGAGGACACCATTTGCATTAGCTTTTCCCACCCCATTTTTCCAAATGGTTCCTCTCCAGACATCGGATTCATGGCCATCCCTGTAATTAAGGACCCCGGAAGGATGATCCTTTCTTCTTGGGTTGGCAGTGAGGACTTCGCCAAGATCAGAATAGGAATTTTCCTTAACATCTTCATCGGAGTCAATAGTCTGGGCATATGTGTTGACGATGGTGGCATATTGGTTGTGGCTCAGCTGTACGTGAAGTGCCATGAACCTTTCATGTATACAACTGGGGAGGTTTGGCAATGCCCCCAAGATCCTATTCTGGGCAGCAAAACCAACTCTGTGGGCATGGGGGTCACTGTCAGCCTTTCCTTTCCATTAGAAGGTGTATCCCCCTGATTGTTCATTCAGGTTCTCCTGCCCAGGAAGGCGGGTCTCACTGAGGACCGTGATGTCAATCTGGAGTCTTGATAGCTCACATGCAGCTCTTCTTTCTGGACAATCGCTCATGAGAATATCCATGGGCAAAATTTTTCACTCGGCATGGGGCGAGCGCCCGACATGCTCGAGCGTAAAATAGCGCGCCATGATGTCGGGCAAGCGTCCCGGCGTCATCGCGTATTTGCGCGATATTTCGGTCAGCAGGCACGTGCTAAAGTCGGAAGTGTGCCTACTGACAATTAAGAGGGCTATTAAGCCCATTAACGACGCAATTAACCGGGATTTTTTGCTGCCCGTCCAACCTTACGGTTGGCGGGCGGGCAAATCGGCCAAGCGGCTTTTGCATTTTTCAGGAAACCTCGTCCAAGTGGCGGGATGAGGTATTCGTCATTAAATTAAAGAAAAGTGTTTGGACAGAATTCTCATGCTGTATATGTTGAGGTGACTGTTTCTGATGCGTGGGAATTTTTTCCCGGTTTTTAAAATCTTTATTTTTTGTGCACTTAAATTCTTCAGCTCCCTGAGGCAGGTCTCTGGCCATTAATCGGCCAGCCAGCATGAACTCATGGTCGGGGACTGATCTCAGTTGGCGATCCGTTTCCCGACCACTCCTGGGCCCACCGATCACACCCGCCCACTGAGCTGAAAATTCAGGCCACAAAGATGGTGATTCCACAAGGTGTGGCTCCTCAGCCAAGAGAAAGTTGGATAGCCTATTTTTGGGGCACCTTTTCTAACCATTTGGGGTGAGCAGGGTGTATCCTGCAGAGGATTGCTCAGTCACAGATGCTGCTGCCCAAAGACACCTCTGTCCCAACCCAGGTGTCCAATGACTATCATGCATCCCTCACCCTGTTGTTCAGATTGTTGACTAGGGACTCCCAGTTTCACAGCCCTGCCCCTTTGCCAATTCTCCATCACCACCAGACTAGTAGAAGCCTGCATGTGACCTTGTTTAATGTGGCGACCTTGGGGTGCCATCATTGTCTACAGGATCTTGACGGGTTGGTGATCGGATTTTGGTGACATATTGAGCCACGATGAATGGGACCATCTTGCCGCTGGAGCCTCCTTCCACCTTTGCAAACCAATGAGATACAAAGACTACTTTTGCCTGTTCTGCTGTTGAGGACTTTTTGGACCACATGTTGTCTGGCACCTCCCTCTGACCTTGCCAACATGTGTGGCCCTACCAGGGACAAAGAGCTTCCAATGGCATCGCTTCAGGGATTGTCAGAGCGCACAAGCCTCTCTGCCAACTCAAGGTATAAATCCATGGAGGGATCTGGAGCAGGGTGGCACAGCAGAACAGCAGAAGCATGCTGTGTCCATAATCCAGAGCTCAATGGATCAAGACCATTTACAGAGCCCGAGTGGCTCAGTCGGTAGCTCACCAGCCTCTGGTCTGGAAGGCCTCAGATTCAAGACCCACTCCAAGTCTTGTGCATCATGTGAGTAGTGTTCATCTGCATTGAATTTTCACATGTTCTCTCACTAGATCACAAACAACTCAGGAACTTAACACATGGATGCACAAGTATGGAGAAAATTGCCAAATTATTATTTTCAGTTGTTTTTCTTTCAGCTCTCTTATTTGTCGGATAACTCTAGGTCCAAACTCTAGGTCTATTTGAATTAATTAAGAAATGGGATCCTCATTCTGGGCAGATGACATTTGCTTTTCCTTTGTTAAACGTTTCCAGGTCAGTTCAGTATGATCCCACCATTTCCTGTACTCAAGTCTCATTAAATCATTTGGTGTAATATTCTCAGCATTCACATTTCCTACTTATAATTGAAAAATATTAAAGCTCCAAATGGTGCCTTGGAATGAAAAACCAAAAGATTTACTATTAGCTAGAACTGGATTAAAGAGAGTTTCAATTTTGATACAAGATGTGTGCAGTTTCACACTATGCTAAGATCCTTAACTGGGATCATTAGATCTGGCATTTCCTTAGCGCACCAGCATGCCAAGGACTGCAGCAATTCAGAGTAATGGTCCACCATGACCTATTCATTGGCAACTAGAGGCAGACAACAAATGTGGTCTTGCCCACATTGCTAACATCCTGGGAACAGTTGTTTTAATCCTATCTATCCTCCGCCACTTCTAAGTAGATGGTTCAGTTCATTGTTAACGTTCCAAATAATTCAGGAACAGCTGCCCAGTTCTTAATCTGAAAACGTTTTACAGGGTTCTTTTTAAATTGCTCCTATAGCCCTAAGGTGATTATTTTAATTATCAACTCCCTGTTCAAGGCAGACTTGGGCAATGTCTCTGTCAGTGGCCTTATGCACAAAGACGTCATCCAGGAATTCCGTTGTGTGCAATTAGCAGAGGTTTTTCTTTTGTTTTTTTATGCCTTTATTCCTTACCATATTTTGAAAACGTAACATTGGAAAATCTGCAGGCAGTCTCTTTTAACTTAATATTTGTGCACTACCTCCTCCAAGTCCTGATATTAAGAGACAATTTTACCTTCATTCTTTAGAGCTTTTAAGGTTCCTTTTTCACTCTTCAGGCACCTATCGGGGGACTGCCCTCCTGCAGAGTTGTCAGATCCTGGGAGGTGTTCAGTAACCAACTATGAGACAAGCTGCTAAGGTCACAACAGTTCTGCGATCCCTTCTGGTTCTTCTATACATGAATCACAGCAATCACCTAGATAGAAGCAAAAAACTGCGGATGCTGGAAATCCAAAACAAAAATAAAAATAAAAATACCTGGAAAAACTCAGCAGGTCTGGCAGCATCTGTGGAGAGGAACACAGTTAACGTTTCAAGTCCGTATGACTCTTCAACAGAACTAAGGAAAAATAGAAGAGAGATAAAAACATAAGCTGGTTTAAGGAGCGGTGTGGGATAAGTAGAGCTGGATAGAGGACCAGTGATAGGTGGAGATAACCAAAAGATGTCATAGACAAAAGGACAAAAAGGTGTTGAAGGTGGTGATATTATCTAAGGAATGTGCTAATTAAGAGTAGAAAGCAGGACAAGCAAGGTACAGATAGCCCTAGTGGGGGTGGGGTGAAGGAATCGAAATAGGCTAAAAGGTAGAGATAAAATAATGGATGGAATTACATTTAAAAATAATGGAAATAGGTGGGAGAAGAAAAATCTATATAAATTATTGGGGAAAAAAGGGGGGGATCGGAAAGGGGGTGGGGATGGAGGAGAGAGTTCATGATCTAAAATTGTTGAATTCAATATTCAGTCCAGAAGGCTGTAAAGTGCCTAGTCGGAAGATGAGGTGCTGTTCCTCCAGTTTGCGTTGAGCTTTACCGGTGCAATGCAGCAGGCCAAGGACAGACATGTGGGCAAGAGAGCAGGGTGGAGTGTTGAAATGGCAAGCGACAGGGAGGTCTGGGTCATGCTTGCGGACAGACTGAAGAACACCTCCCTGTCGCTTGCCATTTCAACACTCCACCCTGCTCTCATGCCCACATGTCTGTCCTTGGCCCGCTGCATTGTTCCAGTGAAGCTCAGCGCAAACTGGAGGAACAGCACCTCATCTTCCAACTGGGCACTTTACAGCCTTCCGGACTGAATATTGAGTTCAACAATTTTAGATCATGAACTCTCTCCTCCATCCCCACCCCCTTTCTGATCCCCCCCTTTTTTCCCCAATAACTTATATAGATTTTTTTTTCCCCACCTATTTCCATTATTTTTAAATATATTTCCATCCATTGTTTTATCTCTACCTTTTAACCTATTCCTTCACCCCACCCCCACTAGGGCTATCTGTACCTTGCTACCCTTAATTAGCACATTCCTTAGATAATATCACCACCTTTTTGTCTTTTTGTCTATGAATTCTTTTGGTTATCTCCACCTATCACTGGCCCTCTATCCAGCTCTACTTGTCCCTCCCCCCGCCCCACCCTTAAACCAGCTTAGATTTCACCTCTCTTCTATTTTTACTTAGTTCTGTTGAAGAGTCATGCGGACTCGAAACGTTAACTGTGTTCCTCTCCGCCAATGCTGCCAGACCTGCTGAGTTTTTCCAGGTATCTTTATTTTTATTTTTGTCACAGTGATCACCTGTTGTCCTACAGGATGCAGTGCTCTAATTGAATCTCTTTTATGTCAATGCCACAGGAGGCAAAGCAAAGTGAATGCTCAACTTAAACTTCAGCTCACCTTACTTATTAAAAAATACTCTCTTTTTTTTCTACAGCTGGATGCCCTGGAATGATTTAAGCATCATTTCCACAATTCAATGGAAGTAAAAATTCAGTGACATCATCATCCTTTCCATGCCTCTAATCAAGGGAAATTTCAATTCTTCAAGGTAAGCTTCCTCACTCTCAATTAGGACCATTTCCACTTGTTAAACCTGCATCTAATTTAAATCCTTTTCCTGGTTGCTGTAACATTCAGAAAAAATTCTGTACATCAGGCTTTTATGTTTTTTATTCAGGTGACCATATTTCCTGCTCATAATCTACCTAGCTCTCTCCATAAACAGCAAGTCCTATAGGGACATGTCTTTTCTGATTGGTAAGTACCATGTAACATGGGGTAGACTTGACAAGTTAAGAACAACAACAACCTGCATTTATACAATGGCTTTAACATAATAAAACATTGCAAGGCGCTTCCTAGGAACATTATCAAACAAGATTTGACACTGAGCCACGTAAAGAGATATTAGGGCAAGTGACCGAAGCTTGGTTCCAGAGGTAAGTTTTAAGGGTTATCTTGAAGGAGGGGAGGGTGGTAGAGAGGCATAGAGGTTTAGGGAGAGAATTCCTGAGTTTAAAGTCTTGACAGCTGATAGCACCATTGCCAATGATGGAGTGATTACAACCTGGGCTCAGAATTGGAGGAGCACCACTGGTCTTTCAAATGGTTGCCGGGCTGAAAGGGATTACAGAAATCGGGAAGGGCTGCACCAGCTACTCAGTATCTAGACTAGGGGGTCTTGTGGAACAGTGGTAGCATCCCTACCTCTGAGCCAGAATCTCCAGACTTGAGTCCCACCTCAGGACTTGTTGGACATGGAAGGTGTGGTGTTCATAACATGGCCAAATAAGTTAATTATCAACCTACAAACCTGATGGTAAGTGGTAAGCCGGCGAGAGGTTTCTGGTCAGCCAGAACCCTGTGGTAGCTGCATGTGAGCCTCCCCATGTTAGAATGCTCCATATGCAGGTTTTTACCAAGGGCCGTACTCCTTGGCAAGTGTCCTCTTTGCTTTGAGAGATGACCGGAGAGATAGTATCTAGACTGGGGAAGAATCTAATTGCTGTTCAGCTCAGGTGCAGGAAGATATATCCTATTCAAATTTAGAGGCAATTGGTTGTACCTCACTGTCTTGCTGAAATTCCTTCAGAAGGTATCTAAACTAGTACATGCGAAATGTCCAAAGAATACAATTTTGTGAAAGGTAAGAAATGATAAGTAGAATCTGAAAGGGAAAGGGAAGGAAATTAGGTTCAATGGAAAGAAGACATTCAAAAGACAGTTATACATGTTCCTGCTGGAGGCTCAACGACCAAAGGTAACTGTGACGCAATGTACCTCATGGTATTTATGATGTCCAGTCTCTCAATTGGCTAGAAAGGAATCTCACCAAATTCTTCCCGATACGTGTGTACTATTAGGGTGTTCAAGACTGAGAGAGTTAATGTGTGGGACTGGAGAGACAGTACCATCCGCACGATGATGTAAGAGAGAGTCACATGACTAAGAGTCTAGAAGTATAAAGCTCATGGCAATAATACCTGTCGTCTTGTATATCTGTAAATAGTTACGTTCGTACAATAATCCAATTATTATTCAGACACATCTATGTCTTCACAACCGTTCCTTAGCCAGTCCCAACCAACACACAATGTGCTGACAGTGGCTAAGTGAAATAGCCTGCTACTGGAGCGGAATTGGAAAATGGCTCCAATGCCTTGTCATTAACACCTACTGCATGACATAAAGATGGTGTCTGAGTTGATCAATCATAGTTTTTTGTTTTAACCATAATTCAGTTCATTTGTGAAATGTAACATTATGAGAACAGCATACCATCACATTGGAAGCTTAAGAATACCGGTTTCATCTACAAATTTTGCAGATCACCAGATTGTGCAGGAAGACATTCTGACGAAGATAATTTTGGTCTTCTGTAGACTCATTCTATCATTGTTGTGTTCTAATTATATTTTCTCAAATGTATGGTACTGATTCAAATGGCAGGATTTTTCGGATGGCAGAGTCAGCAGGGAACACATCTCGGCCAATACCGATTATACCGCAGCCAGTTAACATTCCATAGAACCTTATTGCCTAGAGACAGTACTCCCACCCCTCACTCAGGAGGAAGACCCACATCAGAGCTCAAGCAGTGGCCTCTACAGGCAGTGTCCGCAGAAGAGGAGCTAATGGAGGCCAGGCTTCAGATAAGTCCAGGGTATTAGTGGAGGCAGGCCAGCAGGCCCCAGCGAGGCAGGTGAGGGAGGTGGAGGTCCGGGCTTGAGATGCTGGGGGGAAGGGGTAGGGTTAAAGGGTGGGGTATGACTTTGTGGGTGGTGGTTCTGAGTCTCACCCCTCTTTTCCCATTACCATTTTACCCAGTGAAAGTCAGCCTCCCCGTGTCATGTGTAGAATAGTGATATTGGTGGGATGAGGCATTTAAATGGCCACTAATTGGCCACTTAAGGGCCTCAATAGGTTCAAGGATGGGTGGGCCACTGAAGGCTTCCACTGTCCCCAGGAAAATGGGAGACAGGTCAGTGCAGGTGGGTAAGTGGTGGGCAGGTTTTCCATTGTATTTTATGAGCATCCCCCCGCTGTCAACCCCACTGGTGGGGGTCCATAAAATTCTTCCCTATGTATTATTCTATCTTTAAATAAATCAGACTAGTAGTTTTAGCCTAAATGTAATGACCGGATATTGTGGTATTTCCTAACTTTTGGAGCTTAACTTGTATTCCCAGACAGACTCATTCGTTCAATGCAAATGGCTATGCCTTATTAACAGAGCACTTGCCAACTCCCCAACAATACCAGTGAGGCTACCAGCAGGAAGCAACTCCCCCATCATTAAAACCGCGCTGGCTGGAGACAACCTTCAGGGACCAGAGGGAACTGTCCTCAGCCCTAAGGTAAGTGGACGGTGGGGAGGGGGCATCCCATTCAGGTGGGAAGAGAGAGTGGGAGGCTTCCTTTTTCAATAGATAAATGTAATAATTAAGTCCATGACACACTATTCCATTCATGGAACACACAAGAAGACAGTTTTCATTTCACAAGTAAGTTAGTCATTTTGTGAAAATGATTGTTCTGTTGTGAGGTATAAATGTTTTGGAGAAAACCTGAACTGGCCTAGTGATGTCCTAGTGGTTCATTGCATCCAGTAGAATGAAATAACGGAACTTATCATCTTCATAATTAACAATTATCTTGTGATGATCAGTTGTCCTTTTTTCAGGATATTATGCTACTGCACACTAAGTAAGAAGTCTTCATTTGCTAGAGATGAGGGACTTGGGGTTAGAATTTGGTCTGTGCCATTTTATTGGCCCCACAATTGCTGAGGTGGACGTAAACAGCAGGTAAATTTGATGCTGCCACCTCATTTACCTGATTGTATTGTTGGGATGAGCAGTTTCCATGTTGCTGGCTGACAGAACACTCAGCAAGGAACTAAGCAGCATGTGATAATTGCAGGCGGTGTAGCTAACCTCCTGTTCTTAAAGACAGTCTGTCCACCTTAAAGGGGAATTGCATGGAATTACAGGAAACTGCTGCTGAACACCATCTCCTCCAGGGTCATGGATATGGCACTGGAGGCCTTAGTGGTTGAGGAGGACAGAAGGATAGATGCCATGGTTCTGCAGAGGGCCAAGAAGCCCTCAAGGACAAAGCACAGAAGGGATTGGGAACAAATGGCCAAGGAGGTCTATTCCCTCAGACCTTCAGGCCTGTCAATGGTGCCACAAGAAGTTTCATGACCTCATGCTGTTGGTCAGGGTCAATGAATGAATTTTCACATGACACCTTCTACCCACTGCTCTGTTAACCTCACACACTGCTCAATGCACTCAGGACTCCTGCCTAACATTCAGATACCTAACCTCCCTGTCGCACACATTCCAATGATGTCAGACTCACACCTTGACTCATGGCCTGCCACTTGCCTCCAGCTATTCAGCTGTGGCAGGTGCATCACCCAGGCCCACCACAGCGGGCCACAATCACTGACATTCTTCTCTCTATCTGGCAGCTCAAGATGGCACACAATAGAATGGAGCAGATCAGAACTGGTGGGGGATAAGGACATCCGCATCTCCTGGGCCCTACAGAGGAGATGGTTCTTGGTATCATTGATGCAGCTGCAAAGAGTCCATTGTATCCAGCGTTTGTGAGAATATTGAAGATGAAGATACATCGTGTACTTCTGACCCTTCTGACCTCCAGCTCATCCTCATCTCACTACCTTGTGCTTTCCATTCTACTCCCTTCCCTCAGCCCAACCTTCCCTTTCTGATTTTCAGTTTTCTGACACTAAAGAGCTGCTGTCCGCCCTGCCACAGCAGCCCGATGTGGAGGAGAACAAGCAACGCCATCCAATGAAGAGGCTCTGTCACTTGGTCTGATACACAAGGTCACCAGTTAAGAGAGTGGTGCTGCACAGACCTTATATAATATATAGAGTCGGGAGCTGCACATGGTGAATCACTGGGCATAAGTGGGATGCAGCTCTGTCAGAGGGAAAGGATCGTTTATATGCCAGCTCACTGGAGGGCAAAGCCACAGGTGTGTTCTGCGACAGAGGGCTCAGGTGAGAACCTCGATTGGGTGGCATGTAGATGGGCATGTGTACTGAGGTGCTGGGTTCATTGGCTGGCCTGTCAGACAGCCTCCTGTTGGTGTGGCAAAACATGAAGGAGTTGGACTCCAACTTGGCAAAGGACATCGCCTAGCCATTGCCCTCTCTGCAGCCTTTGCTCATTTGCTTGTCATGTTCTAGGCTCTGATGCACTGCGGTGCAGCCCCCAAGTGGCTGGAGCCTTTGTGTGGACATGTTAACACATTCCCAGCCCTCCCTGTGAAGGTGTAGCGACACTCCTCACCAAATCCAGGAACTCATTGCAACATCCCCCCCCAAAACACTCTGGGGTACTTCCAGATATATTGCAATGGCACGAATTATTCAAAATGAGCTTACCTGCAATTTTGGTGCCTGGCCCTTTAAGTAAACCTCGTGCAGGGCCCACTTGCTGCTGAGTATTTGTTCTTTGGTGAATGGCAAGCAAATTCATCCAATGGATCTCTGTGGTCTAAATTTGGAAATTGGCATCACACCGCCCGGTATTGGACTGAGTGACATCATGATGGCACTACTTCACATGGCTCCGGTGCACATGGGAGGGGTGCCTGCAGACATGTCCTTCTCGGACTAAGGCGCCAAGTGGGCCGGAAGCGGCTGGAGGAACAGTGCATCCCACCAGGAGGACAATCAGCTTCCGTAACGCCAACTCCAGCTGCGTTACCAATCTGAATTTCGCGCCCCTATTCTTTATAGCCTTCAGATAAATTTCCATTTACTTTGCCTGTCCAAAGGCAGTGTAAAAATGAAGTGGTAGAGAAGGTGCTGCTTGTGGTTTTGCAAAAAGAAAAAAAAAATGGTAATGATTTATATCTTGAGGGGCAGATGGAACACAGATGGAACATAAAATGTGGGAGGCCTTGTTATCATTAAAATAGCTCACATTTAACTTGAATAGTGGTTCCAGTTCACTGGTTAGCGGAGTGAGTCATGAATGAGGCATATCTTCCACAGTAGGTTACATACATCATTATATAGGTTTGTGGAAAAGCTTAACTTTGAAAGGATTTTATTAGGAAGTGTGAAAGGTAATATAGCGACTGCGGAGCATCTAATCACGAGAAACATTTTTCTCATTTATGTTGTAGGATAATGTTAGGAATGACATTCATGATAGCTTTAAACAGAACTGTGAAAGAATCTGCTGCCCCTTAAAAAAAAATCAGTGTTCCACCTATCACTTTACACTCTCTTAACACAGGACAAATCAAAGTGCTAAATGGTGCCAAAGAACATATACAGTCATGTTGAACAAGTAAATATTATGGCTACAATGTAGGAAAGTTGGTCTTCTAAGCTAAAATTAAAGATATAAAGCTAATTAAAACACTTGTCTTAGTTCAAAAGTTCTACATGCAACATGGCTACTGCACTACAGTCACGAAAAGATCACTTGGAATTGCACAGAAGAAGGTCCTTTTAAGGATGTTCAATGAACTCATCGGAAATTATAGAACAGACATTCAGTCAGGAATACTAGCAATCACAAAATACTTGCTTTTACATAGCATCTTTCAGGAGCACAGGACATCCCAAAGCGCTTGGCAGCCAATGAGGTACCCTAGAGGTGTGGTCACTCTTGCAGTGTAGGAGAAACGTAGTTGATCTATGTGCAGAAAGACCCCACAAATGAAAAATGAGACAAAATTTGTTGTAGAGAACCAGAGCACCCTTCCTCGTCTTCAGAAAGTGCCAAGGGATCTTTTGCACCAACCTGGAAGGACAGATGGGGCCTCAGTTTTGTGTGTCATCTGAAAGACAGTGCAGCACTCACTCAGTATTGCTTTGAAGTGTAAGACTACATTACGTGCTCAAGTCCCTTGATCGGGTCCTGCACCCATTGTTGTGTTTTATGCCTCGGAGATATGCAGAGATGATACACCAGCTTCTTTGTGCGTAACAGGAGTTTTATTCAATGCTTTAAACTGTCTGCTCTCTCATGCTTATAGCAGCTTGCCTAAGGTCCACTTAGTCACCTCACCCAAGCTTAACCAATCACACACAGAGAACAGATACCAGGCACACATAATGAAACACTGAACAAGTGAACACTACACCCACAGCTGTGATACCTCTGTAGTCAAATAGCCTGCCAATATTCACTGTTAAGCCTCACATGTGAATAATGATCACTTACGTAAATGTTGTGTAGGGTAGAGGTATTTTATATGTATGAAACCATACTCCAACAAGGAACCAACACCTGCAGGAGAGGACAATGGAGCAGGATGTGTTGTGCCTGGTTTGGTCTGTGGGCTTCTACAAATGTCATTAATCCTCATCCTTCAAACATGTCATGGGACATCTGCAATTGTGCTGAAAAAGAATATTGAAGAGCATGGGGAACTATGTGCTTATAGCAATTCCACAGCTGCTTCACACCACATACTTTGTATAAATCCATAGAGACATAGATGAGGCATGCAAAGCATCATTATGCTGATGCAGAGTATATGTGCATAGGCATTTCTCACTTCTTATCACATAAAGTGATGCAAGGCAAAATATCTCTGAAACTGAGCGTAACAGTACTTCTGACAAGCTAGAAATAACCTAAACAGGGTCACCACAGGTCCTGACTTCACTTTGACACATCTCTGTAATGGCCATCACTGGTAAAGTTATTTGTTCAGAACCACACAGTAATTTTGTTCAGTTAGAAGTGACTTATATAGTATATTTATAAAGTTGTTTGTTCTTGGCAATAAGATATGTTATTAAATGTATGAATATAAGTGAAGAGTTTAACCATCTAGTGGCAGAAAAAACTGACTACAACAGAATGGAGGGTGTTCACATTTTCCACGTTGTGAGTGTGACACATCGTGGCTGTAATCGTTTAACGTTATAAACTCTGTGATGCAAGTCTCATGTACAATGATCACCCGTACTGTACATAATGATACCATGATATGCAAAGAGCAGTATGCATGAGATAATCACCCTTTGTTACAGCAGCAAGTTGCCTTTGCGGTGCCTTTAAGGTAAAAAAATAATGTCCAAAGTGTAAAGAGTCATTATCAAAAGTGGATCGTGAGCCAGAGAAGGAGATATTAGGAGGAGAGACCAAAGAAGTTGGTTTTAAGGGGGACTTTAAAGGAGGGGAGGGAGGTGGAGAGGCTTTAGGGAAGGTATTTCAGAACATAAGGCCTGGATGGCTGAAAACCTCTCTGTCACTAGCGGGTCCGAAGTGGGAGGATGCACAAAAAGCCAAGTCGGAGTAACAGAGATTATTTTGCAGGGAGGGTTGTAGGGCTGGAAGAGATACAGCGATGGGGTGGGACGAAGTCATGAAGGGCTTTAAACATGAGAATTTTCAATTCAAGGCATTGGGGGGATTGGGAGCCAAGGTAAATCAGCAAGAACAGGGGGTGATGATGAACAGGCGGTGTGGGGTAGGATACATCCAACAGAGTTTTGGATGAGTTGAAGTTTAAGAAGAGCACAAGACCAACAGAGCATTGTAAAATATGGATGAGGCTAAGTATCAGATAGGCAGAAACAGAGACAGGAGTGTTTGGTGAGATGGAAGTAAACTGTTTTTGAGATGGAAAGAATATATGGGGTGGAGTTTTACGGCCAAGTCACAGCGTGGGGTGTGGCCGTAAAATGCAGCGAGCCATTCAAAACTCCATTGACTTTGGCGGGACTGTAAAATCCCCACCTACGTAAAATTCCGCCCATGGTTACTGTTTTCCTTTAAGGCTGTTTTGTAAGTTAATGCTTGTTTTATCTGACTTTGGGGATAAGCCAGAGATTTAGAAGCAGCTTTCAAACTACAAAGAAACAAAACCCTCTTAATTCACCTCATGATGTGCGAAAGAGGAATTAGCCTCTTATTGATCTATGTGCAGCAGTACAGTCTGTGGTCTTAAAATGGTACCGTTCCTCCTTGGCAGCATAATCATACATCATGCATAACATGGGAAATCTTTCCTTCACTTGTGCAGTGTTCTACTGTGCTTTGGAAGATAGGCAACCATTCAACTACTTTTACGGTAGCTTTTCGAGTTGCTTTTTGCTACTCACCAGGGTATCTGAAGCTCTGGAAATCCATCATTGTGCCTAAAAAGACACTCATATAGATTTTGCCATCCAGCGACCAGGCATAAGAGCTTGACAGGGGTAGGTATTTATTGCAAGTTTGGACACAAACTACAGGGAGGAAAAACATGTGCAGTATGTGCCTAAATTTGCAGTAAGTTACTTACACCCCACAAGCTCTTATACCCACTCATTGAAAAATAAAATCCCCACCCCCGACCCCTCCAAATCAAAGGAATTGAGAAATCTACACACATAGAGAGTTTGTCCAGTGTTAAGACAAGTATTCCCCCTGCAGCAACATATCCAACGCATCTATATTTAAATGTACAGTAGGATGCAATTTTTCTCCCTTTTAAAATTATCTGTGATGTCTTTAGAGCAGTAAAAAGCTGGTTGTGCAGGAGTTAATGGAAACATGCTGCTAACTAGGAATATTGCATAACTGCACTCCTGATCTATCCATTGTTCAGAAAATGCAATGCGATAACTGCTGTAAAAACAACCCAACACCACATAAAAAAATTCAAGCAGCATAAAAGGACATTCAGTCATTCTTCTCAGCTTGTGGCCTGCACGTCCTGAAGTGTATTTGGACACAAGCTGGTTAATAATGGAGCGAGCCTCTTTGTGTTGCTTTTATTTGTGGACTTGCCCCTCCACCCTGTGGTCCTTGGCTGTCTGACTAGGCATGAGACGTGCGCACTGTGGTCACCTTAAACGGTAGCATGGCAGCCACAGTGTACACCCAGCTAGTGGCTGACCCGCCATAGGGTGCAGATGTGTTTGTATTGGAAAATGATATTTTGTATAAATCATACCAAACTGTGCCTGACAGCTTGCGCCTGCGTTTAAAATAAATAACTGGATCAATTCCCGGTGGCTTGGTGCCCAGAAGCTGTAATGTACGCATGAAACTGTGGCAGCATTTCCCGACACAGCTGTGTACATAGCCTCTTTTACTTGTCTTCCCTTTTGGACTGAGGTCTACACGTCGCGGTTTTTTTTTTCTCATAACTCCAGCTATGGCACATCAGAATGATACACAGCTGACCAGGCAAAAGGAATCATCCTGTCAATAAATCGGACCTCAGAGAACCCACTGATCTAAATTCCAGCATCAAAAAATGCACATCGAGTGACGTAAGGTGACTCGCATCTCTGTTGGAGCTTTGGCTATTCAAGACATGTCCGCTGTGAGCTCTCTTGCAGCAGTGGCTATGGGCCTCCTTTGGAGGGCCAATGGAAGGAAGAGCTTTTATCTTTCTTCCCGTGTTTCTGTTTGCCCTTCTTGGGACCCATGGTACTGGCAGGATCACAGTAGTTTATGACAATAGTTTGCCACTGACACCGAGGCTGGTTTGCTCGGCTGATGACAGACACACTGTTGATCTAGAAATGTGCCAAAGGTTACAGTTCAACTGATCGCCTAGCGTCCTGGTGGGCTGTGAATGGTTGATGGGAGAATGTGCTTCCGAAAGGTTTATTGCTTTGTCCACCTCATCCCTTGGTGGATCAGAGACTGAGAAGATGTAAAGAGACTAAGTGGATGTAAATCAGGGACACTATGTAGACTTAATTTGATTCTAGCTCTAATTAAACAATTACTTTATCAACATGGAGACTTTTAAGGAAAGAGAATGGAAGAAACAAGAAGCTCTGTCTAAGAGATTTCATAAGATGGTTAAGCCTTAGTTTGCCGACACAGATGTATTCAAAGGTTTTGATGACAGGTCATTGATCTGAAATGTTAATTCTGCTTCTCTCTCTGCAGATACTGCCTGACCAGCTGAGCATTTCCAGCATTTTCCATTCATATGCAAACATAAATAATTTCCACAAAATTAGAGTAGCAAGTCTGTTATCATTGCTGTGGGACTTAGCTTACGTTGTCCTCGGCTAGGATCGATGGAGACTGCTGAAGCAAAGCTGTTGGCAAACTTTAACTTTTATTAAACATTCTTCTAACTAGGTGCTGAGCATGAGGCTTCACACAGAACTGCCTCTCAGCATGCTCTGCTGTCATGTGATCTTACATCACTGATGTTGTAGACTATCTATTTATAGTAACCCTTTGCACCACATCAAGGTTTCTACATATTCCATATATTCCATCCAAACATTCTCTGGTTTATGAACGCATTAAGCTGACTGCCTGTGAGTATGTCTTTGTGGTATCACACCAACATTATTAAATCAGCAAGGAAACCTTAATCATCCTCTTGTCAACCTCTGGGAAAAACTTTCAGTCAAACAATTTTTGCCTCTGTCAACCTCTGGGAAAACCTTTCAGTCAAACAGTTTTTGCTGTTGAATTGAGTTTATATTGAACAGATTTCTGAGAATACCCCAAATGCAAGACTCACGGAAGAGTGTGTATATGATGAATGCACAGTCTGAGGTCAAAGCTCCACTCAAAGCAGCAGAAGTCACAACAACAGTTTGGTTGTCTGATTCTAGTCAAGCTAGTTAAAATGCTTACGCAATAGGAAAGCTAGTTTATATGCTGCATGCACCATTTGCTTTTGGAATGGACAAGATATATTTGTGACATCACAGAGACCTACAACATGCTTATTAGTCAATACACTCAAAAGGCATAATGCTTTCATTCTCCTTGAAGTAGGATTTATTTGATATAAAACTCAAGAAGACCCACAAACATGTATTATGTGAAATGCAGAAAGGGATGTGCTCATATTCATAGGTTAGATGCCATTCGTGGATACAATTGTAGGAAGGAGCCTAAATTTTAATCATTTATTCGGCATGCCATTGCTATTTGGTAACCGTGCCTTGAAGTTAGCTGTTGCGAGAGCCTTTATTTATATCAAGCATTATTTCATTAACATGCCCAACAGATGGTAAATAGCCTAATGTTCACTGAACAAGATCATCATGTTGGTCAGTGTAGTGGTGCAACATGTTGGAGCATGCAAGCATAGCACAATAAACTGATGGGATGTGGGCTCAATATTTCATGATTTATCATAGTTGTGTCACCATGGGGAGTTAGGCCATGAGTGTAATGAACTGATGGGATGTTGCTTTAATGTCCCAAATTTCTTAATTCTCTATAGTTGTGTCACTGTGGGAAATTGGGAGTTTCCCTTGCATTGCTATTTCTTGCTTCCGTCAGCCCATAAGTCTGCCACCCATGTTGAGGTGGTGCAGTCCGAAACCAGGGCTGGGATTTTCCAGTCCCGCCTGCTGTGGGAGCGGAAATTCCCGCCCAAAGTCAGTGGACCTTTGGCTGGTCCGTCAAATTTTCCATCCTGTCCGCGACAATTCCCAGCACAGGCCGAATTGGAAAATCCCAGCCCAGGTCTTCTCGGGCCATCTGCGACCTCTCCCATTGAAAGTCAGCAGCCTTCCTCCAGCCATGCTGCAGCCACTAAGATGACAATGTGCAGGAACATCAGGCCTGGCAAAGGCACATGGAAGGCAGCTGCTAAGGAATGCACAAGGATGATTAGTTGGCTTTTGTCAGGAATATTGGATGGTTCATTTGATAAAGTTCATTGGGAATATTTATTTCATGGTGGCTTTTATTTCAGCAATTTGAGCAAGAGGATGCTGTGCTGGTCAGCAACAGAGGGACAGTAAGGTGTCGGACTGTTGGTGAGTGGGGAATTGGGAACCATGTACCAACCACTGAGCCTGATCAGAAAGGGAATGGTTTTGGTTGTTTCCTCCCTTTCTCTTCTTCCTTCTCTTCTTCCTCCTCCTGTTCTTTCCTTCTACCTCCTCTTTCTTGTCTTCTTCAGCTGGGGGTAGGGGCTGTGCCCTCATGATGGAGAGGTTGTGCAGATTTCATCAGATCGTGACAAATTGTGACACAGGTTCTTTAGAGTACTGCAGATCTCCTCCAGGCAGGTCCAGGTAGCAGAAGCATTACTCAGTGCTCGCTGAATGACATCTTGTGTGTCAGCATGGCTCTTGGTTTATGCATGCTGCACAGGTGTGTGGGTTGCTCACCAGACTCATTAGCTATGTCATCAGTGGATAGCCCTTGTCACTTAGTAGCCATGCTGTGGTCTCCTGTGCTGATGGTACAGAGAACTGGCCCAGAATAAAGGCATTATGACTCTTGCCAGCAGACTGGACATTGACCTGCATATTATGCAGTGCACGGTTGCACACTGAGTGAGTGGAACCCCTTGTGGTTGCAGTACATCTCTGAACTTAGATGCGGCACCCATAAAAGCAATGTGTATGCAATCAATGGCACCATGTACCATGGAAGTCCATGGGAGGTCCTCTTTCCTGGTGGAACCACATGCATGCTCTGGCTCTGCTCTCTGTAATTCCCCTTTCCAACATGCACAATGCATCAGTCACTTCCCTCTGTGGGTGGCAAACTGTAAAATGCTGCAGATGTCACTTGCTCCATCCTGAGAGGAACCCAACGCAAAGAAGCCCATGGCCATACAGCCACTGGCAGTGCCATCCTCGCCCTGCTCTGAGATTACAGGTCTGCCTGCAACAGATGGCAGATTTCAGGAGGCACCTGCACGATGAAAGATAACTCACTGTCCCTTCCTTAAATTGAGGGAGGAGAATTACTCCCTGGAGGCCCTGGGTGGATACAGCCTCCTGCTGAGAGCCCTTCCCCACTTCCTCCTTCTCCCTCTTCGAGTAGCTTGTCCTCCTCAATGTCATCTCTGCTCATCATGTCACAGGCCAAGGGGGGTAGAAACTACAGCACCTATGACTGGGAGCAAATGGTGGGAGCAGAACCCTTGAGAAGCAAGGCTTTCACCACCTGTCGCATCACTCCCTGTAGGCTTTACCAACTTAACTTTGGCAATAGGAACCGCTAAACACTTCTACTAACTCTGCAGCAGCCAATAGAAATCAGTCAGCAACTATTCTGTAAGTAGTTGATGATCCCTTTAAATAGAGTTGTTGGAAGAGGTGGGGAGGGGAGGAGTGCTTCCTGCAGCTGAACACATTTTGGGCTGTGTGAGATTAGAAGAGGATTTAAGTTGGAGAGTTGACACCGTAATTGACACTGTGATATTCCTGCATTTGACTGATGCGCTCTCCTAGCACTGGTACAACTGACCAACCCTAAATGACCAGAAGATGCTGGAAATCTGACATAAAAACAACGAATGCGAGAAATGCTCAGCAGGTCGGGCAGCATCTGTGGAGCAGCAGAGATACGGGCTGAATTTTTCTGGCCCTGTGATGAGGAGCTCGGTGGCAGTGGGCCAGAAATATAGAGGGGAGCCGTGTCAAGAAAGCTCCCTTATGCACTCCCACCACCGAGGAACTTGCCAGGGGTGGGCTAGGACACGTACTGGGCCACCTGCCCCACGGAGGTGGGCTGCCAATTAACATGGTGAAGGCCTCCCCCTGCATTTTGCAAAAGTGTCTCCATGCCGAGGTGCCCTCACAAGCCATGACCTGACCTGGCAGTGCCCACCTCTGCCCTCTGACTGGGGCCTGCAGCAGCACAAGCCCACCCGCATCCCCCTAAATCGGATGTCGAGCGCGGAGGCGGTCAAACAGGAGGAAGCCTCCCGGAAGATTGCATCGCCAATTTTGCTACCCGCAGTTGCAGGATCGGGTGCCTGAGGTCCTGAGGTCTACGGGAAAATCCAGCCAACCTTTCATGTCAGTGACCATTGATCAGGACTTTCTTAAAGAGACTTTCAGGTTTAATAATAGTCATTTTGGACCCTGGGGAGAGGGGCGAGGTGGTTAGGGAGGTCGGGTTTTGGAGCCCAGGGAAGGAGTCATAAAGGGAGGGTTACCATCTTGGGTAGAGGGGTGCCCCTGATGCACACAGGGTCCCCCCCAAAGGAGGTACCCCCACATCCTTCCAGCCTTTTTACCACTTCCCTCTGCCTTCCAATGCCCACCATATAATGGCAGCAGACATGGAATTAGGCCCTTTACTGGCCATTAATTGGCCAGTTAAGGGCCTTAATAGGCCGGAGGGAGGGCAGACTGGCTGACACCTTACCCATCCAGCGTATTATGGGGGCACAGCTTGGGGGTGAGCCAGAAGGTGGTGAGCTAGCCACCATCCTATTTTACGTGCCCCTCACCAAAAACACATACAGTGGGGGGGTTGAAAAATTCCCCCCTTTGACTTTGTGTGATAGTGTATCATGGCTTCTGAGCCATAATTATTTACAATTTACGGGAGCTACCCAAACTTATTACAAACCCCCGGCAGAGATTTAATAACTCTAAGGGCACAGGCACAGTGTGTGTTGGATTTTTGACTATCCCCTGCTCTACACTATTTCACAAAGTCAAAATTACAAGTAATATATGCTATAATGTAAGAGCATGACTATCAAGTTCAGAACAGTGAACATTGACACCTGAATTAAGAATATAAGGACATTAAAAAAAGGTGAGTAGACTATTTGGCTTCTCTAGCCTGGTTCACCATTCAATAAGATTATATCTAATATTCAAATACTACACCAGTTTCCAGTCCTATTCCCATATACCTTGTTTCCCAAAAATCTATTGATCTCAATCTTGAGTATATTCAATGACTGAGCTTCCACAGCTCTCAGGTGTAAAGAATTCCAAAGATTTACAATCCTTTAAGCGAAGAAAGTTACCATCAACTCAGTCTTAAATCGCTGACCCCTCATCCTGAGTCAAGGGCCCTAGTTCTGAACTCCCCAGTCGGTGGGGAAGCCTCTCAGCATCTACCCTATCAAGCTCTCTAAGAATCTCAATGAGATTTCCTCTCATTCTTCACAACCCCAGAGAAAGATAGGCCCATTCTGCTCAATTATTTCTTCATAGACCAATCCTCTCATCCCGGTAACTAATCTAGTGGATCTTCATTGCCTTTCCGCTAAGGCAAGTATTTCTCCATAGGAAGGGAGGGAAAATTCTGAACTTTTCTAGTATCACTGTACCTGTAACAGTCCGGCCCAGTGAGGTACAGTCTTGCTAGCATAAGGAGAATTTGGTATATTGTATGTGTAAAGCATTGATCATCTGTAAAGGAAGATTGCAGGAAAGTTGTTATCGTGGGAAAAAACCTTGAAAGAGTAATGGACATTTCATCCCCTGGTGAAAACGAAGTTGATCTTATTAGTCCTTGCCTGCATTCTGCCTCATTTTAAGCAGGTTCCAAGATTTAAAGCCAGTTTATGTAATTTGTACATGTTTTTGGCAGTAGTAACATAAATAAACTGTGGCTATGGCCAGCCTCGTCCGACTCTCTGAAATAGCTTTTTGTATGTGAAACGTCCAGTCAGCACTCATTACGTTCAAAAAATGTTCCTTTGGTTTCTGCAATGAGAAGCATTTACTCACACTCAGGTGTTCCAATCAATATTTAGTCTTTTAGGGGAAAGAAAACATAATTTGATACCAATTAATAAGAACTGGTCTGCTCAATGTGATGCATAAGTAGTTGTGAAGAAGGTTTGAAATGCAAAAATCTAAAAGGACCCAGAAATGAGTAGTTGTTCCCAATAGCTCCAAACTGGTCCATTTTCTAATGTCTCTGATATCAGTGCTGTGTTCTGATCAAACTACAGCCCCTGCCACAAACTCCAATCCCTAGCGTTTTATTCCATCCCCTTGCTTGAAGCCAAACCAGCCATCTCAACCTTGGGGGCGCTATTTGACCCTGAGCTGGGGCCCCTACCCTATATCACAGGGCCCCCTTTGTTGGGTAGGTGCTTTTTAACTAAAATCCCTGCAGTTCAAACAGCTCCTCACTCTCACAGCTCTCCACCATGCTGTCCATCCTGCCCCCAGCTCTCACCACTCTCTATCTCCATCCCCCACCTCCCCTCACAGTTCTATCTCCCCAGCTCCTACTCTGGAGTCACGGCAATTTGCAAGCCTCAAAATGGGACCACAATGGAAAAAGGTTTGGGAAGCATTGCTATATCATCCCCATCACCAAGGCAGTCTTCTTCCACCTCCATTATATCGCCTATCCCCACCCCTACCTCAGCTGGTCTGCTGTTGAAGACTTCAATCAATCCTTTGTCATGCCCTGTCTTGACTATTCCAATATATTCTGGCCAGTCTCCCATCTTCCACCCTCCATAGACTTGAGCTCATCCAAAACTATGCTGCCCTTACTCTAGCTCATACCAAGTCCTGTTCACTCATCACCACTGTATCCTGGTCTGGCAATGCTACGATTTTAAAACTCTCATTCTGATGATCAGACTGGCCTTGCTCCCTTTCTATCTCTGGCGTCGTCCAGCCCTATAAACCTCTAGGATTTTTGCACTCCTCCAATTCTGGCCTCTTGCATAGCCCTGATTTTCATTGCTGCACCATGGGTGGAAGTGCTTTCAGTTGCCTTGGCCCTGAGCTGTGCACCTCCCTAAGCTTCTCTTCTTCAGATAATCCTTCAAACCTACTTCTTTGATCAAACTTTTGTTCACCTGGCCTAATATCTCCATATGTGGCCTGGTGTCAGATTTTGTTTTATAGCGCCCCTGCAAAGTGCGACGTGATGTTTTATTATGTTAAAAATGCTATTTAAGTGATATATAAGTGCAAAAAGCAAAATATTGCAGATGCTGGAAATCAGAGATGCAAACAAAATATGCCGGAAATGCTCAGCAGGTCCGATCAAATCCATTGGTATTTCCAGCATTTTCTGTCTAAATAAATGCAAGTTGTTGTTTTTCAGAGATTTTGATAACGTTCATAGGTTGGACCAGACCTTTTTTTTGTTCTCTAAATCATCAGCATAAAAACATTATGGAGAATTAGGCTGTCTACAAGTGCCAATTTTTTGTGACTTGTGGTGTTAGCAAAAAGGTGATAAGTAGAACATAGTCAGGGGACAGGTGTCATAAACTAGGTGATAGAGGGGCCTGAGTGGTCTTAACTGTGTCCACAGATTAAAGTGCCTCCTTGAAGCTTAATAAGGGTCCTTGTCTCTAAGAGAAGACTAAACGAAGCGATCTCCAGAACTATAAAGCACTTCTTGCTGCCCAGCGCAAACATTATATCCAGAATTATTAACTTTGGGTTTTCAAGCAAGGATAATCTTACTTTTCTGTAAAATAAAATCAGTAACATATGTGAATGTGCTTCCCGTATCTAAAACTGGTTTTCAACTGTCATATATTCATTTGGAATTTGGAGTTTCTTTCCTGCAGAATATTAGTTCTTCATTAGAAACCTGTTCAAAACAAATCCACAGAAAATTGGTATTTTAAAATAGATATATTTTAAGATGCCGCCATTAAAGGTACATATGACCATCTCTGACAGATTTTTGTATATGCCGGGTGTCTGACATCACTGCTGACCTTACAGGAAGGGGTTAATTCATTATTTGTAAATATAGACATTCACTGTGAATAAATTTAGCCTATTTGTCAGCACATATTCGCGGTTGAGAAAAATTAGTCATATACAGCAATTTTAAAGAATAACAAAATGTCTCCAATAAACCAGGTCTCCAGTTACAACCAGCACAAATGTGTTGTCTGAAAAAATAGTCCCGCCTGGTTTTGTTCAAGGAAGTACAGTATTTTTATTTTATTTCAGACTTATTGGAAAGAATAATGCAGAAAATCACTTCCAGAAGCTTCTTCTGGATTCATATACATTTATCGAAATGGTGGGTTGAGACTTGTGTTTTTGCTTTCAAAACCAGAGTTGGCTAGAAAGAAGCTGGCAAGCAGCATTAGAAAGGACCTATTCCCTAAAATATTTATTGCAGTATAATGTTTTGCCCAGATAAACTGGAGAAAAGAGACACAGCCGTAATTGCCTTTTTTCTAATTTTACATAGCGTTCCACTAAAAATATTTGATTAGGGCACTTCAACTTAAGCTGCCTGTATGGTGACATTTAAGAAGCTTTTTTTTTTAAAAAAGATTTTGGAGGAAATGTAAATTGCCTGTGCTGACGCAATGCCTCCAGATCACTGGTGGTTTTCTGCCAAGCAGACATTGGGGTTTCTATATTTGACAAGTCATGTCATCAGTTGTTTGCTGACAGGCCATTTGTATTTTCTTTCCTCATACAGGCAGGCTAGAAGATTTGGCTGCCATAAATTTAATATGGTAAAAAGGGAGTGAGTTGATGTATGAGGTTCAATCGTGACTTATGTTCTGGGTGGAGGTGTCAGGTGCTAAGAATAGCTTGTGACGCAGAAGACTTGCACAAATCATACAGGCAAAATCATCAGAAAGTGAAGTAATGGAAGTGGTGGCTGATTAACTCCTTCGATGTAACAAAGGCACTGACTGAAAGCATGACACTTTTGCCGAACTCCCCATCAAATTATGTTTCAAGTTCTACTTTACTTATTTTTAATTGTTTAAATAATCTTGCGAAAGCCTTTGTCGGATTATGTGTACTTCATGTGTTTTCGATTGGCTTAATGCCACACAGATGTGAATATTACACAGAGATGGAAAATAGCAGGCTAAATATAGGACGGCCCTGAAACCATTTTCTCAAAGTGCATGAAAAGGTTAATGCCTGAGATGGGGCTGTAAAGTCAGTGCTTTCTTGTTCTGGGCTTATAGCATTCATTTCATAGTTAACGTAAGCACATAAGAAATAGGAGCAGGAGTAGACCGTATGGCTCCTTGAGCCTGCTCCATCATTCAATATGACCATGACTCATCTTCTGCCTGAACTCCATTTTTCCACCCACTCCCCATATGCCTCGACTCCCAAATTGAGTGATAGACCAAAAAATTGTCCATTGGAGCCTTAAATATGATGGAGCATCCACAACCTCCTGAGGTAGAGAAACCCAAAGATTCACAACCCTTTGAGTGAAGAAATTTTTTGTCATCTCGGTCCTAAATTATCTGCTCCTTATCCTGAGACTGTGCCCCCCCTGTTCTAGATTCCTGAGCCAGGGGGAAAGAACCTCGCAGTGTCTATCCTGGCAACCCATTTTAAAATCTTATATGTTTCAATGCACTTTCATTCTTCTAAAGTCTAGAGAATACAGGCCCAATTTACTCAGCCTCTCATCATAGGACAAACCTCTCAACCCTGTCATCTCCTTTCTTAGCTATGGAGTCCAAACTGGGCACCATACTCCAGGTGTGGTCTCACCAAAGCCCTGTAGCAATTCTTTATTCTTGTATTCCAATCCTCTTACCATAAAAGCCAACATGCCATTTGCCTTCTTAATTGCTTATTGTATCTGTACGCTAACTTTCTGTGTTCCTGGACAAGTACACCCAAGTCTCTCTGAACATCAACATTCACAAGTTGCACACCTTTTAAAAAGTATTCTGCCTTCCTATTATGGCCACACATCCCCACAGCATACTCCATCCACCATCTTGTTGTCTACTCCCTTTACCTTTCTATATAACTTTGCAGCTTCTTTGTGTCCTCCTCACTGTTTACATTCCCTCAGTTTATATTCCCAGTTTGTATTGCATCGTCAGCAAATTTAGGCACATTACTCTCAGTCTTTTTATCTTAGTCATTAATATAGCTGAGGCCCCAGCACTGATCCTTGTGACACTCTAATAGTCACAACCTGCCAACTTGAAAATGCCCCAGTTATTCCTTTGCTTCCTGTCTGTTAACCAATCTTCCATTCATGCTAACCTATTTTCCCCCCAACTCTAAGAACCCATTTCTCGCGTAATAACCTTTTTGTGTAGCACATTATCGAATGCCTTTTGGAAATCCAAGTATACTACATCTACTGGTTCCCCTTTATCTACCTTACTAATCCCAAACATTTCTAATAAATTTGTCAAATACGATTTCCCTTTTGTCAAACCATGTTGACTTTGTCTGATCATATTATGATTTTCTAAGTACATTGTTACGACTTCCTTAATAATAGATTTCAGCATTTCCCGATGACCGATATCAGGCTTACTGGCCTGTGGTTCCGTTTTCTCTCTCCCTCTTGTCTTGAGTAGCAGAGTTAAATTTCAATTGTTGAAGGTCAGTATATAATCATCTTAAAAAGGTGAAGGTTACATAAACTGTCATATGTTAGGCACTATTGATTATTTATTCATTGTGTTCCATGATTAAATCTTCTTCAATCACCTTGTATTATAAAAGGAACTTGGCAAAATGTCTGCAGTATCTTTTATTGATGTTGGTCTCCACGCGACTCACTTTAGTTGGAAGATTAAAACATCACCTTGCACCTGTAATAGAGATGGTACTGATATCAGTAGAGGAAGTGATTTGACGGAGCATAAAATCACAAAATAAAATCTACATATACACACCATTCATAATTGCGGCATTTTGTTGCAAGGATTACAAAATTTCCTTTGGGGACAGTGAATGGATTCTGAGCTGATCTGAAAGATAACAGGTCACGCATCACAATAAATCACTAATTATAAGTTGAATTTAGATTTTCCTCGTCATGGTGGCTCTAGTATTTCAGTGATTCTTTCCAGCAACGTTATCTAAAGAATATTTTTCAAAGATTTCAAAAATTGTTCCCAATAACATCCTACAAATCTTCCTACAAGATGAGTTCTCAGCAAGCAACGATACCTGGAAATAAGGACTATAACTGGAAAAAATTGATTATAGTTCATTGATTTGTATGATAAAGGGCATTTATTTAAAATATTATTTCCCTCAAGAATATAAACTTGAAAAATGATTTTCATTTGATCTCAATCGGAGGAGATGACCTCTGTTTACCAGACGGCTCCCACAGCTATTGCATAAAAGGGATTTGGAACATTCAGGCTCTGCCTGCAAAATGCATTTTGGTAGCTCACTATCAGCAGGTCAGAGAATGTGCCAAACAGCCTGCAGGATTTGAGGACTACTTTGCCCAAGTCCTCAATCTCCTTCTGTGCAGCAATACATCATGACCTGATTGAACTGCAGTCTGCCACGGAGAGTGTCACCAACCCAGAGCCCTCAGGATGGATGGCCAAGGCACAGAAGCGATCACGAATGCTCTCAGGCTCTGGAGATTATGGACTGCAATCGATCTACTTCCAGCCTCTCTTGTTGGTGTTCAGCATGTTGGGCTAACAGTTAATGCAGGGGTTTAAATGACTTCAATGTTGTCCAGTGTTCTGCTCCTAACTGGATTTCCGGCTATGCTGCAAGATTGCCCAGCATCATGGTAATGGAGCTTTCAACCTCTTACCCAGAGGAATGCCCAATGCTCCCCATGACACAGCTTGAGGAAGCAATCACATAGAACAGATATGGTGCAGCTTTAAGAATCTCGGAATATGTTTAGTTTTGGAAAGGCAAGAAAGCAGGAAAGAAGCCGTGACATCATTGCAAAAGATGAGTTAGTTTTAAAAAGCAAAGCCGACTTGGGGTTTCCATGGGGCTTTCAAGCGGTGCCATATGAAATGGGCACTGAATTCCTGGGAGTCTATTTTCAGGGCCTTCATCTGGCATTAATGGGGCAGTATTAGACTCAAAAAGTGATCATGCTAAGGATCTATTGCCTGAAACAGTCAGCTCCATTTCAAAAGGGGTCATTTGTTTCAGGCAATAGATCCTTAGCATTATGGAAATTGAGGTTCTATGATGTATATTTCATGTAGGACCTAGCTGGAGCCTGGCCTATGCACATTTTGACCTGCATCACAGTTGTGGAACCTGTAGATGCCATCGATGCTGTATTATAGAGGATTTATGGCACAGAACAGGCCAATTAGCCCAACAGGTCCATCCATGCTGATATTTATACTCCACATGATCCTCCTCCCACCCCTTGTTGTATATTTTATCTATGTAGAGATGACACTAGTTTCTATGTATGCATGTAACAGGTTCTATTCATTGTGCTTTAAAATATTTATTCCATTGCTACAGCTCCAGCTTCTCGCTTTCCAGAAACTTCTACAATTTGTTTCCTTTTCTCTGAATCCACACCCAGGCGTAACCAATCAAGCCCAGTGAGCATAGATCGGTTAACAGATTCACGTAATCAAACACAGAACAGTTGAACACTACATATTTTCCCTCTTGTAAAACTAAAGATCTTATTTTAAATTAAACCATCCTAAACAACAAGCATATTGACACCGAGTCATATCTTAGAGCGGAATTTTCCGTGCCCACTGGCGTTGGGTGTGTTTGGCGGCGTGAGCGGACAATGTGGTGAGAAGGCCACAAATCGGTTTCACGATGTTGTGAAACCCAACTTGCAATTGTCCACTCTGCCCATCAATTGCGGGCCGCATTTCCCACCATTGGATGTCGGGAGCCTCATTGTAATATATCTGCATATCATTATAAGCCCAGCCCGCTAGGATCATCTGGTTGCACGCTGAGGTGCTTCACAACAGCAGATACAAGGCGGGCACTTGGCGGGCGGCACTTCGAGGGGAACTCGGAGGTGAGTGCACAGTAACGTTCCACAGTGCTCGCCAGGGTCGCCTGTTGGACTTCAAGGTTGAGGAGCCGCACGTTCAGGTGAGGGCACAGGGAAGTCACTTTTTCCTGGCTGGCTGACAGTGCGGTGCCTGGGCAAGGGCTGCGCTGTGGTTGAAGTGACATGGGTAGGGGAGGGGGGTATGGCTGCCCTGCCCTTGTGGGGCTGGGGGTTGGGCAAGGGTTGCACTACAGTTGATGTTAGTGCACAAGCATGTGCGGGGTGTCAGAGGGAAGCAGCCACACATGAGGCAAACTTTGTATAAATTGACCATTCTTCCGCAGTTGAAGTAGTTCAGGCGCAGCCCCATTGTCGTGCTTGGAGTCAGGCTTCTAGCTTATCTGCCCGCCCAAGAAACGCAGAGGCACAAAATTGCCACCAAGTGCTCCAGAGCTCTACAGCTCTTGGATACAGACTGCAAACTAATGAACATTTTAGTGGACTGCAGAACAGTTGGATGACTACACATGTTGTACAATCTCCTTGCTAAAGCTGGATGTGGAGCAGTGCATAGCCCCTTGCAATGTCATCAATCCGGTTTGGATCAGTCTCCCCCATGGTTCGAGCTAACAGTGCAGCCTTGCAGTGCGGGCTAGGAGAATGCCTGTGCCTGAGCTGAGAGCACAGCCTGCAGTCCAGTGGGCAAAGCTGCCACCGGGTGGAGTGGGGTGGAGGTGGGTGTGGTTTTGGGCAGCCATGCAGCGTACTAATCTCTGGCCATTCAAGTGTTGGCCAGCACTCTCCGGGAAACATTGAGGGGCCTTCAGACTTAACCAAGACAGGTTCTTAGAACACCCAAGCTAAACCACACATTTATCTCTTTCATTCTGCATCATGGAGCATGGAGCCTGGTGACCTCGCTGTATGCCACATGGTTCACAGAGAGCGAAGATGAAGGAGAAGAGAGCGACTGAGGCTCCTGGCTGTGCAGAGGGAGGTGCAGTACCCTCGAGCAGAATGGGCATCTGGGACTCCTGCACACAATGCTGAAGAGCCACAGCGAGCGATTGCTGGTCTGTGCCTTGCTAGATCCAAGGTCTATAGACGTTGTCTTTAATTCCTGCAGATGATTGGGAACCAGTGTTGCTGAAGACTGCGCATGCCTAGTGAACTGGTCAGTCACATCTGCCAGCTGCTGCAGGATTTGGCACCATGGGGACATGGAGGGCATCCACTGCCCATGGCCGTGAAACTGACTGCGGTGCTCAATTTTTACGACAATGGCTCCTTTCAGATCTTCACAGGTGAGCTCTGTGGGATATCACAAGCCTCCACTCACAAATGCATCCATGAGGTCATGGATGCCATCTTCGTGAGGGCACATACCTTTATGCATTTTGCCCGGAACCGAGAGAGCCAGGATGGAAGAGCAAATAGGATTTGCCCAGATCTCAGATTTTCCACATGGGCAGGGTGCGATTGACTGCACTCATGTGGCACTCAGATCTCCATCGCAACAAGGAGTCATCTACGTCAATTGCAAGGGCTTTCATTAGCCTAATGTTCGGCTGGTGTGCAACCACCACAATTGCGTCCTGCAGGTCTGCGCATGGTTCCCAGGGAGTGTCCATGACTCCTACATTCTCAGTTCGTCACAGACCCCTGATGTCTTCCAGGGTCCACAGAGACTGCAGGGTTGGCTTCTCGGGGACAAGGGCTACCTGCAGAGGCCGTGGCTGATGATACCCGTGCTGTGGCCTCAGACTGCAGCAGAGCGAAGTTATAACGAGGCTCAAGCTGCAACTTGCAACTTGGTGGAGCAGACCATTGGGATGCTGAAAATGAGGCTCCAATGCCTGGATCGGTTTCGTGCAGCCCTGCAATAGAGTCCTCAGAGGGTGTCGCAAATTGTCATCGGCTTCAGCGCCATTTACAACCTGGCACTGCAACGGGGAGATGAGCAGGCTGAGGAGGAGATGGAGGACTCCTCCGATGAGGAGGACATCGACGGAGATGAGGGTGAGGAAGTCCTTGAAGGTAACAATGATGGCGATGAAGCCCTCGCACTGGCCAGACAAGGCAGATATACTCAGGATGCCTTCGTAGCAGCTAGATTTGTGGAGGATGATGATGACATGCAGTGAGGGGACACCATAGATCCTCACATTACATTTGTGAGTGTTTGACTCCAACCTGTCTTATGGCAGCGCACATACCCTCTGTGATAATGCTCCTGTCATGGAGACGCAGTGGAGCAGTCGCTCGATTCCAGGAGGATGATAACAACATGCAGTGAGGACACTCCATAGATCTTCACTTTGCCTCTGTGAATGTCTGACTCCTGTCTGGCCAAGGGCAGCTCACTTGCGCTCTGTGATCAGGGACATATCACATACGGCAGTGAAACTTTAAAAGCATCTGATCCTTTGTCCGCCTTCGGCACCTGGCCCCATCAGGAGCACAGTGTCACTGGTCACAGATGCTGAAGAGATGGAGGCCAGCCCCAACTTAAAAGGTGCTGAGAGCACATCGAGAGAATGACGGAACTCGGTGACACCTGCAATGACAAGCACCGTTGAGGTGCAAACATCAGTAATGTGTCTGGCGAGTGTGAGGCCGGACCATCACTTTTGTCTGAAGGTTATACAAAGCAGGGAAGAGGCCCTGGACTGAGACACCTGCCTTTATCTGAGTGACACAAACACTGCTCATCAGAACAAGCATGCGTAGGCAGGGAGACATTCTTGGGAGTTTACTTGCAATAGTGAATATTCTGTACAAGTGATCAACACCCATGCCCAGGCTGTGCAACTACATCTTCTTAACTTTCTTAACCCTGCCGCTACGTCTTGCTGCTCCACGGACATCCACAGCGGAGATGGAGGCAGCCCTGCTGACTGCTACACCCTGTCTGTGATGACCTTGGCAGGCGTGCTGTGGAGGGCGGAGACCTGGAGGGCCCTGGCCTGCTTTCAGCGTCCTGCTGTGTGGCAGTGGCACCCTCCTCGGCCTGTGGAGCTGGTATAGGAAGAGGGGATTCGGATGGGCTGGACAGTCCTGGAGTCACTGGGTGAATGGCTCTGGAGTGTGCATCTGTTGGTCCTCCTCCTTATGGGTGCCCGAGGGCCCCTGGCTGACCTCTTGAGAAGGGGTAGCTGGAGTGAGGTCGAGCTGACTGGCACCCCTCTCACATGCACACTGTTGGAGGCTAACTATTGAATCAGCAATGGAGTTCAGCCCACACAGCAGTGCAGTACTGATTATTTTTTTTGAAAAATATACTTTGTTCATAAAATATCTGGAAGAACATTACTAAACATTTCAAAATCGCCATCACAAAAAGTACAATCAGATTCAACTTTTACACATGGATCAAGAGGTGCTTCAATACAATCGATGAATATTACAATAATTTCAATATGGTCATTACAGGCAATCAGACAATGGTATTGGAGTTATCAACATACATCGTGTTGCACTCTGAGGTGCTTCAATACAATTATAATACAATTAGTATTCAATGCATACATTCATTTTGAGCTGTACAGCCCGAGGGGCTCTCAACAGTTCCCAGCCCCTCGGTGCACTGTGGCAGAAAGGTCTTAGACAGCGACCTTTCCCCATTGCGCCTTTGCGGCAGCTGCCCCAAGCTTTAGTGTGTCCCTCAGCACGTAGTCCTGGACCTTGGAATGTGCCAGTCTGCAACACTCGGTCGGGGACAACTCTTTGTGCTGGAAGACCAACCAAGTTTTGGGCAGACCAAAGAGCGTCTTTCACCGAGTTGATGATCCTCCAGCTGCAGTTGATGTTTGTCCCGGTGTGTGTCCCTGGGAACAGCCCGTAGAGCACAGAGTGCAGAACTGATGCCTTGGACCAAGGTCTCCATGGTGGCCACCACCCTACCAGTGTTGACCCCAGTGCGTTGGCATGCCAGCACTACCACCTCAGCCTGAAGGTGGACAGACTCCTCCATCGTGCCTTGCAATCTGAGGAGTGCAGCGGACATCCCTTCCTGATGTTCCCGAGCTTGCCTTTGCAGCTCCAGCAACTGTGACATGACCGAGTCCAGAGGCTCCTCATCTGATTTGGGCTCAGCATATTTCTGGCCTCCAGCAGTCCTCCGAGTGCCAGAAACCAAGGAAGTCTCTGCTGCCCCCTGCTGTGGATCAGAAAGTGCGACATGCTCACCAGATTGTGATCCTGAGGTGATTCTAAAGCTAGGTCCCACTGAAGTGTGTGTCTCTGCACTGGCGGAGGGTCTTTAATGAAGGTGCCTTTATATTCCTCTTCAGAGGTTTCTTTGGGGCTTGATTGGAGGCCCTGGATAGTGGACTCCATCGGCTGTTTAGCAGATGTGCCTGCGGAAGCAAGGAGGGATAATGAGTGCATGGCAGTGGCCTGTGAAACAGGACACATCACTCACGGCATGGTTGTCTGATGGATGTTGCACTGCTGGACCCTCACTTGGTAGAGCACCGCCGACCTCACCGTCAGCACAGGACTGGTCCAAATCCTCGCCAACCAGCTGGATGGCTTTGTTTTCAAAGTCCGTGTGGACCTTGATTTCAGGCATTCCTCCACCGGTCTGTTACCTCTCCCTTTTGTTGTGTGCCAGCTTGTCCTGCATGAATAGAGATGGAGAAAGTGTAAGCAGGACAACTGCCAGGCCAGACGATAAAATGCCTGGCATGTGTGAGTGGTAAGCGGTCCCATGGATGGGATGAGGACAGTGAAGGTGTGTGTGAGAGAGTGAACAGTGATGTCCCTTGAACCGGCAGTGAGCGAATCCCCTGTGGATGTGTGATAGGTTTGTGTGTGTGTGAATTGAGAGTGGTGAGGAAAGTGACTCACCCTGGTGGAATGGAGGAGATCATCCTTTTTCGACACTGGGTGGCTGTCCTCTTTAGCAGGGGGTTGGCACTGACCACTGCTGCCACAGCCTCCCATGCTGGGTTAGTGATGTAACTGCCCCTCCTGCGGCGAGAGTAGGGGACATCATGCTGAGCCTCCACTGTGTCCAAAAGGTACTTGAGAGACGCATCATTAAACTGGGGGGCTGCAGTCTTCTTGCCTTTCAGGACCATGTCTTCCATGCAGCAGTCATTGGCTGGAAGCACTCATCCCCCTTTGCTTCTGTCTGCCTGACTTTTTTGACAGTCCCTGTGGTCTCCCAGCTCCATCTTGGTCTATGGCCACTATTTATTCTACTATTAGTGAGCCTGGGCTCACCTCACCTCACAGATACAAACATGCTGCTGTTGCCATGTCACAGCAATAACTCACTCTGTTTTAGTCCTATTCCATATAAGTGCAAAACTTTCCTCATTCTTTCAAACATATTAAAAATAAGAACTAGTAGAATAAAAAGCTCCAAAAAGCCCATAAAAATAATCCAACACTTACCATGTGCCATAAAAGTAAGATATATAAAGATCCTTATAATCTTTATAGAGACATAAAGATTATCCTTGCTACTTGCCTTGCCTGATAATATTCCATGATTTAGTTAGAAACGTGTTATGTTTCTGATTATGCCTAATCTTATGCTCTGCAGCCCAGGCCAAAGCCTCTTGATTGAAATCCTTGTAGGTATTATTAATGAGTGTTTTACAACAAAATATTTCAAAACAAAAATAACACAGAAAGCTCCTCAAAGAATTTCATATCTTGAGTATGAGGTGTCTGGACCTCACCACTCTGCAGTTCCTGATTCAAAGTGACACTTGCAGTTCTTTCTGGCTGTAGTCATGCAGGACTTGAAAGCAACCACAGATAAAAAAAACCAAAGGCAATAATCTCGAGACAGCTGCTCCTGCAACTGGTATCACTGATGGCCCAGGACCCCCATGGGAGCCTTTTGCAGTGTCTGGTTTTCATTACTGTAATCTGGGGTGACATTTTATCATATAAGATTTGTCAGGATGATGAAAAGTGGGAAAAATAGATGGAAGAAAGTCAACTACAGCATGTGTAAAGGATTTTTTGGAGGATTGCAGTTGATTACTTACCTGCACCTTCATGAACCCTAACTCTAATTGGGAAAGAAAGACATTTGAAGCTTTGTATATACTGTACGCAAAGATATCTTAGGGGGTGCCAACCATTATCCCATGCAGAAATCCATAGAACTCCTCGGAAAAGAGGTGGCAAAATTTGTTTAACAAAGGAAAATCAACCAAAGATCCAACGTTTTATAAATTCTGGGAGATAGAATGTCCTTCGGTGATGTTTATGTGAATGGATAAGGAGGTTCCTGTTCCTTAGGTCTATATGTATGAACTTGCTGCTAATGATGGTCTTAGTTCAGTAAAATGAATGAATTGCTGAGGCGAAATTTTGCACCCACAGTTGAAATGGATGCCAACCAATTCTCCTGTATTCATAGGAAACTCATATGCAAAATTCTGTTCCTTCAGACTCCTACCTCAGGATCAAAATATCTTGCATGTGTGAGCTATATAGATAATTCCCTAGTGAATGGGGTCTGTGTAACTCATAAGAATATAAGAACATAAGAAATAGGAGCAGAAGTAGGCCATTCAGCCCCTCAAGCCTGCACCACCATCTGATTGTGACCTTGACTCCACTTTCCTGCCAGCCCCCCATAAACCTTGAATCCCTTGTGAATCAAAAATCTGTCTCACTCAGCTTTGAATGTATGAAATGACCCAGCCTCCACTCCTTGCTGTGGACGGGAATACCAAACATTCAAGACCCTCTGAGAGAGCTTGAATAGGTTGTGTGCATCTTTCCCACAAATAAGATAACTAACAAAACCTGCATTGCCACTGAGCACTCAAAATCTGATTTTTTTTTAATATACCAGATCATGCTAATATAAATCTGAAGGATATCCTATAACCTTGCATATCTTTATGTAAAAATGGCTTTTGCCTCTCTCTAAAAGATTTTCTGTAGCATCATAAAACATTCAATCAGTAGAGATTAAAGTTCAAAATGATAAACAGCTATGATACATTGATGTATCTGTAATTATGTTAGGGACATAGGAACAGGAACAGTCCATTTACCCACTTGAGCCTGTTCCATCATTCAGTTAGGTCATGGCTGATCTATATTTTAACTCCATCTACATGTCTTGCCTAACCTTCATACCCCTACCTAACAAAAAACTATCAATCTCAGTTTTGAAACTTTCAGTGAACTCCCAGCCTCAACACTTTCTTTGGGCATGGGGGAAGTGTTATGATCCCCAGCTGAGGTTACCTCTCGACAAGCCTGATCCCAGGGTGGAACCCCGCTTGATAGATCCTAACTTTTATTTGTTTGTTTAGATACATGGAGAGGGGCTACTGAACAGAGTCACGGGAGTCAGCCAATGAACTTTTAACTAAAGCATAAAACATTTATTAAACAAGAAAAGATAAACTATATTACATTACTCCTTCACCCATAACTATATCTTTACAGAAAGGTGCAGACTTGTAAGGATAACACAAGTTACAAAAGCTATCTTATACTCTGATGTTCACAATAAGTACTGTAAGTAAGGCGACCTGTGGTCAGACACACCACACTCTGAAACTGAGTGACAGATGCCATCTCAACCAGATGCTATGGATCTCTCCTCAACTCCCCCCCGGTGCTTGTTACAGCATGAGCCAACCAGTCTCACTGAATTCCATCTTTCACACGAGGGTTTCCAATCTCCACTTTCCAAGAACTCACCTTAGAATCTTCGCTCAAACCGATGTTTTCTCTCAGATGCCTTCCGCAAGGGTTCACCTCCAGGGTTTTGAATTCTCTTTCCAATGTTCCTCTCCCCTGGGCCACCACATGCATTCAAACTTTCTTCCACGCACTCTCCCTCAGTGATTCAGCTGTCAACAGAAGCCCGCTACTGCACATGCCCATAGCAGAGAATTACAGACCTTCAGCTGTCTCTTTCGACCTTCTGACTTCTCACAAGCTGTTCTCACTTTAAATCTGCTTCCTGCAGTGTTCATCTCTTTAAGCTTGAAGCTTGGAGCCTTCCTCTCTGCTCCTTACTCTTAACTTCACTGAACAGGACCTTTTCCAGGTTCCTGTCCTTCCATTGACTAGAAGGTCTCCTTGGGACTTTCTCCTGTTTCTGTCTCACCCCTTTTGTCTTGGGAACCTTTGATTCCTTTGGGAAATCTACTGTCTCTGTAATTCCCTCTCCCAGTATCCAGTCTCTCTTGGCAGCTGTATTCAAACCAACTTTAGCTTGGGTCTAGCTATCTTAACCTTCTAGGCTGTTTATGCCTGGCAGCTCCTTCAAAACTGAACTCAAAACTGTTTTTTTAGTTCTTTCTATCTCAGTGTGTGAGTGTATGTGTATGTCTGTGGGTGGGAGTGACCTGCCTCTCTGGACTCCTGTTGCTAAGCAACAGCCCAGTTTTTTTCTGTTTGTTTGTTTAACTTAGTTTCAGCAGTCATAAAACTCTCATTAGAAATGCAGGCACCCTTTAAAATGAAACTAAAACTCAACTTGACCCTTTCTTAACACACACATACAGAAATACAATTCAAACTTAAACTTTAAAGCTAAAACTCATTCCTAACACCCACAAATACAAATATAAAATTTACTTAACCTATCTCTATTTCCTAACAGGAAGAATGGCATTTATTTAGCGCCCCCCTCCCCCTTTTTTTTTTCTTCCATACAAGAGTCACCAAGCACACCCTTACTACTCCACACAGGACAACTTGACAACATGTTGCTTGGTGTCTATGAGTGGTGATTGACAACCATCTACTCAGAGGCACTCTGCACTGCTGGTTTCCTAACAACTATACATTTTATTAAACCTCAGTTACTTCAATTTTTTTATCTTTATGATACTTTGGCACTCTTAATATCAATCAAAGATATAAATAATATCAAAGCTTACATCCAGATTTGCTATGTGCCAGTAGCAGGATCCTTCACCCCACTTCAGTTACTTCCTGAACTGCCAATTTTAAGATATATTTATATATGTCATGCCAAGAGAAGCAGAGATAGGAACTTAAACCAGACCAAAAAATTTTTTATATTCACTATTTTTGTAAAATTCAGTGAGGTAGTTTTGGGGGCCATGTGAGTTACAGAAAGGCTGAACTAATTATATAAATGAGTGGTTACTGAGCATTAATATGTTCCTTACAAGGGCATATTAATAAAAAAAGTGTTCCTTTTCAATTCATAACTGTTGAATGTTATGATTTTAATTCATATAATATTTTTATAATGCTTAAAGAGATGCAAAAAATGTTCTTGACCATACAAATCAGGGAGGCCCCACAGTCAATTGCTGCTCACCATTTAGTTGGTTGATGTCAGCGGTCATGCCATTTGGAATACAACAACTGGTCTCAGCACGCATGGGTTGAGAGGAGGAAAATCAATCAAGGCAGCCACAATTATTCCAATGGAAATTGCGTGTGTGTGTGTGTAAGTTGAATGAGACACAGATTGGATTCAACTCTCTCCCCTTTCCTCTCTCTTCCTTTTCCTCTCTCTCCCTCCCCCTCCCTCTCTTTCCCCTCTCTAACCCTTGCAGAAAAATTGCTTGCTGATACTTGCAGTATAGGTTCAACTTTAATGGATGAATGATTGGTTCATAAGCTAAGAATAAGGGAACATCTAGAAAACAGCAGCTATGACATAATTAGGAACAATGCCAAAACTGAAAAGGAAAGTGAACAATCAAAGATCAAGGCACTTTACTTGGAACAAGCCAACTTCAGTGAGATACAAAGCGTAAGAGCCAAAATAAATTGGAAAGAAAAATTGTCAAACAAGACAATGGACAGCCAATAAAAAAAACTTTCAAATGGAAAAAGGAGTTTGCTCATGGAACACAAAGGAATGGTAGAGATACTAGGTACTAGTACTTTGTCTTGGTTTTTACAGAAATGGATGTGAAGGAGCACAGTAGAAGGAAATGGACCAATTGGAGAGGATAACTACAGTTCAGAGAGTAGTACTGAAAAATATAATAGAATTCAAAAAGAGAAGGGCACCAGGCTCTACAATTACACATCCAGAAATACTGAGGGAAGTTGGTGAGGTAACAGCAGAGGCTCTGAACACAAAATATCAAACATCCATTGATATTGTTACAATTGTGTGGTGCATAAGATTGTTATGTTTTGAGATTGTATCTTTAAGTTAAGGTGAAATGAATAGGGCCATGTGACTTATTCTGTAGCCTGCCTGACAGCAAGCCTGGGGGGGTGGGATTGATTGATGGATATTAATGGGGTCCAGATTTTTTTACTGGGAAGAAGGTGCAAGATATTCAGACTTGGAGACAATGGCAGCAGCCTGTGTACTAACAATGAATGACTGCGAGTCTCCAGAGTCTCAGAAAGTGTTGAGAATGCCAGGTTGTAAACAGTTGTGCAAACTGTCCTTTTACTTCTGAGACAAAAGAGAGTTGGGGTTGCAAGGATAGTTAATCAGCATTTCTACCTGGGTATAAGGCCCATGTGATTCACATTGCCATAGAGATGGGCTTTGAGCAGGGAAGGGGATAAGATTTATTTGAAAATTCACAAACAAGGCTAGTCTGCCAGGGTCTGGGAGGGAGAGAGCAGCTAGAGGTCGAAAGTCCCTATAGTTCACCACACAGGAAGATGGGTGGGAGCTCACACTCAGCTCGAAAAGATCAAATTCATGAGGAATTAAATGAGGCTGGAAGATTGCACTAGAGGAAGAATCCCTAGGGGCAAATCCTTGCTGTAAAAGACATTTCTGAGATTAAAAGTTACCAGGCTGAGTAAGTAAACAACAGAAGTAAATCTTCAGGCACTAAAATTCTTTGAAGAAATAATGGACTGTGTTGATAAACAAAAAACAGTGGATGTGTATGTGGATTTTCAAAAGGCGTTTGATAAGGTGCAGGAGAGGTGGCTTGTTAATAAAAGTAGGATGCAGAACATGAAAGAAAGTGTAGCAGGGTGGAATAAAAAGACAGAAAACCCTGGTAAACATATTATTTCAGACTGCAGGGCTATAAACACTAATACACCTAAAGGTCAGTGTTGGGACCTTATCTTTTCCCCATTTTTGTGTCTCTATCATTTTGCACATTATTATAAAGCTATGATTTATATCAGAAATGGCTTTATAGATTTACTGGTTGAAAACCATTGATTGAGTTGTAAAAGATTCAAACAGATTTCCAGTGACTTGAAGCATCGGTTTCTAAGATGGCTGAACATTTGCATGACTGTACCTTACACATTCCAAAACCTTTAAAATGGAGCCAACCTTTATAGAAAACCATAGCAAAGGCAATTACCTTGAAGTAGTGTGAATGGGATCATCTCCTAACCCATTCACAGAACATCCAGCCCATCCCCTGGTGTATTCACCTGGGTGGGTACGATGCATTACATATAATCACCTAAAACAATTAATTCTGGCTAAGAAAGGAATTCATCCAGCGACATTCTAATCAAGTTGAAAGCATGCACCTGGAATCTAGACATGACCATATTTGGGTCCCTGTTCAGTTGGAGAGAGAGGATCACATGACAGGCCAGCTAATCCTCTATTGTGTTTAACAAACTGTTTTTCTCAAGGTCACAAGATCAGAAGCTAAAGAGATGCTGGAGAAGCAGGACCCCTCAGTGGGCCACTCTTTCTCTTTCTCTCTCTCTCTTTCCACCCTGCCTGCAAGTTGAGCCCTGTTGGCTGATTGACCATCCATTCACTGCAGGCATGAGTTAAGAATTAACCCATCAGATGCCAACAGCACAAGAGAAGATATAAATTGCCCATTAACATATTTACATTTTTTTTGGAAAAATATATTTTATTCATAAAATATCTGGAAGAACATTACAAAACATTTCTAAATGGCCATTAAAAAAGTGCAATCATATTCAACTTATACACATGGATTGTGAGGTGCTTCAATACAATCAATGAATATTACAATCATTTCAACATGGTCATTACAGACAGACAGTGCAATCGTGTTGGAGTTATCGACATACATCGTGTTGCACTCTGAGGTGCTTCAATACAATTATAATACATTTAGTATTCAATACATACACTCATTGTGAGTCATACAGTCCGGGGGGGTCTATACAATTCACAGCCCCTCAGTGCACTATGGCAGAAAGGTCTTAGACAGCAACCCTTCCCCATTGAACCTTTGTGAAGGCTGTCCCAAGCTTTAGTGCGTCCCTCAGCACGTAGCCTTGGACCTTGGAACGTGCCAGTCAGCGACACTCAGTCGGGGACAACTCTTTGCGCTGGAAGACCAGCAAATTTTGGGCAGACCAAAGAACGTCTTTCACCGAGTTGATGATCCTCCAGCTGCAGTTGATGTTTGTCTCGGTGTGTGTCCCTGGGAACAGCCCATAGAGCACAGAGTCTTGTGTCACAGAACTGCTCGGGATGAACCTCGACAAAAACCACTGTATCTCTCTCCAGACCTTCTTTGCAAAGCACATCCCATAAGGAGGTGAACAACGGTTTCTTCCCCACCACAGCCACCTCGAGGGCAACGTGCGGAGGAGGTGAGATTCCTGGTGTGTAGGAAGGATCTGACGGGGAGGGCAACATATTTAAATCGTCTCAACACTGGATCCAGAAGTACCATCAAGCTTAGCCAAAAAACATCCCCGCCATCAGCCTACACCACCCATATACCTTTAACTTTTATTGGACTCTAAAAATACTGCTTACTTTATCCTCCCACTCCGCAACTTGCTTGTGTGAACCTTGAGCGTGTGTGTGCGTGGAAGTTGGAACACTTTTATGATTTTTACTCAGACCAGGTTAAGTACAATAAAGACTATTCTGTTTTTGTTTTAAAACCTTACAAGGAAATCTCTCTGTGTGTATTTTACAGTCACAACACATAAATAGTTAAATAGAATTGGCAAACACATCCTTTAAAAAAAAACCTTTTACGGTCAAACGAGGAGTGAGAAAATAGGGGATCCTATTTTCTATCTGCTACTCACCTGATTGTAACAATACATTTATTATATCTAGGTATATGTATATGATTAGACAGATTTAAGTCAGATTAAACTCAATGTGAAGAAATGTGATGTAATGCATTGAAGAAAAAAAAGACTTGTATTTATATAGTGTATTCTCATAACCACTGGACATCTCAAAACACTTTACAGCCAATTAAGTATTTCCTGAAGTTTAGTTACTGTAGGAAATGCACCAGCCAATTTGCACACAGCAAATTTCCACAAACAGTAATATGTTGTCCAATGTTTTTATGATGTTGACTAGGGAAGAAATACTGGCCAGAATGCCTGGGATAACTCCCCAATGCCTCTTCAAAATAGTGCCATTTGATCTTTTGCATCCACCCATGCAGGCAGATGCAGCCTCAGCTTAACACCTTTTCCAAAAGACGGCACCTCTGACAGTGTACTCTGAGCAGAGATCTGAGAGCTGGGGCTCTTTTCACAGCGCTGAAATGGCCGAGATTGAAGCTGCAGATGATATTGTTTCGGACAGGAGGGGGGGTTAAATTAAACGGCACTAATTTCTCCTCTCCCCACCCATCCACAGACAGAAAGGTGTTTTGATTTGTTTCCCTCTTTATAAGTGGTGGTGTATTTCCTAAACCCTCAGTTTTTGTATGATCCAATTTTCCATCAATAACCCCACAGCAAACTCGAGATAGCATGAACTACTAAAGGGTTAATTTATTGCACCCATTCAAAACGCAACATCGCTCCCACATTCAGCCAGTAAAGAGGTGGATAGAGAAAAGAAGGTTTGATAGTACAGAGACAACAGGGAAAATAAATATTGGTTGACTTGAGTTCCAGAGTCCAAAATCAAAGTCCAATGAGGTATTCCTTCACGGAGGTTGGTGGGTTAAAAACCGATGCAGGATAATTCACTTTTCCGGTGGGGGTGACTTCACACGATGAGATAGGGGTACAGAGATTAATCAGTCTTGTACGTGGTGGTGCAGTGTAGATGGGGCCCAGGTATCCCGCCTGGGCAGATCTCCTTGTCTGTAAGGCTGCTAGTTAGATGGTAAACAGCAGACTGACCTATGCAGTTCAGCAAGGCAATATTACCTTTTCTACAAGCCAGAGACACATGTCACATGACTCCCACCGCTCCACCAGGTCTTTGACAAAGGATGTGCATCCATCGTCTGAACTCCAAAGACTGTTCTATGTCTCAGCCAATAGGAATTGAAAGGAAGATTGCAGGGCCTTTATCTTAGCAGGCAATCTATCACTTTCTGGACAGCCTGGGTTATTAAATGCTCTCTTTGAAATTGGGCTGTACAGTCCACAGGGGGTTGTTGGAAATATCAAAGTGTGAGTTTTCCTAAAACTGACAATGCCCTCTTTTGTTCAGGGGTCACAGGCCAACATAGTTTACTCCATTTTGAGGATCTTTGTTCAGTGTTGTTTTCAATTTTATAAATAGCAAAGAGCGTATCTATATAAGTCTGAGGTCTTAGTCCCTCAAAATGTCCTCTGCGACTATGGCCATGGTAAGCTATCCCTCCTCATCTGCTCAGTCTGTCTGCACCATTTGCTTGACTACACTGTGCTCCTCCAGCTCCTCTTCTCCATTGTCTGTTGCCCTCATCTGGTTTCACTCTTACACATCCCGTTGTAGCCAGAGAACCTCCTGCGATGGCTTCACTTTCTGCCACTACACCATTATCTTTGGTGTCCCACGAGGATCTATCCTTTGGCTCCTCTTATTTTTCATCCACATGTTACCCCTCAGCAACATTGGCTGAAGACATCAGACTCCACATGTACACTGACAATGTCCAGCTGTACCTCATCATCACTGCTTTCAACATCTTCACTGCCTTTGTGTTGTCAGGCTGTTTGTCCAACACCCAATCTTATATTAGCTACAATTTCCCCCGATTAAACGTTGTAAAAAGTGATTCAATTGTCTTCGGCTACTGCCATAAATCCTAGACACTAACTTCACCCAGCACATTGGCTACTGGCTGAGGCTGAATAAGACTATTTGGAAACTTGGCATTCTATTTGACACTAAGCTAAGCTGTGAGCCTATATCCTCTTCTTTGCAAAGACTGCCTACTTCCACCTTCTAATTTTACCCATCTCCACCTTTGTCTGTGCATGTCTGCTGCTGAAACTCTCATCCATACGTTTGCTACCTCCTGACTTAACTATTCCAATGCTTCCCTGGCTAGGGTCCCTTTTATCATAAGACATCCAGAGTTATGCTGCTCGCATCTTAGCTCATTCAAATCCTCTTCACCCATCTCCCTTTTTCTCAATGAATAACATTGGCTCCCAGTTCAATTCCCTCCATGCCTTGCTCCTCCCTAACATTCTCCAGGTGTAGAACTCTCTGTTGGTAAAGGCTGAGTTGTTTAAATCCCAGAGGGAAACTTGAACAACTGTCATAACCTATACTTTCAATTGGTATGTTTGAGATGCAGCTCTGTATTCAGGAATAAGACCACTGAGCCTCCAGAGGTTTTTTTATATAAAACTAAATTAAACATTTATTAATTTAACAACAAATTATACACATACACATGTCTACAAATTACTACCATAATAACTTTTAAACAAATCCCCAAATTAATCACTCCCAGGTAAATCTTCACCAAGGCAACAATAACCCATAGGCTTTAAACAGACATCAGGCAAAGCACATTTGACCTTATGAATTCAAAATGAGGTTCCTTACAATTTGGCTCCTTTGCAGACACAGTCGTAGACTTATAGGTTGGTTAGATCTTAAATGCCCCTGCCTTACACACACAAACTCCTTTCTGTTTATACCTAGCTTTTCCTTTGAATGTAAATTTCCCATTGTATTACTAGGATTTTAACGTCACATTTTCTAACAATAACGTTTTCATCCCACTAATTTTATTAGTAATATAAACACATTGCTTGGCATCTCCGAGATAGGTTCAAGATTTTACTCCCACACTTGAATGCTTTATTCAACAAATGCAAATTTACACTTTACCTTTTAACTTCCTTAGGTTAATCTCATTAACATCTCAAAATTACTATACATCAAAGCACCCAGACTAGCTGGCTTTAATCCAGTTAAGAAATACACATAGACACGGACACCACTAAACTCTATTTAAAAGAAATAACTTCCAATATCATTATAGACATTAATCTCTTCATGACAGTCTCCTTGAACTCTGTTTTTCTCCAATTCTGGCTTCTTTACCTACTCCTGCTGCTAATTCGTATGTATGTTTGTGCAGCCCATTTCCTTCATCCCTCACCATTGGGAGCTGCATCTTCAACCATCTAAGCCCTAAACTCTAAAATTCCACCCCCAACACCATCTCCACCCCCCGCCCCCCCCACCCCCACCACATCCCACCCAACTAAACCTCTTTTCTCTCCACTACTTCTCCTTTAATAAGCTGCTTAAAATCAACCTCAGTGACCAAGCATTTACTCACCTATTCTCATGTTTCCTTCTTTGGCCTTGTCAATTTTTGTCTGATAACCCTCCTGTGAAGTGCCTTGCGATATTTTACTATGTTAAAGGTGGTATAAAAATGCAAACTGTTGTCATTGAACAGAGAAGCATATGAAGAGGCCTGACAGAATTGTGCAAAATTATGTGAGGTTTTGATTAAGTAGGGAATATTATTTTCGCTGATGAGTAAACCAGTAACCAGAAGGCATGCATTTAAGATCATCAGTAAAAGAATGAAGGAAGGTATCAGGTGAAAATATTTTATTCACATGATTGTTAAGACATGGAATAGGAAAATATATGTGTGAAAACCAGCGGAGTGAGAATAGGTGAACAGTTCTTTCAGAGACCCAGGGTGAGCCTGATGGGCTAAATGGTCTGTTTCTCTACAGCAAATTCTATGACCCTATGACCAGGGCAAGGCATTGGAAGGCAGTCAGTATATCCCAACCTTGGATCAGTACCTTTGGGAGAGGAAGGGAGCATATTGGAGGAGTTGAAATATTTTACAAAGCGAGCTTTATAAGCTTCTGTCTTGCTATCTTAGGTGAAGTCTATTTAAATGCTCACTGCACATTATTTAATGTTGGTCCATACTTACAAGTTCTGCAATTACTGACAATCCAACAATGCAAAAAATTGAAATGTCAAGTGAGTATTTTCAATGCAAGGTAGTGGCCTGTTACAATTTGTTTAAAAAAAGTTTATTCTTTTCTCCCTGGGGATCCATGAGCAGCCTTTTGGAGAGCCGCCATGTTGGATCTCCCCACTGGAACAAAACCACTGACGTACTTCAGGATCGGTCAGAGAATGGCTCTCATTGTGGGAAAATTGATTGGCATCCTTCCTGGTCCTGGATACTCACTCTTCACCATCTACCCATTGACCACAGTGAAGCGATTCCTACAGAGTGAACATGGTGGCTCACAAGGACTAGCTGGTAGATGTCAGAATTTCACCTGACGGTGAAAAGCATAACTCAATATATTTTCAATCACAGATTATTTCTGAAATTCTTTCAGCCTCAATACAAACAGATTGAGTTGGAATTATACCAAACAACTCAAAATACGGTTCATTGCCTATAACTAAAACCTCTTCCAGCCTACAGCCGTTAACAAGAGAAAACCTTTTCATTTTATCCAATACAGCCAGACAAACATTTCAATACATTTATTACAACAGTATGTGTAATGTCAGTTTTTTAAATGATAAGTTACTTCATGTGGAGCGGCCTGTGTGGATTTATATTAGGGCCTAGAAATTAGTCCCATGGAGTGCCCGTGTGTTATGTGGATTATTAAGGTCCCAGTATGGTGGGCAAGAACCGTGCACTTATTTACAGCTGGAAGTTGGCAGCTTGACATTTTGGGTAATGACAGATGTTTGGCATTCTTTACCCACTCCTGAAGTAAGCATAATGGAAAGAAGGTGTTTAACAGTGATGGTGACCATGAAACTATCATTGATCATCATAAAAATCCATCTGGTTCATTAATGAGGGAAGAAAAGTCTGCCACCCTTACCTGATCTGGCCTACTTGCGACTCCAGACCCATTAGCAATGTGGTTGACTCTTAACTGCCCCCTGAATTGATCTAGCAAACTATTCACTTCAAGGACAATTAGGTTTGGGAAACAAACGCTGGCCTTGCCAGCAATGCTCACATCCCAAAAAAGAATGAAAAACAGCTCATCAACTCTACAGTTCCACAGGCCCAGTAAGTCTAGAGTTGAACTAGCTCAGTAACCCTGTAGTTCCAAAGGCCCAGTAACGTCATAGTTTGAAAGGAGCTAAAAATTCAGGCCAGAAAGTTAACATGCAGGGACAGCATGTCAAATGGTATGTTCACTTTTCTTACAAAGGATTTGGAATATAAGAGTAGAAACATCTTAGTGCAATTATACAGAGCATGGTGAGGCCATCCCTGGAGTATTGTGTGTAGTTTTGGTCTCCTTACCTAAGGAAGGACATGCTTGCCCTAGATCGAGTGCTACATAGGTTGACTAGAATGATTCCTGAGATGAGAGGAGTATTCTGTGAGGAGTGATTGAATAGATCAGGCCTATATTCCCTGGAATTTAAAAGAATGAGAGGTGACCTAATTAAAGCAATCCTTAAGAGGCTTGAGAAGATACTGAGAAAACCTTCCTGCTGGCTATGGAATCTAGAACATGAGGTCACGGTCTCAGAATAAGGGACGGCCATTTAGAACTAAGATGAGGAGAAATTTTTTCACTCAGAAGCATGTGATCTTTGGGTTTCTATTCCCCAGGGACATCTGGACGCTCAGTTGTTGAGTATATTCAAGGCAGAGGTTAATAGATTTTTGGGTGCTAAGGGAATTAAGGGATGTGGTGATAGTGTGGGAAGGTAGATTTAAAGTAGACGGTCAGCCATGATCTTATTAAATGGTGGAGCAGGTTCAAAGGGGCAAATGGCTGACTCCAGCGGCTATTTCTTATGCTCTTATTTTCTATGAGTGTACAGCTCCATTGGTGCCAATAGCAATTTTTTTTATTTAGTCACTGGATGTGAGCTTCACTGGCTGGGCCAGCATTTATTGCCCGGCCGTAGATGCCCTTGAGGAGGCGGTGGTGAGCTTCCTCCTTGAGCATGATGCACAGCACGCAGATAATCATTCCTCATGCGTATAAGTCTAGATGTAGCCAGCTTGCATAACAGTGGGAATCATCACAGTTTGATTTTATCCTCACCAAATCTACATATATGCATACATTCCAACAAAAGCTGCTGGATAGCAATAAGAAGCAGGCTTCCTGGTTAATTAGCATCTCTATATCTTCCCTAGTCCAGGGCGCTGTGGTCATCTGAATGCTCCCCATCACTGCCTAGCTGTGATCAATCAACTCAGATAACAACATGGATCAAGCATGGGATCTTTCTGATCCGCAAGGCTCAGTCGCACAAACAGCCCACTTATGTAATGAGGATCCAAGGAAGTTGATCTATTTTGATTAAATTTTGTTGTCAATGTATTATATGAGCCTATAGTCACATAAATTTTGTTATTTTCTGTAATTTTTAATCTTTTTTATTACCTCAGTATATAGTTGCCATGCCTTCAACTTTGCACATAACAAACTTTCTCTCTCCCCTCTGCCCTAGCAAGCTCATGGCACTTTGGAGTGTGGCTCCCCATTTCCAAATAAAAAAATCTTAGACCTAATGGAACAGCTTTTCCTGATATTGTGCTCAGGCATTTTGGATTACTTGGGCACTACTGAGCACAGAGAGAATTTGTTGGAGGAGATGATGTGCTGTGGCAAAGCCCACCCGATTCCTTGTCCATCCTAAAATGTACGGATGGTTAACCATCTCCCAGTCATCCTCCTTGTCCCATTTCCCTCTGTGTTGCACCCAGGCAATCCAGTATGTTTGAATGCAGTAAGAGGACTATCTGTCCCAATAGATATATGAAACATATCTTGACTTTGTTTTGTTTATATCCTCTCTTCCAAGACCATTTCCAAGTTCCTGACTCCAAGTTTATAAAAGGACATAAAGAATGCCTGGGGTGAGAGAATGTCCAGTCCATCAAAACTTACTAATGTTCCTAGCATTGCTTGGTACTTTGAATAACCCCATTGATTTTCCCTGCTTAGTGGGTTGTTTCAGGCATTAATTGATTTTTGCAATGATAGCACCTTTTTGTGTGCTTGAAAAGCAAGCATTTGACAAAAATATTTTGAATCACTATTGTCATCTTCAAGGGGTGAGTCAAGTCTGAACTGTTCACTTGCTCAGTTCCACTAATCATATATGTCGATGAGTTTTGCCTGGTCTTGGGTGGTCTGACAAAAGGGCAACTGGGAGTCTATATCTGCAATAAGTATGCCTGTTTCTGTCCAAATTCTAGACTTTCTTTGGCATTGGCAAATTGCTTGCTTTCTTCAGCTGAAAGCTTGGTGGTATAATGATTGAAATGCCATGGATTAGACAAGGACTTCATTGTACACAGCTCCAGAGCATAACTCCACAACCATAGCTTTTCCTACCTCAGAAAAAACAGTTTGACACAGTTTTCAGTCTTTTCAGGCCCTCAATTTTTCTGATTTACCCGTCGATAGTGCACTTCCAGAAAATATTGCTGAATGGAAGCTCTCACAAGCCCGTGAGAGATGAATGGCAAAATGGAGAAAATGAGTTATTCAACTTAACGGATGAGAAGAACAAAAATGTAATGAATGGGACAAGTGGATGATTTTGAGATGCTGTCTTTACAATGATCTCAGTACTGTATTGAAGATAGTGGGCCAAATTTAATCCAGGAGACGGGGGTCCCACCGGGAGATAGGGAAGTCGGCGGGATTCCCAAGCAGCGGCCGGCCAATGAGGGGAAGCGACAAGTGGGGCCTATCCAGTTGCGTACCTTTTTGCTGCTCTCACCAATAATGTTGCCTCTGGTGCCTGCAGCCGCCTCCCTCAACATTCCTCTGCTCATGCGTCCAACATTGTGATCACTATTAAAAAATAATGAAGGGTGAGTTGTACTGTTTGTAGACAGAATAGTATTAATCTTGTTCCATATCAGGGTGCTGAGTATTTCCTGCATTTTCTGTTTTTATTTCAGATTTCCAGCATCCGCAGTATTTTCCCTTTTTTTAAGTACAGGTATGACATGAACAGCCTTAGAGTGTGCTACGTGGCATAAGAAGACCCTTGATCTTTTGTTCAGACTGCAACACAGTCACAGCTTCGGAGACCGTTGAAATCGCAGTGTGGTGACTGTGGAGAAAAGCTTTGGAGACACAGCACCGAGCTAGTGCCCAAGGAAAGAGCTGGTAAGCAGATGGAGCCCTTGTGGTGAGGTTGCAGTGCACAGTTTGTCAGTTCCGTGAGTGGGGCAACGCGTCGAGAGGTTCAGCACCAGGTTAGCTCAGTCAGGAAAGGTGACTGACCAGGTCGAAAGCAAGCGAGGGAGAGTCAACCAAAAAACCATCATAAAAATCAGGCTAGAGAAGGTTGCGATCATAATGGGTGGCTTCGGGAATTGCTGAACAATAAATTGACTGAAATGCAACGGCCCCATTACTCAAGTGTTGTGTTCCCCCCACAACTCATCTTTGTGAATGGAGCTCTGGAAAAGCATGTAGAAGCGACGACAGTGACACTCACCCCAGGTACTACAGAAGAAGGAAGGTCAAAGGGATATTGTCAAAATGTCCACAAAATTCCCCAGTTTGAATTGGGATGCGTTAATATCCAAATGCAAAATGTTCAAAACAGCGTACAGAGCTCTGGTTTCTTGAGTCAGGTACGTCTGAACCAGGCAGCAAATCATCAAAATTCACCTAGCAATTAGGAATGAAGGTCTACTGGGGCTGGACACATCAGGATTAACAGAAGGAAAGCTAAAGAATTCACAAAAGATATGAGCTACATTGGAAAACCAGCTGAGAATCAGGTTAAACACCCGTATTCATTGACTAGAGTTCATGTCATTATGACAGCAGCCTACAGAATCCATAGAGCACTTTGTCAGCCAGATGCAGAGAAAAGGGCACATACTGTGATTTTTCAAACACAGAGTCAGCAGAAAGAATTGTTGAGTTGGTGATTGCATTGACTCCCATGGAAATGCCCCAGAATGATCTGCTAGACAAGCCCAAAACGTAGAGCATCAAAGAGCTACTCAAGGAAAGACATAAGCGTGAAGGGATCCTCGCAGGTCGACAAAGCTGACAGGTCCTAAGTACAACCCCAGTTGTTAACACACTCACTAGAACATCCAAACCGAGTAAGATATGGGAAAGGTGTGGCCTTGTGCTTACACCAAGGAAATGCCCAGCTTTCCAGCGATTCTGCAAGGCATGTGGCAGAAAGGGCCATAGACAGAGGCAGTGCATTAGAGCGAAGGCTGGTGCAATTATAAAGAGCCATGCACTGATCCAAACAGCCTGTACACAACGGGTACCTTCAAACAATAAGAATGAGATCTTGTGTCCCGTCGGAAACATATGAAGTGATTGACAAACCAGAAAATGATAATGACGTGCATGACAAGATGAGGAGCAGTGAACACATGTTTCACACCATCAATCTTGTGGAAAACACAGATGCCGTTACATGATCTGAAGTGTTTGCCATGATTCAAATCATCTGTCCTAAGAAAGTTGATAACTATTCATTATTGGCCAAGAATGACACAGGGGCAAGTGCCAACATACCATCGCTGCAAATTCTAAATGATATGTATCCACAGATATGGAAGGCCATGGCAAAACCTACAGCTGTGAAGCTTTCAACATACAACGGTTCACTAATTCCATGTACAGGAGTGCAAATACAATCAATCCTCCTGGGTGTCACAGATGTTCTACATCATGGAAAGTAAAGGTCCAGCTATTGCCGGCATGTTGGGACCTCACACTAGTAACAATCCATGGAATCAGTCAGACATCACACAGATCAACCTCAGAAACTCCTATCATTTCAATTCACAATCAAAATATCCAGAATGTTTCGACAAAATTTGCAGTTTCAAGGGAGCTGCAACACTACGCTTGCAGGAGAAAGCAAATCCATCAATTGATCCACCATGTAAGTGAAAATTCCACATACAAGATAAGTTGAAGGTCGAACTAGACAAAATGGAGAAAGACGGAATCATTAGACGAGTACAAGAGCACACAGATTGATGCAGCTCAATCGCGTGTCATAAAGAAGAATGGATCATTGAGAGTAAGCCTCGATCCATGACACTTAAACACAGCTTTGTAACGTTATCCTTACAAAATACCCACATTAGAAGAGTTAAATCGGAGATTTGCATGTGCAAAATTCTTCTCGAAGTTAGATGCCATGTACACCATTTGGACGATACTGTTTTCAATGACTTCCTTTCAGACTATCTGTTAAACAGAATCGCTTTCAAGCCTGCATAGATGCATTTGTATCATGGATGACATAGCTGTTGTGGGAAGAATGAAGCAAGAACATGGCCACAATCTTCATTTATTGATGTAAATGTCACGTAATGAAGAATTGGTGTTCAACAGTCTGAAATGTGACATCAATGCGCAGCAGATCAAGTTTTTTTGGTTCTATTTATTCCAGTGCTGGCTTATGTCCCAATTCAAGTAAAATAGAGCATATTAAGGCCATGCCAGCTCCACAATATTCAAAGATGTCTAGGTCTTTAATTTCTTGTCTCCATATATTCCCAATTTTACTCAAAAATCTTCATTGATAAGGGTATTATTGAGAAAGGATATGCCTTTCCTGTGGCACAAAGACACCAACGCCTCTTCAAAGCACTGAAACAGTCATTATCAGAATCATCAACATTGCAATTTTACAATCCTAGGGAGACAACTACCCTGGAGATAGATGTCTCCTAGCAAGGTCTAGCAGCATGAATGCTGCAACAAGGCAAACTGATTGCATTTGCTTCAAAATCTCTGTAACACAATCCGACTACTCCAACATTGAGCAGGAAACATTGGATTTAATGTTTACACTCATGCGTCTTCATACCTATTTGGCAAAAGACTTGTGGTAGAGACGGACCTGGAGGTGATTTGGTTAAAACCATTGACCAGTGCACTACCAAGATTTCAATGTTTCTTGATAAAGATTCAAGGTTATGACTGTGAGATCAGGTACAAGCCAGGTAACTTGATGATCATATTGAATGCACTCAGCAGATTGCCTAACCCAGCAAGAACAGAAGATATATCCTTAGATCTACAAGTTGGCTTCTTTGACATCAAGCTTGAAGATATTCTCCAAATTGATCTGATACCCTTTGCACAATGCAAATACCAGCAGCTAGAAGAAGAAACGTTGAAAGATTCTACAGTGCAGAAACTGTGGAAAACCATCATCGGAGGATGGCCTGATTCAATTCAGCACGTCCACAAACACGTGAGACCATTTTGGCTTTATCGGGATGAGCTAGGCATCTCCAGGCGAGTCAATTTTAAAGGCAGGCTGGTCATCATACCGGAATCTTTGCGACTTGATATTCTTCATTGTTCACATGTGGGACGAGAGGACTGACAAAAGAGATAGTCTATTGACCAGCTATGAACACTGAAGTTGAAGTGACGTCATGTCAAGAAGTGCAAGTCATGTCAGGAGCATATGCCAAGTTAGCACAAAGCACCATTGATTCCAATTGAAGTTCCTACCCATCCTTGGTCCAAATTTGCATCCAATCTCTTTCATGTCCATGGCACTGACTTCATCGTCATCATTGATTACTTTACTAAGTACCCCATTATTCAACAATAGCATAAGACAATAAGGACAACTGTTGCACACACTTTAAGTATTTTCAGCATATTTGGTGTGTCTAGAAAGATCATTATAGATAATGGTCTGCAATTTATTGGTAAGCCATTTAAGGATACGTGTGAGAAGTGAAATATTGATCACACCTCTTCTCCTCATTCCCCACATCTAATGGCCTGGCTGAACGGATGATTCACACGGTGAAATCCTTAATTCACAAATGTAGACAGACCAAGCAAGATCTACACATTGCAATGTTACAAATGGCAGCAACATCTTTAAGTGTAACTGTTCCATCACCGGAAGAGCTCATGTTTGGCAGACTAGTGCGTACCAATTTACCTACTCTTATCCATTCTACATTCTCAGAAACTAGAGAGCAACTTTTATAACTTCAAGGGAAGATGACCAATGTGCATGATAAAAATGCACGTACAGAATTGCCAAGTTTACAGCTGGGGCAATACGTTTTCATCCAGGATCCCACAGAAGGTAAGTGGCAATCAGCTGAGATGACAAGGATTTATTCAGAACCAAGGTCTATGATGTCATTCCACACAAAGACACAAGAGTGAGGCATAATTGAGGACAAAGCTGATCCATTCCAGTTCCTCAACCACCATACAGTCCTATTGCATCTAGGATAAGATCCCAAATGCACCCACAATAACATCTAAGAATAACAATCACACAGATCACTGTGAGCGATTGAAAAAACCTCCAGACAAGTTAACCATGGCAAGATCTGGGCATACCAACAGATTACCTTTATGCCTTAAAGACTCATAGTTTCATCTTGCATTTCATCACTAGAAGGGAAATGTGTCCTGCGATCTGCTCTGAGCTTCACTATTGCTTTGAGAAGAGCACATACACAGTTCTGGCGTCTTCAAGCTTTATATCTAATGTTTAACTGTTCTCATGTGCCTAAGTCTTCATAAATGAACCTGCAACGTATTTCCAATCCCTTATGAGTGATTAGGTATTATATCATTATAAAAACATGACAATCTACTGCATTGATAAATGTACTATCAAGGAAGCCATACAGCTTACATGCCTTGGGGTATGCAAATATATTATAAATAAATATATTATATATGTATGTACATGAAAGGAAGAAAGAGCTTGAATTGATACAGAGCCTTTCACAGATTTAGGGCCAAAGCATTTAACAGCTATTAAAGTACTTTTGAAATGTTGTCACTGTTGTATGTAATGTAGGAAACACAGCAGTCAATTTGTGCACAGCAAGATCCCACAAACCACAAATAAATATGTGACCATATAATCTGTTTTAGGTGTTGGTGGAGGGATAGATTTTGACCAGGGCACCAGGTAATCACCACTGTTCTTCTGTAATGTGGGATCGCTTATGGAGAGGGCAGATGGGGGTCAATGCCTCATCCGAAAGATGAAACCTGACAGTGAAGCACTCCCTCAGTTCTCCACTTGACATGCCAGCCTAGATTATGTGTTGAAGTCTCTGGAGTGACACTTGAGCCCACCCACAACCTTCTGACTCAGTGACAAGAGCACTACCACTGAGCCACGACTCTCACCTTTGATGTATATCTAGCTAAATTGGCCCTACAGTGGGGCTGTTGGATCCAAATATGAGAAAGGGACAGGCTTGTTAGCACTACTGATTTTTACTGCTCCCAAAATAATTTACTTTGTTTAAAAAGCTATATTTTGACAAAGTTATTTTAATGGAAGCTCCGGAAGAATATTTCCCAGGGTGTGCGCTGTGAAAAGTCAATCTTTCAGTGTCACCTGAGAGGTGACTTGATGTTTAGTTAACTGGTCATTTGCAGCAACTGGAATTAAAATAAACTGTAAAAGATCCAGTCATAACTACCTCCTGTATTTGTGCCTGACAGCTGAAATGTCTGACATAATTTCATTATCTATACCATAACAAATGGAAGTGTCCACTCGAATTAGTATTAGCAAAAGGACAGCTCAGTTTTATTAGAGCTCAAAAATTAAAAGGATTCTTCCACATGTTTTTTCTCTCTCGATTAACACGGTTCTCCTCTTTCCAGCAGAATTGTTCCTGATGCAACAAATCAAAAAGGGACCTCGGCTCCTAAAACCTGCCTGAAATTACTAAAGCCCATTCTCGTTTCAATTGCGAACGTGCAGCAATACTTAAGCAGGCCGAATTAATTAGAAATCCCATTAAAGCTCAGTGAGAGTAATGAAATGAAAATGGCATTCTATTTTCCGAAAGAAAAGATTCTTATTAACATAGAAAGGTGAACCAGACAGAAGTGAGCAGACTTGGCCCAGAGAATAATTCAATAAACTGCTACCTTTCAGCAAAGTAGGTAATCACAGCACAAAAAAATATTCTGTCTATCAGATCATTAGTGTGCTTTGGACCAGAGCAGCTCTGAGCGATTGTTATCCCATGACTTTACCACCAACATAGGACTTAATAACACAAACTCCAGTCCCCTTAGCTGTGATTGACAGGTGCAATCTTTTTCCTACTCCGTAGTTGGTCCTAACGCTCGGTCAGAAGTTAAGATTTATTTTGACAAGCATCACTGGGTGTTTGGAATGGAAGCTGCCACTGGTATCTAGTGCTGGAAAGATGTCTGGCACAGATTAAAAAATACAGTGCACCCCTGGTCTTGCGGCCACTCAAATGACAAAACAGATTTTAAGATGAGTGACTGGGCTCCATTTTCCATCTATGTTTATGAAATTTGTTCTCACCCCCCTCCCCTCCCCAACCTCCCATCTTTCTGGGTGGGTGGTGAAAAAAGAGAGAGGGAGAGAGAGAACCTGTCCTTATTTCTTTTTTCTATAGGTAGAAATAGGGTTGAGGAAACCAAGGCATAAACAGTCGAAATACTGTCTCAGCCTGCGAGCTGCCCTTGTACTTTGCTCAGCACCAGCTAGAACAGGCTCTGTGTTCGTCTAAGATGTGCAGTGCTCAGTAAACGAAGCTACTGTGGAGTACAACGTAAGAACCACAGCGCTACGTGCATAAAGGAAATGACTGGTATTAATGTCTATTCAATGATTCTGGATACTTGTTCAAGGCTTTTTAAATGACAGATCAGGTTCCTGATGGGTAGTTAATCTTTGTCATGTGACAAACTCAGCTCCATTAGAACGCCCCACTATGAACCTTATTGGGACCAACAATTACACACCCCAGGAGTTTAGTTTAGAAACAAAGGTATCTGAATATTTGCCAGAAAATATGTCGCTTTCTCACAAGCCACAGGAATGTGAGGATTTTCTGCTTTATCATGATAATGTATCTTAACTCTGAGCCTCAGCACCTCCATACTGTGCTGTGGTGCATAGAATCATTGAAATTTTTTGGCACAGGAGGCGGCCACTTGGCCCATCATGTCTGTGCCAGCTGAAAAATGCGCCGCCCAGCCTAACCCATTTTCCAGCATTTGGTCCTCTGGCCCTAAGGGTTACGGCATTTGAGGTGCATATCCAGACACCTTTTAAATGAGTTGAGGGTTTCTACCTCTACTACCCTTTTAGGCAGTGAGTTCCAGATCCCCACAACCCTCTGGGTGAGAAAGCTGCCCCTCATCTCCCCTCTGATCTTTCTACCAATCACTTTAAATCTTTTCCCCAAAGTCACTAACCTCTCCACTAAAGTAGGTAAGCTCTTCCCATCCACTCTATCCAGGCCCCTCACAATTTTGTACATCTCAATCAAATCTCCCCTCGGCCTCCTTGGTTACGAGGAGAACAGCCCCAGCCTATCCAATCTTTCCTCATATAGGAGAAATTTTCCAGTCCTGGCAACACCCGTGTAAATCTCCTTTGTACCCTCTCTAATGCAATTCCATTATCCACATAGTCACTGACAGATCTTAAACAAGAGCTTAAACTGTGTACGAGGTTGAGTTAAATTGTAGAGTTAGGTAACTACATAAAACCCAAGACAGTGCTAATTCTAAACAGTATTAGAATCATTCAACATTTTCCTCTGGATTTACTAACTAATCCTGGGTGTCCTTAGTTTATCTGCATCACTTACTCATTTTTTAAAAAAGCATGATGTAATACGCATTGGGTAAATAAACTGGCGGTTTTGATTTTTCCTCTTGTTTTATTTGTAAAACCCTTTGTTTTATTTTTGTACCCAAGACGCCTCTGAGACAGAATAGCTGTGGTCCCTGGCAGACACTTTTATCTCTTTCTGGGCGAGACATCACAGATAAAGGAGGAAACAATTTCTTTGAAGGCCGACATACGCAGCTTGCTTTGATGAAATGACTGAAGCAGCACCAAGTGAATTGTCTGACTTGGAATAACAAACCTGCAGAACCATTACTGGAATTGTAATCAGTGCATCACCAGAGCTTCATAAACTAGAGCATTTAATTTGATTGCTTTAAAATCATTTTGCTGATTTCCAGCATAAATCAAGAAGATTTCACATCATTTCCCCCATAAGTGTTGCAGCAATCCTACAAAAATTTTTGGTTTGTCAACCCTCCTTAGACAGAGAATAACAAACAATGCTGTAAAATTTGTTCTTTAGATGTCCCAATGAAGAGATCTTGAGACTTGTATATTTAAATATGAACCCTTTATTATTAACCTTTTACTATTTACAGATCCCAGATTACTGTCATGCGTGGAGCTGTTACTTCCATGCAGGCTGGCTACTTCCAGAGTGTTCTTTCTAGACTGTTCTCTCAATCTATTACCTTGTGACTCTATACATCATACTGTGGGCAGTGCTATTCTCCAGTTCCACATTAATCCTTGCTCTGCCGAGCATCTTTACATTACAATGGCATGCGGACACATACAACATCATACAACAAACAACACTGAAAGTATTTTAAATCCATTTATTTAAATGCTCAGAAACACTATGTAAGAAAATGGCAGTGGCCAATTTTATGGTAAAGCTATGTTATTTATGTATAGACCTAGATTTTGCAGTCAGCGGCAAAGCAATGGCTCATTGCTGAACTTGAAGAAAGCTGTCCACAAAGATCTAGCAATCTCTATGGCTTGGATTCCCCCTTACCCAACGGCTGTTTAAATCTGGCCCCACATCAAGGAGATCTCCGGGCATCCAGCAGCAGTGATACCAACAAGCAGGTAAGGAACCAATCACCTTGAAATATTTATACTCAGCAAACAAGGAAGTTAAAGGCACTTAAAATCCTTCAATTTTTATTAGGAGGCTGAAAGCAGCAGACGAAGACCTGACAACCATCAATATGGCCACATGTAAATTAGGTTAGTGACATGAATCAGTTAAGGAGGGAACAAATGAATGAAAGAATGAGGGGCTGTTATCATTGAATAAGTGATGAAGTGAAGTGATATGAGGCGCTGACGGGCTGTCATTTGAGGCTGTGTAAGAATATAGGATGAAATATTTTCGTTCAGTACCTTGCTGTATGGGGATGGGTGGGGTCTCTGCCACCTCCCCAGCTCTGCCCTGATTAAGCCCCTGGTGGAACGGCCTGCGGACGGTCTTCCTGCTCTGTCACTGTAATGACTTGGCGTACCGGACAGGCTTCAACTTGAAACAGATAACTTTATTACAGAGAGCTTTTCAGATGCTACATTCTTGAACCGGGTCCTTGACAAGAAAGCCCCGCCCCCTCGGGCTCATTGGCTGGAGCTGCCAAGAATAATCATGTGACTGCTGATAGGCAGTAGGAAAGGCTATACCTTCAAATACTACAGCCACCAACTGAAGCCCTTAAGTGGCCAATTAATGCCCATTTAAGGGCTTCTTCCTGGTGCAGCTGGTAAGGGACTTGCTGTGCGGGAACTCCAAAAAACAAAGCCTAGCACGTTTACTTGTGGGCTTGCGGGTATTCCCTTGATGTCAGGCATTCAACACCAGATGGAAGGAGTGGGGGGCGGCTGAGAGCTGTCCCCCTGCCCTTGCTGACATCCTGCCTCACCCGCAACCCCCTGCCCCGCCACCAATCACCTGAACCTGGGTCCATGGCGATCCTGGGCCTCACATGGGTGTAGTACCAGCAGCAGCCACTCCTCCCTGGTGGCACTGCTGAGCAATGAAACACGGCCAGCCTCGGATTGGCAGCAGCTCTCATGGGGCAGGACTTCTGCCTCCTGGGTCCTTGACCATGGGCAACGCCCAAGGCTGCCCAGTTAAGTGCCTAATTAGCATTAAATGCAGAAGGTCTTCCCTCAAAGAGACCACACTGGGCTCTCATTGGCTCTCCAGCTGGCAGGCAAGATCCCCGTCGCCTCCATTAAATACTGCCTACAGTGCGAAATTATTTTTTCTTATATCACAACAGTGCCTACATTTAAAAGTACTTCTTTGAATGTGAATTGCCCTGGGACGTCTTCAGGCAACATATAAATACAAGTTCTTTCTTTCTCCGATTTCAAGCCCATCATAATAACCTAATGATCAAAAATCTACAATAACATCACACTGATGTAAACCTAATGACACTTTCAAGTACTTGCTAACTCATGTGAAAAATATTCAATACATTGAGACATGGAAATAGATTATATTTTAGGTTGTTAAAATGTGCCTTTTTGGGTTGTAAGACAATCACAGTTTATCTAATTCTCGGTTGTCCCAAGATGTTACTGTAATAGTAGAAGTGTTGCCCTTTCATTTACCCTGGGAGAAGATGGTGGCTGCACTATGATTTATATTTTAACCGTCCTATGGTACTGTGAGGCAGGGAGAATTCAGAGGTGTAGTTCAGCAGAATGGTGCCCTTTCACCTTTGGGGCCAGAGTTCAACCAGGTAAATGGGATGAAGTCCAGTGTAAAAGCCCTTATTCCTTTGGATTCGAGCAATAAGCTTCCAAGACTGCAAAGCAGGGTTGCCAACTGTGACTAAATGTATTCCTGGAGGTTTCATCACAAGACTTGCCCCCACACTCCAGCCATTAGTCATCCGACACGCCAATCCTTGTGACGTACTGCCTTCCTACGCCAATTGGAAAGCAAAAATTACCCAATTGGATGACGCCAAACAGCCATATTTCCATATTTTTTATATTTTTATGTCTGTCAAAGAGAAGTGTTCAAGGAAAATTACCACAGAAACCCCAATCTTTTTTAATGTCCTGATGATTTTTCTCCAGCACTGCACAGAGCAGTGTCCTGGAGATTGGCCTTCAATGCATAGTGGATTTTACTCCAGTTGTAGGCAATGGAATTTATAGACCATCGCTAGTGACTCATTAGGCTACTTCAAAAAGCATTAAGACTTAGATAATGTGGATGATAATATAGAATTGGTAGGCTCACTGAAATAAGTCCATAAGTGAACCACTTCACTTTTTTTTACAATAATCAAGTATATTTCATAGTATTTTTTCCTAGTGTTACAATCCCAGCTGATGTTACTGAACAAGCCAGATCTTAGGATGGAACACGGCTTGATGGATCCTAACTTTTATTCTTCTTTTAGATACATGGAGGGCAGAATTTTGCGTGATATTTCGTTCAGCGGGTGTGCGCTGGAATTGTCTGCGCGCCCGCCGATAATTAAAAGGCCTATTAAGGCCACTAACCAGGTAATTAAGCTGAATTTTACGCTGCCTGTCCAACCTTACGGTTGGAGGGCAGGCGAAAAGACCAAGCGGCCTTTACGTTTTTTAGGAAACCTCATCCACGAGCAGGTTGAGGTTTCCTGAAGCTATTACAAATTAAATAAAAAGTTTAATTTGAACTTAAAAACATGTCCCATCTTATGTGACACAGTCACCTCAGATGGGACATGTTTCATTCAATTTTTCTGCTCTTAATTAATTTTTTACAAAAAGCGCTTCAATCTCCCTGAGGCAGCTCTGTGCCTCAGGGAGATTGAAGCGCTCTTTCGCACGCATGCGCGAACTGTGTCCCAGGCCCGGCTGTCCCTCCTCCCCCTGCCCACACAGGTAGCGCTCAGCTACCACTCACGATCCATGCAGGGTGGGCCTTAGTTGGCCCGCCCACATGAAATCACGGAGTGGAGTCAATCCCGGGTGGCGGTCGGCTCCCTGACCGCCCCTGCCCGCTCCCACCGAGCCCATCGGACGAATGGAAAATCCTGGCCAGAGCGTGGCTACTGGACAGAGTCACAGGAGTCAGCTGATGAACTTTTAACAAAAGAATAGAACATTTATTAAACGAGAAAAAATGGACTATATTACAATACACCTTCACCCACAACTATACTGCTACAGATATATACAGATTCGTCAGCTTAACATAAGTTACAAAAGCTATCTTATACTGTCATTTTCACAGTAAGTACACAGCCCATGTTAACCAATAGGCGACCTGTGATCAGGCACATCACACTGAAACCAAGTGACAGATGCCTCTGCAAACAGATGCTATGGAACTCTCATTAACTCCCCCCAGATGTTTGTCACACTGTGAGCCAACCGGTCTCACTGAACTTTCAAACGGGGTTTCCAATCTCCACTTTTAAAGAACTCACTTTGGAATCTTCTCCGAAATGAACCTTTCTCTCAGATGCCTTCCACCAGCATCCACCTACAGGGTTTCAGACTCTCCTTCCGATGTTCCTCTACTCTGGATCGCCATATGCATTCAAGCTTTCTTCCACGCACTCTCTCTCACTGACTCAGCCATGCCAACAGTACACCGCTGCTTCACATGCCCAAAAAGAGTTATAGGCCTTTGCTTGTCCCCTTGGATTTTTTGGCTTCTCGCAAGCCATTACTGCTTTAAATCTGCACCCTGCAGCTTTCCCTCTTTAAGCCTGGAGCCTTTCTCTGCTCCTCACTTTTAACTTCACTTAACAGGGCCTTTTCCAGGTTCCTATCTTTGCCCTTTGACTTGACTGTCCTCTTGGGGCCTTTCCTGTTCCACTCCCTGGTTCTGGGGACTTTCTTCTTTGGTTTTTGGAACCTACTTCTTGCAGTTCCCTCTCCTGTCCTGCTTCTCTGGAATCTTAGCTTTAACTGAACTAAAACTACTTTTTCTGTCTTTCTCTGTCTCTGTGGGTCCCTCTCTCTGGACCCATGTTGCTAGGCAACAGCACAGTTATTTCTACCTTGTGTTTGTTTTAACTTCCCTTCAAGAGTCATAAAACTAATTAAAATGCAGGCATCTTTTAAAGTGAAACTAAAACTCAACTTCCCCTTTTCTTAATACACAACACAGAAACACAAATCAAAATTAACCTAAAGCTAAAACTCATTCCTAGCGCCCCAAAATACAAATATAACTTACTTAAACTATCTCTATTTCCTAACACTAATGTCAACCTGCAAATTACCAACCCAATTTTAAGGTGTGGGTAATTCATAGCCTCTGGGTTACCAGTCTAGTACCATAACACTCATAATACTGTACCTATAATATTTGTTATGGTGCTAGATTAGCTTAGGTATGGCAGAAATAGGCTCTTCTCTAATTTCTGGTCCCAACATTGTGGCTAAGCCAAATTCTACCCCGTAAAAGAATGGAATTTTGGACTTTTGCCTCTGGTTTCTGCTGATAGAATTCCATGTTGGAATCTCTCCAACCAGGTTTTCACTCTTGTAACAGCAATGAAAGGGCCTTAAATGATGTTACAAATTAATCCTCTGGGACCATGTCCATTCTCCATTACCCCTGCTCACCCTTCTCAACCTCTCTGACACAATTGCCCTTCAATGTCTCTTCTCTGTTGTCTGGAACTGTGAGACTTCTCTCTCCTGATTGCAGATATTTACTCATTGCACTACATTTCCAGAAGTGGCTTCTCTCTCTCACCTTTGCATCATAACCCTTATAGACCTCCCTGCAAGGATCCATCCTTGGCCACCTCTTTCTCATTTGCAGGCTGTGCCTTGATGACATTAACTGAAAGCATGAGGTCAGCTTCCACATGTACACAAACAACACCAATTTCTGCTTTTCCATCACCATTCTCAATGCCTTCACTATCATATGTTGTCAGGGTACTTGTCCAACATCCAACCTTGGATGAGACACCATTTACAGAGTAGGTTGGTGGACCAAAGTTATCTTCTGTTGCCACTAACCCTTGGAACATGCCAGTGATTCCATTGTCTTCTCTGGCCACTGTTTCAGATTTAGCTAGACTATTAGCATTCTCTCCATAACATCACACTCTTCTCCTCTGCCTTAGTTCACTTGTGTTAAAATCCCATTCATGCCTTTCTCATCTCCAGACTTGGTGATTCCAATGTTCCCTGGCTGGCTTCCCATCCTTCTGACTTAGCGAAATGTAATGCTTCCAAAGGTCTGCTGTCTCTATCCTATCCATCACCAAAAAACATGCTCACTTGCCACCTTGGCCTTTCTAACACTCATTGGCCACTGCTTCGCCAATGACTCCAAATTCCTATCCTCATGTTTGAACCTCTTTATGGCTTTGGTCCTATAAGGTCCTATAGCCTCACCCTTCCAGGACTCTCTGGGCAACATTTTCCCCCCGTTGGGGGGGTGGGGGGAAGTGCGGGAGCGGGCGCAGGCAGGCGGGCTTCCGATCGGCGCCCCTGGTCGGGGGCGTGCCGCCATTTTACGTGGGCGGGCCAATTAAGACCTGTCCAGCTATGTGCTCCCTGTATGGGCAGGGGCAATTCCCTCAGCCGGGAGTGCGCTCTTTCACGCATGCACACGACAGAGTACACAGATCTCCCTGAGGCTAAGTGCTGCCTCAGGGAGATCAGCTCCGATTTAAAACTTTTAATAAACATGTTTAAAAATTTTCCCTGCCATGACCCCTCGTGTGACTCTGTCACATGAGTTGGGGCATGTCCATAACTTTTATTTTAAAATATTGTGAGGTTTTAAAATCCTCATGAAACCTCATCCTGCCCATGGATGAGATTTCATGCATTTTCAGAAGCCCGCCAAGGTTGCAACCTTAAGGTTGGTCGGGCAGGTCCATTAATGAGTTCAACTACTTTGTTAATGGCCTTAATAGGCCGTTAACAGGTCGGCAAGCGTGCAGCGAACTCAGCTGCATGCCCACTGACTTGAAAATGGAAATGACGTGGGGAGAAGCCCGCCTGATGTCACCCCGCATCATTTTACACATCGGCGAGCGGGCCCCGCCCCCACTCACTGACTGGAAGATCCTGTCCTCTATTTCTCTTACTCTGGCCTCTTGCACAACCCTTTCCCTTTTGTCCCACCTTTAATGGCTGGGTCTTCAACCTGAAAGTCTGGAAAACTTACTGTAAACCCCACTGCCTCCTTACCTCTGTCAGGAAGATGTAATAATTCTCATAGGGCAGAATTTTACAGTTTTGGCAGGGACGGGGCCTTAAAATACAGCGAGCCATTATAAATCCCATTGACGACAGCGGGAACGTAAAATCCCACTGTCGTAAAATTCTGCCCATAATGTTATTGGAATTTATTATAAAATAAAGTAATAGTGGGATGTGTCTATGTGACTTAATTGAATTATCCTGGGTGCTTTGATGTAAGAAGAGAAGTTAGGTTTGCAATGTTAATCAGGTAAACATGGGGAAGTTTAAAAACATAGGGGTCAAGGGAACATTTGCATTTTTAAATAAACCAGACTTGATTGTTTTTAAAAGAGGGAGTGAAATATGTCACCTAGCCAGATGAAGTTTAGAAACAGTGTGTTTATTTTTCCCAAAGATTACTGGTAAAGCTTAGTGCTATGAGAGGTTTTTATTATCAGGAAGATAAAGTCAAAAGACATAGTGAAACAATGGGTATTTGCATTCAAAGAGAGAAATATGTGTAAAGGAGAGAAGACTGTTTGTAAGGGAAGGCATTTTAAGATCTTACAAGTATGAAAAGCCTTCAGCATCTATGCCTCAAGCTGCTGTCTTCAAAGGACTGAAGTTAAGAAAACTCATTTGGAATTCGACTTGTACAGGGAATCATGTTTCTTTGCCTGGGTCTTTTAAAACTAATGTGTTTTACTGTTGCCTTAATGAAAGTGTAACTGGGAGTTAGATCAATTAGGGGAATGTAGAAGTTATCATAGTAGTAATTTGTAGATCTATGTATGTATTTAAAAATCATTTCTCTTAGTAATAAATGTTAATCTAGTTTTGTAAAACCAGCAAGACTTGGCGATCTTATTACTACTGAATTCAAGGCACGCATCTCGAAATTTATACAAACTACAAAACAAGTTGTGGCAGCTGTTTCAAGATTCCCTTTGGGATTTGACCAACTCAGCATTTACCACCGGCTGTGCCACAACACCTCCCTCACTTCTTTTAAGACCCTCCTTAAAATCAATCTCTTTAACCAAGTTTTTGATCACCACTGCTCGTGGTTCAGTGTTTGCTTACACCTTTGTGAAGTGCTTTGGGATAATTTTCCATGTTAAGGGTGCCATGTAAATGCAAGCTGTTGTTGCTGATTGCTGAATCAGAATTCTGAATATGATACCTCTATAAGTGTTCCTCTGTCTCCGAGTTCTTTGGAGATGGAGGAGGAGGATCAAAGGAAGGATGAAGGCAGCTTTGTTTGCATCAGAGATGGACATTCTGCATATGCTTCTATCCATGCAGTCACATGTACATTGTTTACATTTAGATGCACTTTATCACCCCAATCAATAGACTCCAATCACTTGTTATGCTATAGAAACTCAAACATCAAGCTTTCTTTGCAAATTTGGGATTATAATATTTTGCACACCCAGGGACATCTTGTGGGGGACTGATACTGAAAGGTTATGGAATGGAGTAGTGCAACTAACAATGATAGCAATGTGGTAAAATCTTACCAATAGGTTGGGAGAGGAAGAAGGGAGGCAATTTGAGCTCAACCAATTGTAAAGTGTGTATTATCCGTGACTGCATTTTATGCAGTCTCGATGTTGGCCATGCACATATTCTGATTTATTTAATCTTTTATAAACTTTTAAGTATTTTAGCTGCATGTTGAATTCATCCTTGACATCCAGGCAGATGACTACAGCCTTTGTCTATAATGTTACAAATTTCATATGCCTATTATTCCCATTCCTGTCCCTAAATTTCTTGAAGAAGAGTCATATGGACTCGAAACGTTAACTCTGTTTTTCTCTCCACAGATGCTGTTAGACCTGCTGAGTTTTTCCAGCATTTTCTGTTTTTGTCCTAAATTTCCTGTGTTTATCCAGCTGTGCCCGCATCATAACCTCAAGTGTGCACCCAAGGTTGTAGTCTCAATCCCCTCATATTGAATATCTGTAATGTCGCCCCTCGGCAACATCATCATTACATATGAGTTAGCTTCTACATATCTGTTGATGATATCCAAATCTACCTCTTCACAATTATCAGGGGTATTGCTATATATTCCATCCAGTGTGACGAAATCTCAGGGGGGGAAAATGGGGAATACCTTGGCTGGTGAGACCCTGGTTTGGGGGTTGCTTTCCAGACTGTGAGAGCAAGAAGGGTGGTGGGGAGGTGGGGGGAGGGAGGTGGTTGGACTCCAGGCCATGGAAGCAGGAGGAGGAGGGGGCCAGGTGGAACTATCCTGGCCGCAGGCCACCTGGAGGGGAACGTGCTGTGCAAGCATGAAAATCGAAGATTCACAAGGAGTCTCAAACTCACTGTTTCAAAAATGCATGACAAACTGCACCCAGCAACAAACAAACCGGGACATGGGACAGTAGCCTGAGTTATGGGACGATCCTGTGAAATGCGGGACAGTTCATCACCCTGATTCCAACTGCTTGCCTGAAGTCAAGTCCTCAAGTTAAGTGCCTTAACTTCCTATAGTTCAACATCAGCAAAAGTAAAACTGTTCTCTTTGATTGTTGCCAATGCCTGTGTAACTCTAGCACCAACAGCATCAGATTCCTTGGCTGGTCACTCAGTCAGAGTAAAATGGTCAATCTTTGCAATTCTCTTTGACATTGAAATGGCTTTTCTATCTCATATCAGTTCCATTGCTAAGACAGCTTTCTTATGCCACTGTGATAATACCTGTTTATGTTCTACATAATTCTGTCTGCCATTGAAACCCTCATCCACTATTTAATTAAAAGAAATGTCAATGTTTGTCCTTGTAGATCTCTTCTCCCTTCCACTCAGTTAACACGTTTAGGTAATCCAGATTTCCTTATCCTGACTTCTGTCTTGCATGTACAATTATTATTTTTGTTCTAGTCTAGTTCATTGACTCCCTGCACTCTGGTGAATGAACTCCAAGGTCCTCTTCAGCTGCACATCTGTCCGCTATATCTCACCACATTTTATTTGGGAAATTTCTCCAGCCAGGAGGAGGAGTGCTGTTTCAATGCGAGTTGCTGGTTTTACAAAGCTGTTTGTTATGACTGCTCTCAAAACAATGACCAGGGAAGGGAATAGAAAATAAAAGAATTTAGTCAGGGCCTGGATGGTAAATCTGCCAACCCATTATTAACCGCCACTGCGGTTAATGGTCAATGGTTTTACCGAGTTGTCAGTGGTGGATAAAGCTGTCTTAAAAGTTACCAGCAACCGCAGACTCTATGCTGGGGTCCTCCTTGACATTGGGCGGGGTTGGAGCATGAGCAAATGTGAACAGTAATATATGCAAATTTCACCACATCTAGTTTCTGTTTGCTATCTGTGTGCAGAAAGTTCCTGTTTGCACTGACATAATGTTATCTGAAGGAGCAGACAACATCGATATCATCTTGTCTTCAGTAAATGGGTGGTCTGTGTGCCATTTAAGACATCAGAAGCATTACACAGCTGGACACTTCAAAAAAAAAACTGACCGTAATGTTGAACTGTCTTTCATTTCACCTCTTGTGGTTCCTTTTTTAAGAATCAATTAAGGCATTCCCGAACTGAATGGAAATTGGAAGGTTCAAGGTGAACAGGGCCTAAAAGTGCTTCCAAAATCTGCCTGTGACCATGCGAAGAATTATTATATGCCATTAAAAAAAGCCTTTAAAATGGAATTGGGAGAAATAGCACTTGGCACACAAGCCAGAAAAGGTTGAAAGGTTTCACTTGTTATGCTTTTGTGTCTTGACACTAACATAATATTTCTGAGCCATATGGTCTAAAAAACACAAGTGGGTACTCACTGAGCAGCCCTAATCCATTAAAAATAAGCATTTGTAGACTGGCTCGCACTGCATACTCTACAGCAATTGCATGCCTTGCAAAAGCAATGTTCTGGCTCCTTGGCTGCCAAACAGTCTCGGTACCTAGAGGGAAAAATCACGTTCCTTTGCAGGTTACAGTAGTTTCTGTATACACTTTGCAGAAAAGGATGCCAAAGAACAGCACAATTGGGATTCACAAGTGGTTAATGAATGTGGCTGAGCTGTTTAATGTGCAGTCTCGGTCCTCGAATCAAGCAGTCGAACGGAGTTGTTCAATCCAGAATACCTTAAAAAAGAAAACCGATCTATTTTCACCGGCCTACTGATGCAGCACATGAAAAAAAATCATAGCACTCCTCTTGCAATCTGTATCTATTTTCCTTAACCCCTGAAGATTTGACCAATTCATGCTTTACAGCACCCATTGCATACTCATTAGACACATTATAAAATCTTTATGCCTATAATAAAAAAAGCAAATATAAAATGGTATAATTCATTTTAATATTTGTGGTCAGGAAATTCCTCTGGGCTGTTTCAGCTCCTTGGTGCTTCTTGGCTAGAAGTGAGGCAGAAACCAATGAAGTAACGTCGGCAAAGTGGGAGCAGCTCTCAGCAATTGCCTGACCAGCTTAAAAAAAACCACTAGGGCTGTTGACTGCATCTTTGGGAGATGTTGCTGAACCAGTCTATGTGACGGGCTTTGTAAGGAACAGCCTAGAAATTCCAAAGGGGCTCCACAGGTTTTCTGCCAGAACTCCAATGGGATCGAAACCCCAGAGAGTTGGTGCAACTATCCATTTCTAGCAGTTTCCCTCGGGATATGTCCCATTGGGCTTTCCAGCAGGAAAGCAGGAGGATTCCTGTGGGATTTTTAAATTTAAGCGAGATAGGCGAAAGTTTTCTTTGATTGAACTTTGAGGGTTATAATCTTCCAGTCTGTCGGTTCAAATTGTATAGTTTGTCCGAAACTATCAGACAGAGATACGGAAATAAAAGCAAAATACAGCGGATGCTGGAAATCTGAAACAAAAACAAAAATAGCTGGAAAAACTCAGCAGGTCTGACAGCATCTGCGGAGAAGAACACAGTTAACGTTTCGAAGTCCGTATGACTCTTCACCAGAACTAAAGAAATATAGAAATGTGGTGAAATATAAGCTGGTTGAGGGGGGTGGGACAGGTAGAGCTGGATAGAGGGCCAATGATAGGTGGAGGCAAAGAAGAGATTGCCAAATTATGACATCTTTGGCAATCTCTTCTTTGACTCCACCTATCACTGGCCCTCTATCCAGCTCTACCTACCCCACCCCCCTCAACCAGCATATATTTCACCACATTTCTATATTTCCTTAGTTCTGATGAAGAGATACGGAAAGGCTTCCTCTTCCAAAGAAGATGGCCAGCAGCAAGCTGGCAGGCAGGTATTTATTGTGGTGAAATGTATATTCCCAGTACCCTCTGAAGTCAAGGGAGATCACATGAGGATGCGTGATATTAGACGGGAGGTGAAGTACACAGTGACGATCCCTCAGCTTGTTACAAATTACCTAGATATAGGATAGGTAATAGTCTGAGAGCCCATTAAAAAAAAACTAGAGTAAAAGCTCCATTGTTTGCAGTGAGCTATGTTTAGAGACTTAACATGTCCAGTAAGGAGAGAGTCAGAATGCCAAAAATCTGGCTGGCGGTCAGGTAGGTAGGTCAAGGTTACCCATCACCTAGTTCAGCCTCGGTGGGTAGTTGAGCAACATTTCAGCTAATCAAAATTAACATTGCCTTTTTACTTTAGGAACTTTGAACTGATAGATTTTCTTAATGGATGTGAAGGTTGTATGTAATGCATATGGTATCGGTATAATTCTGCTCTGTGTGAGTTTCAGTTGAGCGGGAGAGGGGTAGGGGGTCACGTGGTATCTGATTGCACATCAGTGGGCAAGCAACTGACCCGGGAAGGAGTGCGTAGGAAAAGTGCCGGAACGCCTACCACAATTTTCCATTCACTGATTTCAATGGGTAAAAATTCAGGAGTAGTACTCCCACAACTTTCCATTCTCTGCTGCTGGGAGGTAGGATTCTCCATTAAGCACACACAACACACTCACAATGTTAACTGCTGAAAGCACAAAAGCTGTGCAAAACTTGAGATTGAAGTGCCACACAGAGGTATTACAGATAAGGACAATTTGAGAAGTGGATGATTCACATAGCAGCCAGAAGGAACTATTCATCTAAAAATGAGGCTGAGGGTGAACAAAGGCCTTTTTACCAGGTGCCTTCATAAGGTACAGTGTCTCAAATCCGGCTATGCGAAAACCAGCGATGTCCGAAAACTGGACATGATTTTAAGCTGCTATGTATGAACTTTAATTCTCGACTCTTTTCTTCTCCACCGATACTGCCAGACCTGCTGAGTTTTTCCAGGTAATTCTGTTTTTGTTTTGGATTTCCAGCATCCGCAGTAGTTTTTTGTTTTTAATTCTTATTAGATGGGTAAATTAACTTACTGGCTTAATCGGCTAGGTGCTGCATTGGCGTGGTGGCGCACTTCCTAGCTATCAGCTTCGCGCACCTGTCTTTTCCCATGCTCTGAATCTGGTCGACCCTTGACCCCACCCGACCTGACCCATACCACCTGACCAGAACCCACCTAACCTAAATCTGGCGTGGACTCTGTCCCAAGGTTGCCAGTTGTGAGACACGATGTTAATGCTGGATAGAAAAGTAGGTAAGTGTTCAATTTCACATCATCAACATTACTAACCTCAACATCCAAAGTGTTTCTTTCATAAATATCATTACTGAAGCTGAAACACAACACAGAATCCTTAAGTAGTACAGCTTTAAAACACTTTAAAACTATTAAAAATTGTCCTGTTTTTTTTCATAAAATAGAGAGCTACAAGATGCATAGAAGGTCGTGACATTTTCAAGAATACTGCCTGTATGAAATAAAAATCAAAGTGATTTGATTAAAATTTTACTGGAAGTCAGAAATTAAAATGAACAACTTGCGAAAGGCTGGCGTGTACATCAGATCTAAAAGTTCTAAAAACATAGTCACTCTTTATTTATAGAGGTCCTATTAAAACTTGCCCATAGGATATAAGAACCATAATAAATAGGAACAGGAGTAGGCCATGTGGCCTCTCAAGCCTTCTCTGCTATTCACTAAGAACATGGCTGATCTTTTACCTCAGCCCTTTACTTTCCACCCTGTCCTTTATTTCTTGATTCTCTAATTCCAATCTTGATACCTTTATACAATGTATACTGGCAAACTGTACCACACCAAACTTGAATTATCAAAACAGTTTGAACCTGGCTGAATTCTCAACTTTGTTCCATTTTATTTAACCTATTGCAGTTAACGTTCCAGTTCCTGGGGCAGAATTTCACACCTTGCGGGCAGGCACGCACCCAACCCGATCGGGTGTAAAATAACGCGAGAAGTCATCGGGCGAGTGTCCTGACATCATCTTCAGGTCCGCGGGTGCGCACGGGTGTCGGAGATGCGCCAACTGTCAATTAAAAGACCACTTAAGGCCATTAAAAATCCAATTGATCCCAATTTTACATTGCCCATGTGATTTTGGGCTCATCGCATGGGCAAAACGGGCTGCCCACATTTTGCAAAACCTCACCAGGCAGGATAAAAAGGGTCAGCAGCATTGCAAGTGTGAGTAGTGAGGAGTTTAGGAGATAGTTTGCTGCTGGTTGCTTATTTGAACTTCCCAGCTTCATCTCAGTTCTGAGCTTCATTCTTAGCATTTCTAGGCTTCATTTCAGGACTCATTGGTGTCTCCAAGGCCGCCGGAGGATTTTGACCGTGTGGACCCTTCCAGGTATCAGACCAGGTATTCTGTAACCCTGGTAATGGGGATTGTGCTCTCCGCTGGAGGCACATGCTCTGAGGAGGAAGAGAGGGGCAGAAGGGAGTGGAGGCCAGGTGTCCCTATGCATCTGCCAGGGGAGTGACCTGTGGGAGGAGAGGCACAGCAGGTAACTCAAGGCATGAAGGGCTGTGGAAGGTGCCACTATCCTGCTGCCAGCGTTTACAGGCAGCAATGCAGCTACCCCAATATGTTCAAGGTGTAGTGCTGAAGGAGGCTCTACCTCTCCAGGGAGACAATGACCTCCATTTGTCAGGTAATTGGACCTGAGATCACTTCCAACTGTGTGGGTGGACACCCCATACCAGTGGCTCTGAAGGTCACAGTGGCCCTCAACTTCTATGCCTCCGGCTCTTTCCAGGGGTCAGTGGAGGATCTTTGCGGAGTTCCCCAATCAGCTGTCCACAGTTGTGTCAAGCTGGTGACGGGAGCTCTGCTCAGGTGGGTAATGACATTTATTTATTTCCGTAAGGATGAGGTCAGCCAGAGGCTTTGCAGAGATTGCTGGGTTCACCCGTGTCCAGGGTGCAATTGACTGCACACATGTGGCTATCAAGGCACCAGTGGGTCAGCCGGGTGCCTTCGTCAACAGGAAGGGCTTCCACTCCATGAACGTGCAGATAGTGTGTGACCACAGGACGCAGATTCTGCAAGTCTGTACAAGGTACCCAGGCAGCTCCCATGACGCCTACATCCTGAGACACTCCCAGATGCCAAGGCTATTCAGTGCTCCAGCTCGACTGGATGGGTGGCTGCTGGGTGACCAGGGCTATCTGTTGAAAAGGTGGCTTATGACACCTCTCCACCATTCAAGAACAGAGGCAGAGCAGCGGCATAACAGGAACCATGCCTCCACAAGGGCAGTGGTAGAGAGGACCATAGGTCTTCTGAAGATCTGTTTCCAATGACTGGACCATTCAGGGGGTGCACTACAATACCCCCCAGAGCAGGTGTCACTGATAGTGGCTGCATACTGTGCTCTCCACGATCTGGCACTGGCAAGGGGGGCCCACTGAAGGAAGAGGATCTTGACACAGCTCCTCAGGCCACAGATGATGAATCCAGTAGTGAGTCAGAAGAGGAGCACAGTGAGGAGAACGCTGGGGGTGTGGGGGCTGACCTCTGTAACCTTCAGGGAGGCAGGGACACCAGGGATGCCTTGATTCAATGCTTCTTCAACCACGCTTCCAAAGATCTGCTTCCACCTCATGCCAGGGCTGCCACCTCCATCCCAATTGTCTGAAATGACCATTTCATTTGAACCCAACGTCCACTCAGTGCCTGTGCAATAAAGTTTAGAGCCACTCACACCCAGCATTACATACCGGCGTACCCTGCACCAAAAAAAAAGATGAAGCACACTCAGGCCATTACAACAAAAACAAAATTTATGTAATTTTCACAATCAAAACAAATGAACATGACCATCTCTGGTGTTCATTTCCACACCAGTAAACATATACAAAACATTGCAGAACAGAAGATCACCTGTGACCAATTGCTCTTTTGCTCGTGGTGCCTTTAACTTACGTTTCCGGGTGCTATATCTTGGTGCTCCCCACCCTCGTTGGCAGTGGCATTGGAGACAGCCTGCTGACTGGTGTCTTGTTGGCCTTGATGACCTTGGCGGTCGTCCTCTGGCCAGTGGAGCCTGTGTTGGCCCCACCTGGGAGGGAGCGGCCAGTGCCTTGGTTGGCATCTCTCCAGTCATCACAGCTTCACCAGATGCCATGGTCACTGGCAGAGGGGTGGAGGAGCTGCTGCCACCATCCAGAGTGCCCTGAGAGGAGCCCGCAGAGACGACAAGCAGCTTGTGCACCAACGTGAGGTCGCTCTGGACCTCCCCACTCGCCATTGATAGATGGGCACCCAGCTGAGATACTGGGTGCCTCATCCATCTCCCACATGGACACTGACCACCTGAGGTCATTACCTGTCTGAGGGCTTGCAGGTCCGTGCGCAACCCCAGGAACCCCTGATTCTGTCCCTGGAGCTGCCTCTCCATCAGAGTCGCCACTCTCTCAATGGAGGAGACAGTGCGCTCGGCCATGAGGGCCAGTGCTCATGCTCCACATGGACTCCTCCACAACAGAGACCATGGCACGCAGACTCTCATGTATCTCCGCCAGATCCTCCCGCACATCCAGCATCTGCCATCTAATGGACAACTTCAGAGGCTCATCATCTGCCTTTGATTCAGCATTGACCAGGTCTCCAGCAGTCCTCAGACTGTCGGCACCCTGGGCGCTCTCTGCCTGCACCTCAAGCGAGTGTGAAATGCCCCTACTGCTGTGCACCAACATTCTAGCCACTGATCTAACACCCGCTGAGGTGCTGGTATCTGCACTGGTGCCTGGTTCAGAGAGCGGGTGTGACGCAGGTGCAACTGAAGCCTGGGGGTCCTCTGGGGTGTCAGGGGTGGCTCTTCGGGATCCTGCGAATGAGTGCCTGCTGATGAATCTAAGGGAAAACAACGACACCTCATTAGTCTAAGTCATCACACTGTCACTGTGCATGCCAGACAACCTGGTGAGGCAATGGAGATCTGCATCATAGCACCATCACCTTTCAGTGATCAATGGGGACTCAAGTTTTGAGATTCTCCAGCTCAAATGCGTCCTGCTCGAATCTGGTCAGGATTAGGAAGTTTGGGGGGCCTCTGCCTGACCGTGACCTCTCAATGTTGTTATGGGCCGTCTTCTCCTGAAAGGACAGAGGAGCATTGATTAGTCCACTCTCTACCTGCAGCACGATTGCAGCCTGGCCAACCCCACCTGAGGAACACCTCGCAGGGCACATCCGAGTCGTGGCCCTCGAGCCGTAAAGCACTCAATCCAAGCAGCCAGGACTCACCCCCTTGGCCAGCTCCGGCATCATTGACAGTTTGCACTCAGACCCTAACACTCCTGCGTTCCAGTCCTTAACACTTCACCACACTGACCCATGCCAACATGGTATTCGCCCTTCCCGAGCGCAGCAGGTCATTGAACCTTTTGCACACTGTACCCATGTGCGCCGCACAACGTCATGGCTGCTGACCTCGGCTGCCACCTCCTTCCAGGCTTTTTAAAATCTGCTGCGGTGGCCTCCTCCTTCCATCTCTGGGACGAGGATGTCCCTCCTGGCAGCCACCTCCTCCAATCGCATCGCGAGGCGCTCGTCCGAAAACCAGCAGGGGCCGCGTGCCCTCCCAACCTGCCCTCCCGCCTGGCGTCTCCAGCCGCTGTTGAGGCCATAGCTTCAGTCTCCAGAGTGCAGAGGGTATGTTCTTCCCTGGCAGCCTTCAAGGAGCCGCCTGTGCCATTTTTAAACAGCCCGCCGGGTCGTCATTGGATCCGGTGCCCAACAGGCCCCCACCACCACCACCCCAGCCCTTCCCGACCATTGGGGAGACGTGCTTCACGCTGGGCTGGCCTTAATTGGCCAGCCAATTGTGGGCGGGGGCCTGTTTCCTGGCTGGTCCCTGGCCCGCCAATCACGTGTGCCCGCCAAAGGTAAAATTCAGGCCCTGGAATGTCTTTTATTGACAATTAACACATGCTTCATATGTTGGGGGAGAAACAATTTCTGGAGAATTATTGATTTGTCAGGCTCCCTGGCACTTAAGCATAGTTCAATTTGTCTATCAGATGAGTTAAGGCTCATCTCACCTCTTGTATTGTGTTTTTTTCCTTCTAACTGCTTTCATTTTCTCATATGGCCAGATACATGGTAGGCCAAACTGTAAAAGCTCCAAGGGTGGTCTCAATAAGCATGTTGGACTCCAAATGACTTTTTCCCCCTTCTGAACAAATATGAACTTCGATACGATATATCATAAAAATCCTGACAGTGGCACGATTCCTCCCCCAGCAAGTGCCAGACGGCATCATACTTCATGTATGGCTTTTCCTTTGAGAAATCATGTGGAATTAATTTTCCAACTGTCCACATTAACGTCAAATTCCTCCACTGATTATTTTAAACATACAATAAAGTTTAAGATTACCTTGTAAACCAATCATTTAGTAATGATTGTTTGGATTGATTGTTTTAGTGATTCGGGCTTGGCAAGGTATATTTTGCCAGTGCATGTTATGTAGAGATATCAAGACTCCAAACACTTGAATTTCCTTAAGTACCGGAAATTACTGAGTTTGGAGGGGGGTTGTTACAGAAGAATAACAAAAGCCGAATGAGTATTCACACCGCAAGTTATACTGCAACTGTTTGAAAGCCAAATGATAATTCATACCTTTATGCAATTAGGCAAGCCACACTCGTCAAGCCTTACCTCAGTCTCCTGCCAAAACAGTTTACTATATTAGGGCCACATATAATGACACCACAAGTCCTGGGCAGAATGGAGATGATTGAGTAATTCTCCCATCAATCATGCTTGGAGACCACGCTGCTGTATGCAACTGGGTTTCATTTTATGCACATAATTTGCATTATGTAACTATCCTCCACTGACTGCATCTTGCTAGAGGAATAATCTTGCTGTGGGGAGGTGGTGGCATTGTGATAATATTGCTGAACTAGTAATCCAGAGGCCCAGGCTTATGCTCTTTGTGCTCTCAGGTCCAAACCCATGGCCGATGATGGAATTTAAATTCGGTTAATACATTTGGAATATTAAAAATAGCTAGTCTCAGTAATGGTCACCATGACAACTATCATTGCTTGTTGTAAAAACCCATCAGGTTGCCCTTTTGGGAAGAAAATCTGCCATCTTTACCTGATCTGGCCTACATGCGACTCCCACAGTTATGTGGTTGCCCTCTGCAATGGCCTAGCCAGCCACTCAGGGCTGGGCAACAAATGCTAGCCTTGCTGGTGATACCCATGAAAGAATAAAGAAAAGAAAATACACGGGAAACTCTGTGCTGCAATTTTTTTGTCAGGGATTCTGTAAATTAAAACCACAAGTCCTGTTCCACCTGCAACTGCTTGGCTGACACAATGGTGTAAAAATTCACTTCGCTGCATTGAAACACTAATCCACTCACTGGCTGGTTAGTATCAAGCATACAATTTAAAATTCTCTGAAATAATTAAGCAAAGTAACACACTCATTTAATACAAAGAGATAAGCATTTGGGATTCATTACTTGAGAAATTGTATCCATTCAAGCTCATGCACTTTAACGAAGGAAGAGAGTCAGTTACATCTGGGTGAAGACATATTAAACCTACAGGAACCATCGATATGATGGAGACATTAAAACAGTTGGGCTGTCTTGACTGAAATTTATATTTAGACTTCCCAATCGTCTTGAGGATGTCAGTTCCCCTCCCTACCCTGCCTATCAGTGGGAAGAACAGAAACCTGTGTGAGGGCAGGTAAGTGAGTGAAGGATGAGGGAGAGAAGGTTGGATGGGCTTTACCCTACACCCATTTTCTGACTGCTCAACCACACCTCCTGACAGGGCGATGAAGGAATTCTATCAATGACATCCCAAGAAAGACCCGTAGACATGGCCAATCTAGTGCCTGTTCATGAAAGTTTGTGTGGATGTGGATGGCGGGGGAAGGCTGAACTATGGAGAAGAAAACTGCGAAACAGTAAATTATGGTCACTGGGTTAGTTAGCAAATTGTTTGCAGATACTACCGAGAGTGACACTGTTACTAATTCACAGCTGTAAATATTAAGCTGCCAATGTTTTTCAGAGAGGTTTGACTACATTCTCTTGATTTTTTCAGGTGGTTAAGATGACCCCTATTTTAGTAGTTTCAATCACTCAAGCGCATTACTCTATACTTCAGTTTAAATAAGCCATCACCCCTGTCACTGGTAGCAAAATACAGAAAGGTCACATTGGATAGGATGAACAATCGTATCCATTCACAGTTTTTCTTTAAGAAACTCTGCTTCCATTTCTTTCTCATGGTCTTTGCCACTAATTTCCCTCCAATGCCCTGATCCTCACCTCTGGAACCAAGAAGTACAAGCTTTAAATGGAAGAAAATTTACACATTTTCATAAAAAATATACAAAACGAAAAATAGCTCAGACAGGGTTTTGGAAAGAAAATAATTAATTAACTATTCATTTATTTTATTTAACCTAAAGCAGTTCCCTCTCACTGAAATGTAAAATAAACACTGTGGATTCTGTCATCCTGGTTACCTCCACTAAACAGCTTTTTAATTTTGTTAAATCAGACTTGACTCTGGATTAGGTCTTTCGAGGATCGCAGCAGCATTTCTGTGTCAATGATGAGAGAGGGGGATAATGATCTCAAGCTGGAAATAAATATCGGTGAAAGTGGTTGACGCATTTATATATCTTTCTGGTTGTTTCTTATTTTTAATGTGTGAACACCTCTTAAAGTGTTATGCGAATATTTGCATTCCATCAATAGCCAATATTGTTAGCAGCAATTTTGAATCTTTCATAAATATGGGGAATTATGATGTCCTGGTCGCTGAGACAAATGGAAACTTTCCAAGATCCTAGATGTCAAAAGATTGAACTGTGAGGAGAAACATAAGATTTTTAAGCCTTGAATAAGAAGCAGGTAAGAGGAGACCTCATTAAAGCAAACAGCACAGAAATATTGAATCTGGCATGCTCCTTCAGGACAAATGGGAGCAGGTTCAAATGGCAATAGTCAAATTCAGGACTGGTATCAAGGAGTTCTTTATGCAAAGAATAATCAACACATGAAATGGACACATGAGCGGAGGTAAATCCCCTGGAACCATTTGAGAAACAGCCATAAGCTGTGATGAGAGACTGCGAGTTTGGGGTGAATGAGCCAAGTTGAGCTGAAAGGGGTTCCTTACCCATTTTGATCCCATGATCTTAAGATTGTCTTAAGACAATTTCTATCGTTTCACATATGCTATATTCCTGGAACACAAAAGACAGTTTGTTATTAAAAAAAACCTTCATTAAAACTCTGCCACAGAGCCAAGTAATCCCACAGCAAAGTTTAAATCGGGTTAGGTGCGAAAGCTTTGACATTAATTTTGGAACATTTCTAAACATGGACACAACAAGAGCTAAAGGGCATGACTCTTGACCCAGTGCAGAGAGGCCAGAGATTTGATTGGTTATGGTCTTTGGTTTTTGGACATCATCATAATTTTAGTGTGCTGCGGATGACAATTAGACACCCAAATTTTGGCTGGCTCAAGATTTGAAGGTTGGCTGGAAAAATCAGAGGAAGGTAAGTGTTTTTTTCTGATCAGGGTCAGCAACAAAGGTTCTGACTCTGATCTAAAGATCTGGGCCAATGTGTCATTCAATTCCTTGGCTTTACCTTATTGTGGGTCTTATGCTGCTGTCTGACAGCAGGCCTAAAAACAGTGCTCTTCCCATACTCTAGCACATAATGTGAAAAATTAATTTTTATACAAGAAAAATCTCTATCATTTGGATTTTACATTAAATGTCCATTCTAAAGAAGATTAGTTATAACTTTGAGATACGTTTGCTAGGTCTGGCATGGTGTTAACTGCAGTCCTCCTCTGATGATATTTGTGCCAGAAATTCACACTTTCTCCCTGTAATTTACTTCCCTCACCTCCCTTCTCCTGAAGGTGATGCCTCTTGCTGGGATACATCCCACAAGTGCTGGCATCCTTCCCATATCTCACCCAGGGGACTACTCTTCCTCAGCTGTGGTAATCGTTAGGTGTGACCCTGATTTAGGCACCGTTGACAAGCCTGTAAAAAAAAATCCTAGTTGGTAATCAGGGGCAAGGGCTCTGGCTGGTCTTTTCCTTCCCTATTGCTAGGTTGCTAAGGCTAACAGTATCACCCCCATTTCTTTACCTGAAGTTGCTGGTCATTGATTTCTCACTGAACAATCCTAATCCAAATGATTAAAAATGCAATGGTTAACACTATGAAACAAAACAATTTCAATCACGAACAGAAGCATACGAATTAGGAGGAGGAGTAGGCCATTCGGCCCCTTGAGCCTGCTCTGCCATTCAATAAGATCATAGTTGATCTGATTCTAGTCTCAACTCCACTTTCCACCTACCCCCAATAACCTTTGACTCCCTTGTTAGTCAAGAATCTATCTCCCTCTGTCTTAAAAATATTCAATGACCCTGCCTCCACAGCTCTCCAAACCCTCAGTATTACTAATTAACTTTTACATGTCCTTATTTACAGCAATTTTTTTGTAAAAAGACAAGAACAATCAGATCAGAATTTAATCTTATGCTATCCTGTTGTTTGACAAAAATCACTCTTTCAATAAAGTTATCATATATTTGCATAAAATAAGCCTTACGTTCCAAATATATAATAATGGGAGAGTAGGCTCTTCAGAAAACAATTTCATCTTGTTCAGGTGATGTAATACTTCTAGGCTTTGACCATTTAAGTCAATGTTCTGCTCCAACTCAAAACATGGGAGAGAGATGTCTGCAGTGTTATCATTGACATCAAAAACCCCAGGCTGAGCTCACCTCCAACCAACCTGAGTTTTAAACCAAATGAGTAGTCTGGGGGTCCAAAGTTAGTAATATTTCAGATGCGCTTTTTATTCCAGAACTGAAGAAAATCCACAGTCAGCCCTGAACAAACAGTGCTTTGTAAATTGGTCTAATACGTTCGATAATTTTGGAAGTTCCCTTACCTTGTTTAATCGCTGTGCAGTGCTAGGTTATTAAAACCTTTTGGAATCTACAGGAAATGTGACCATTCCTGGGAGCCAGGAAGTTGCAGGCTTATCAGAGAGTGCTCTCTGCTGGTCTCAAACAAAGTATGTTTGTTCTCGACACGACTGATCTGCCTTTTGTTTAAGGTTAATTGGGGTTTGAAAATGATGTGCTTTGCCAGTCCTAGGTTGAATTGGACACTCATCATTGTTTGAAAACTTAAGTTGAAAAGCGCATTATATTTGTATGTCAGCCTAACAATTTTAACAAATCCTAACAGTTTTCTCCCCCCAACAGTGGGAAATAAATGAAGCTCACTAATCCCAATAGGTAGTGTTTTTCCAGTGCCTGAACTCTTCAACAGTTGCTGTTCAGTTAATTGGATGTCTAAAACATTCAGAAAGAAACCATTCACCCAATGCTTCATCTTTCTCAAGTGAAACTTTTTAGAAAAAATGTTTCTCTCTTTTTGAATCTTCTATGTGTAATTGTGTATTTGCCAGAGGGCCCAGCACTGAGTAAAAGGTAAGTGACCATTCCCATGAGATTTTCACCTTATTTATTTTCCCCCGATGAAACCTTAGAAGGTGAGATGTTAATATATGTCGACAAGTGACGGTGACAGAAATATGGAGCCAGTGATGTCAATATATTAACTTTTCGGTCTCTTTTTGCCACTGGGTGTAATGGAGACAAACTCACCCAGTGAGACAAACAAGTGAATTTAAGCAGGGATCCAGCAGTCTGCAACTAGAAAGAAAAAAGAACCTGCATTTATGTAGCGCCTTTCATGGCCCCGACGTCCCAACGTACTTTGCAGTCAATGAAGTACTTTTGAAGTTGTCATGAAAACGTGCTTTATGTCAAATAAATTATTTTTAATCCATCGACTGGCAATCTGAACTGAGCTTTTAAAAACAGAGGCTGGGATTTTTTAGGCTTGCCTGCCACCAGGATCTTCCAGTCCCGCCAAAAGTCAATGGGCTTTGGGCTCATACGCCTCATCCCCTGCAGTGGATCCCGCCATAGTGGGGCTGGAAAATCCTGGCCAGAGACTTTTTAAACACAAAGACTAAAGGTGACTTGAGCTCACAGCTCAAGATGGCTACCCCAATTTGCATCACTGTACACCTCATATTCCAATCCATTAGGATGGAGACAGCATGCGTGCAAAGATTTATCAAGGGTAATGACTTGGGGAATATGGGTGAAGCACATATCCTTAGTAAGGCATCAAGGCAATCAACTGAGGTACTCAACTGGTGGAGATGACACGTTAAACTTCATTGCTTTAATAATAGGACCCTAACCGAGAGCGGGTCCCCAGACATGAACTCATCGAGTTATAATGGGACTGCCTTAAACTCAGTCACTTGAACAATAGGACCCTTGCTGTGGGAGTGGGATTCCCAAACATGAACTGTTTAAAGTTGCAAGGAGGTACATACACTGGCGATAACCACATTTGAATCACTGGGTGATGGCCATGTGACAAGCCCACCCTTTGTGTGTTTAAGCTTCTGCTTTCTCTGCAGTAAGAGGACAAGCAACTGAGACACTGAGAGACAAAACCCAAACGGGTTCCTTCCTCTCTCCAACCCCCCCTTGCAATCTTCGAGCCCTATTTGTTGACTATGACTACCCAGCTACGTCGCTGCTGCAGACAGAGACTTCGTAAAATAATTCAACCCAGTACTAGTGTCACCAGGAGAACAGCCAAATCAGCCAACTACATCTTTAAATCGGAAACATTGGGACCACTGAAAGAAAGTTGCAAGATCACCGAATTCAACCTGAAGTCAGCCAAGTCACCAAACTACAGATTGTATATTTTGTATATTCCTTTTATTTTTCCGGACTCTAATTTGATCAATCCATCCTTCCTGACTCTGTAGTTTATTTGTGTGTGTGTGTGCGTGTGAGTGTGTGTGTGTGTGTGTGGTGTGTGCGTGTGGTGTGTGTGTGTGCGTGTGGTGTGTGTGTGTGTGTGTGGTGTGTGTGTGTGTGTGTGGTGTGTGCGTGTGGTGTGTGTGTGTGTGTGGTGTGTGCGTGTGGTGTGTGTGTGTGTGTGTGGTGTGTGCGTGTGGTGTGTGTGTGTGTGCGTGTGGTATGTGTGTGTGTGCGTGTGGTGTGTGGTGTGTGTGTGTGTGTGTGTGTGACCTTTGAGTATATATGTGTGAAAGTCGGAGCCTAATTTATTATTTTATGAAGATAGGCTTAAGTATAATAAAGCTAACCTCTTTCTTAATTAAAATCAAGAAAATCAGTCCCAATGGTTATTTCATAACCACAGCATGTAAACAGTTAAGTACTCACTGAATTGGAAAGTATATCCTTTTCAAAGCACAAAAGTACTTGTTGTCAAATGAAAAGAGGGGAGCTATTCAACCACCCATCCCCTCCGCCCCCACCCCCCGACCTGATTGTAACAGAAATGTGGGTACTATGTCCTTGATCGAACCCACAGAAAAACAAGAATTGGAAATGGGAAGTCAAATTGATCCCTAGCAATAATCTAAACACTTCAATACACGTTCTCTTGTGGGTTTCAGTGCTAAAGTACTAAAAATATCTACATTTGAAGCCAGTACATTCCTGGAACAGGGTGAAGTAACTTGGGACAGTTTAAAAGCCCTATCCTTTGAAGAGTTAAAGGGTATAGCTAGGCATTTAGAGTTAAATATACACCCAAAAGCTAGGAATTCCGAAGTCCTAAAACTTGTGGTCTCCCATTTTGAAATTGAACTTGAAGAGCCGGGAACAGGAGTAGAGTCTGAAATGGACGGGCTAGCATTAGCAAGGATACTGGTGGAACAATGGAGGCTAGAGCTAGAAAGGGAAAGAGAAAGACCAGAGGAAATAAGGCAAGAGAGATGGGATTGGAAGGGAGAGAATCCCAGAAGAGGGAGAAAGAACAAGCTTTCCAGAGTGAGAAACAGGAAAGAGAATTAAGGCAGCTTGAACTGAGGAGAGTAAGGCCCACTGTACCAAGTGAAGGCACTGCTATTAAGGGAACAGCTGAGGGTTGAGTGTTGAGTTCTTAAAGTTCTCCCAATTGATACCAAAGCTTAATGAAGGAAATGTGGCAGCATTTTTCATCTCATTTGAAAAGCTTGCCAAGCAGCTGAAGTAGCCAGTGGAGGTTTGGACCCTGCTTCTGCAAAGCAAATTAATAGGAAAGGCCCATGAGTTCCATTCCCTATTCCCGGACAGGAGCTCGCCAAACTATGACACGATCAAAAATGTTACCTTGAGTACATATGGGTTCATATCAGAAGCGTACTGCCAAAAATTCTGAACTCTCTGAAAACAGCCTGAAAAAACCTATATCGAATTCAAAAGGATGAAGGAACTTGCTTTCGACCGGTGAGTACGGGCGCATAAAATAGAGTCCACCTATAAAAGCCTCAGGGATGTGATTCTCCTCGAAGAGTTTTAAAACTCACTGTCTCTTTCTGTAAAGACCCAAATGGTGGAATAAAGAGTTTCCAAAGCCAGATAGACAGTCATCATAGCCGGCGACTTTGAGTTAACAAACAGACCCCTAGCTCAAAGTAAACTGGGATCTTGCAATTCCTCAAGGCCAGGGAACGATAGGAGGGAAGTAGATGAAGCCAAAGCAGGCTCAAGAGAGAAGGGAAGCAATGAAGAACATGCAGATCAATCCCTAACTTTTAAAAGAGGGAACTATTATGGTAAACCGGTAGGCACCTTCCCAGCGTGTATTCAGTACAGAAGGCCTGGCCACCTAAGGTAGAATTGTTGGCATATCAAAAGACCCACAGGGGACACTGCAGTCAAGAAATACATTTGGCCATCAGGGTAGTAACCCTGTGTTCAAATGTGGCTGAAGGTCAGAATACCTATTAGGGTTTTGTATTTAAAGGGAAAATGACCTCCAGGTTAAGGAGATCAACATTCTTCAAGATACTGGTTGCTTGCAAACTCTGCTTGTGGTAGGAGATGGCAAGTTTCCACCCGAGAGCAAAGTACCCTTGTGCCGGTTAAGGGGCTCATTGGAGAGTGTATGAAGGTGCCTTTAATGAAAGCTTACTTGCAGAATAATGAGACTAGTTATGGGGCTAGTAGTGGGTGCGTGTGATCCCAAGCTTGTCCATGCAGGGACTGGACCTTTTATTCAGTAATGACTTAGCTGGTTGGAAGGTAGTACCCCCAAAGAGTCAAAGGCAGTCCACAGAGACTGGAAAGACTGAGGGGAAAGCAACCAAATTCTCCACAGGTGCAGAGGGCTGAAGAAGGGTCAAAGGTCTTACAGGAGGCAAAGGAGCCCACAAGGATTGAAGAGGCTGAAGGAAAGTCAGCAGAATTAAAATGGGCCAGGTTGGAGCCTGCAGAAGTTTAAAAAACCAGAGCAGAACCTGTCAAATTTAAAGTGGCCAAGACAGGGCCAAGGGAAAGCAAAGATGTTGGATCTAAAACAGCAGAGGTTGAAGGGAATGCAGCAGAAGCATGGTTAGCAGATATCTTCTTCCCAGATTTAATAGAGAACAGGGAAGTTCCAAAATAGCCAAACAGTAAGTCGGGGGATGCCTCACCTATTCGATGTGCCGCATGGGAGCATGGAAAGAACTGGACAACTGCCTAAGGGCAGCATTGTCACAAAGGACATGGGACAGATTGGGGTAAAACCCATTCCTCAGGTAAAGGAAACAGGGTAGGTTATACGCCCTAGAATGGAAAATACTTGTGGAAAACCCAAGGGATTTGCAAACGAAATCAGTGTGGAATTACCCACCGGAAAAACAAATAGTCAATCAAGTTCAAATTTCAAATCTCACCAAACCCAGAAATTCAGCTTCAGAACCCACTGAAGACAAGGTGCTGGATGGCAAACCCAGATGCCTTGCAAGGGCTTAAAAACAGTTAATCACTCTAGAAATAAGATCTGTCAACGTACCAGGGGCAGAGCTACTAAACTCAGAAGTTGTAGACACAACAATTAAAGAGTTAAGAACTTCACAGGTAGCACAGCCATGCTGTAACAATAATTTGCATAATACAAGCCTTCAATCTCAGCAACCTGTGAAATGTAATTCCTTGCAAGACCCCAGTGTTGAACTTGGCCTCCCAGTGAATGGCCAGGATTTTACAGACCCGCTGTGGCATGTCTCCCTCCACCGGATGCGGCAAACCATTTAAATTTCCATTCAGTTTGGCAGGCACGTAATATCCCACCTGGCAGGAAAGGCTGTAAAATCCTGCCCTATGTGTCTGCTGGCCGTAGCATACCCAGAGCACTACCACCAGGTATTGGTGAATACCCATATCCCCTAGGTGATGCCTAAAAGAGATTTAAAAAGGCACCAGGTTCTGAAACAACACTACCTTTATGCCAGACCCCAACACTAAAATAATTTCAAAGCACATAACGCAAGACTATTTCAGTGGAGTTGTCTTTTGCAACTTTAGCACCTAAAGATCATCCACATTGCAGGAAAAGGCAACATGATCGCTGATGCTTTAGCCAGAGTTTAACTCCGCACAGAATCATCCCAGATGAAACCTTAAACAGAGCACAAGTATAACAGTGTCAGGTTGATTTGTGAGTCTTTGAGAATGAATGTTTGTATATATTTGTTTTATTACAACCTTATAATGAAATGCTCCTGTCATCTCATTTCATTTCATATGGTGCAGAGAGTTCATGAAAGCGTGCTTCACGTCAAATCGCTGGCTAGAAACCTGAATTGAACTTTTAAAAACAAAGAAGTTTAAACACAGAGATTAAAGGTGACTTGAGCTCATAGCTAAAGGTGTACCGGTGTACAATTTGTATCACTGTCCATCCCACATTTCAATCCACTGGGATAGAGGCAATATGTCTGCAAAGATCCATCAAGGACAATGACTTGGGGAATATGAGTGATCCGCATATCCTGTCCCCATTAGTAAGGCATCAAGGCAATCACCTGAGGTATCCAACTGGTGGAGACCAACTATTAAGCCTAATCATGTGGGCCCTAAGACACTAGCTGAGAAGTGTCCCCAGACATGAACTCATTGAGCTATAATGGGAATGCCTTAAGCCCAGTCACTTGAACAATAGGACCCTTGATGTGAGAATGGGATTCCCAAACATGAATTGATTAAAGTTGCAAAGGGAAATAAACTAGTGACGACAAAATTTGAATCACTGAGTGATGGTCATGTGACAGGCCCACCCCTTGTGTGTTTTAAGCTTCGGCTTTCTCTGCAGTAAGAGGACAAGCAGCTGAGACACAAAACCTGAATGGGGTCCCTCATTCCTCCTCCTTCTACCCACCTTGCAATCTTTGAACCCTGTTTGCTGACTGTGACCATCCAGGGGCACCGCTGTTGCAGACAGAGACTCCTTAAAAGGATTCAAGAAAGCACTGCAGCCTCCAGGAGAGCAGCCAAATCAACCATCTATATCTTTGAATCAGAGGCATCAGGACCACCGAAGGAAAGTCACAAGACCAGTGAACTCAGCCTGAAGCCTGCTGAGTCACCAAGCAACAGACTGTGTATTCTTTCTATTTTTATGGACTCTAATTGGACCAGCCTATCCACCCCCACTCTGCACTATATTTGTATGCATGTGTGACCTTTGAGTGTGTGTGTGTGTGTGTGTGTGTGTGAGAAAGTCAGAATGTATTCTGTTATTTTACTTAAATTAGTTTATGGTCACAGCGTGTAAACAGTAATGTATTCATTAAATTGGCAAGTATGTCCTTTTCAAAATGCAAAACCCCATTGCGGTCAAATGAGGAGTAGGAAAAGCTGGGAGCCAATCGACCCCTCCTCACCTGGTCATAACAAAGTGCAGCCAATGTTGTAATGTAGGGAACAAGGCAGCCAATTTATGCTCAGCAAACAGCAAAGTGATAATGACCAGATAATCTGCTTTTGTGATGTTGACTGAGGGATAAATATTGGCCAGGACACCAAGGAGAGCTCTGCTACTCTTCTCTGAAGTAATGCCTTGGGATCTTTTATGTTCACCTGAAGGGGACTCGGTTTAACATCACATCCGAAAGCCAGCACCTCTGACAGTACAGCACTCCCTCAGTACAGCAGTGGTGTTCCAGCCTAGATTTTTGTGTTCAAGCCCTGAAGGAAAACTAGTGAAACATTTGCTCCTTGAGTAGAGAAGGGAGCAAAAATCAAGGAACTTGCTCTGAACCTGAACTGCCATCAGCTCTCTTTTGGAGCCCTCTGAAGGTTTCAATGCCTATCCTCAACTTGATATCAACAAACATTAAATTCATCTTCTTTATCTATTTGGATGTTATATTTATTTTAAATGATCTTCAGCCACATGAATTATTCTGATACAAAGGGCCAGACTTTCAGGGCTGCAGGCTAGGACCTTTGATTCCTGTGGGCAAGAATCAAAAATCACAGTCCTGGAAGTTGTGTCAGGACTCCAGTGGCTCCTGGACAGTTTTATGCTTTCAAAGAGCTGGTAGGAGCTGGGGGGTGGATGGGAGGGAGACAAAACATGGCCGCCACCTTATAATGACCCCTTCAGCTCCTTAAGGGGTTTGTTAAGTGGCCTGGCTGTTTGGGGTTGAAATTTTCAATTTTTTTCCTGGCGAGCCCCAAACAGTCTTGTGTCTCTTAGTTCACTGCCAGTTCACTGTGAAATGCAAGTAAATTTCTTTGGAGTTGTTTTTAAGCCTAACCTGCGAGGCCTATGAGTGCTGGCATGATCACTGTTCCTAACCTTTTCTTCCATGTTTGTTTTCTGCCTTGGTCCACATGGCCTTTGAACAGGTTGCCCTCTCTAATTGGCATGGCAGTGGCAGCCCCCAACATGGCTCCCTCCTGAAATTGCTGTTGGTGCCAGGGAGGCACCTCCAACTCCTAGTGGCACTCGGTGCCTCTAATTAGGCACTGAGCTCGCTTCATGGCCAATGAGGCCACGGAATGGGGACCTGGAATTTATCTGAGTATCAGGTTCTTGAACCTGCATTGGAAATCTGGTCCAGTGCTTCCATCATAGGATCACTGTGTTTAAAGAAAACATTATGACAGATGCTGCTGTGTCACTCTAGTGATGCAGAATCTTTTGGATGGGATGTTAAACTTAAAGTGGCGGTAAAAGATTCCACTGCACTATTATGAAGAACAGCAGTTCCCTGACGCCCTGGCCAATATTTATCATTCAACCAACATCATAAATACAAACTATCTGCTCACTGTCACATTGTTGTTTAGGAGACCTTGCAGTGCACAAGTTTCTTACATTACAACAGTGACCATACTTCAAAAGTACTTCATTGGCTGTAAAGTGCTCTAGGATGTTTTGAGGTTTTTAAGGTTGCAAGTTATTTTCTTCTTTCTAGTATTGGTGTGTACCTCAGTAATTAGGTCAGAGAGCCCCACCATTATGCAACTATGTTCCTCTGCAGTACTGCAAGCTTGATAGGCCAGATGGTCCAGTCCTGATCCAGCAATCGGCTCCGCGCCACCATTTTACGCGGGCGAGGCAATTAAGGCGCACGAAAGAGCGCTTCAATCTCAGATTAAAGGGCTTCTGAAATTATGAAGTGAAAGGTTTAAAAATTTATTTAAACATGTCCCCTGTGTCACATGAGATGGGACATGTTTTTGTATCTATGAAAATGTATTTATTTATTCAATAAAAGTGTTAGGTTTCCTAAAAAAACGTGCAGGTCACTTGGCCTTTTCGCCCGCCTGCCAACGTTTGCAATAACCTTAATTAGATCCTTGATGGCCTTAACAGGCTGTTTGGCGCACGCCCGCCAAACGAAACATCGCGACTCAGCGCGATGACATCGGGACACACGCCTGACATCATCGTGCGTTATTTTACGTGTCGGTGTGTCAGGCCCGCCCCCACACGCCGACTGAAAGATTCGGCCCTATGTTTCCAAATTGTCTGAGATTGTGCCTCCAGGGATGTGATGGAGGAGGAGTAAGGACATTATAATTGAATCTTGCTTTCTGATATTAGGCGATCAAACAAAAACCCTATTGCCTCAGCACTGTCCTCTCTCCTTTGAAAAGTCAGAAAATTTTATTTGCTCCAATACTTCAAATTGATCTAGAGAAGACGAAAAATGAATTTGTGACATGCCAAAAAATGAAATGTGGTGTCCTAACCATGTGCATCCGAAACAGCACTGATCAAGTTAACAGACAGACATTACATGAAAGTTGAATTCTCATCAGTAGGGTGCACAGGTTTCTTCAGTTTGTCTTTCTTTGCCAGTATTTGAATAAACAAGGAGATAGAAATTGTTAGAATTTGAAGTGAAGGTAATGCACAATCCCCAAGGACAGAAGGATTCTTTTTTCTCCCTCTTTTTCCCCAAATTAAACAAGACCCTGCCATTTACCTTTCACTCGCCTAGCTTGGGATTCGTTATTCTCACAAATAGGTAACAGATGTCAGACATCTGCATTAAGGAAGCAGAATATCGGAAACACATACAAAGGCTAAAAGGCTCAGAGTGGAGGGACGTGGATTGGTTAAAATTGAGAGAAGTGTAGCACAAGTTAATATGGTTTTTTTGAGCTAATGCTTTGCTCAATTAAAGGGGCAGTGCAGTTTTTCGTTCACAACTTAATTTGCCCATAACATTCTTATTATAGTTTGTAAATCAGTTGAGAAAAAAGCAATATTTTAAATCAAGATTTATTTTATTTGCAAGAGTTTTGATTCAGTTTTGCTGCTGTTTAACCCATTTTTTACTCTTCCTTCAAGCACCCAGCCAGCGCGGCAAAGTAAATAGAACCAGCTTATTTGGATATTTTTCTGATTTGAGACAGGATTTCTTGAGACACTATACCTAGTCTGCATTGAATCCGATTCAGTCTCATTTAGAACTTTGTAAAGAGGCCATACAGACTGAAAAATAGCGATTTCTCAATCCCAAGGTAGAGCTTAAAACAGCCTAGGCACTGACTCCATTGTAGCTAGCGAGACAAAGAGTGATCATAGTCATTGTGGCCATTTTGGAACTGTGAAATTCCATTCTGATAAAGTTACGTTTAATTTTGTACTCTATAATATATGTAATGTGGATCCCGCAGGAGAATGCTGCGTATAGGTGTGATCTTTCCCAAATATGAGATGCATAACTCATGAACAATGCTGGATGAGTGAGCCATGCGGCTCCTTTGCACGAGTAGCCATATTTCCCATTTCTCTATGAAATGTTCCTTTTGATTTTGGAGATAACATTAGCAAGTTTGATGAGAAGAGTAAGATTCACATTTGGAGTTCTTAGAATTGATGTATACATGTGTAAACTATGTACAACTTGTTCACCAGCAGTTGCTGTTTGTGTGACACTAATTTGGCATTTGTGTGACATTAATTTGGTGTCTCACCCACTAGACAATGGAAACTTAACTGCACTGTCTTTTGTGAAAATCCCATCCATTCTTTATTACTGGACCTGCAGTGAAGCCACTGCAGATTCTTCAAGACATAAAGCACTTGGGGAAAGTGATAAACTTTCAACCTCCGTTATGAACTCTGAATGATTACTCATCATTTGCTGCAGGATAGTTAGGACATCAAACTGTGAACAGTAGAATGCGGAGTTTTCTGCACTTCTGCTGAAGTGTATCCTAGCTTATTTCGGAATAAGCCACTCCTAGATTATTGGCTGTCCCTCAACCCAGCAATGAAGCTGGTACTCTTTTGTTTTATATTGCTTGTTAGTTCACAACTGCAACCTGATTCACCTCCCTCAAGTGAAAAGCGAAGGAAGCTTTTGCCCTTTTTAATTGGCAAATCAAATCTGTTTAGATCTACCAGCAATGATGTAAACTGAATTTGATCCCATATCCTGTTGAAGTGGCATCTTGTCCCTTTGGCAGGATGCGCAAGAGACTTAACAAATTACTGCCTGCTGCATGCACCATCTATTAGAAGCAGATAGAAAACCGGAATAGCAGGAAGGAGGTCTGAATCAGACTAAATGGCTGGGCTTGATTACACTTTCTGTAGCATTCTTTTTAAATATCTGATAACATGCCCAGCAGTAAGGCTAAGTTGAAAGCAGCGTTTACACCATGTTCTGTCACGTACAGAAGTTGGAACTTTTGTAAAAAACTAGATAAATAACTTCCATGCACATAAAGTGCTTGGCTCCTTACTGCTCTACTGTACCCACGTTTGCTTGTTTCAAGAAACATTCAATACTTAAAGTGTTAAAAGAGAGCTGTTCTGTTTGCTATCTTTCAGAGCAGTATGCTGATGTGCTTTATACATACTGACTTGTTTCCAAAACATACATTTTTAAAATTCAGTATTTAAATATTCTGACATTTCAGATGATAGATGCAACGTTGAAAGTCAAATAGTGTATTTTTTGAAACAATAAATAATTAAAACCCCTGTGCCGTCCTGTCAATCATCGGGAGTGTTTGCATGATGTGCAGAGCAGACTTTTGCCAGTAGCAAGTGAATCCTTTAGAGGTCACGAGAAGCTCTAGGTACCTCAATACGAGGTTCGAGATACGCACAAAGCTTAGCCTGATGACATAACTGATCAGCAAAGATGTCATTATGTAAGATTTCCTGTTACGAGGACAACAAACCATCTTGATTAACAAGGGAGTCAAAGGGTATAGGGGGTAGACAGGAAAGTAGAGGCTCCAATCAGATCAGCCATACACTTAGCAACTGGAGGAGCAAGCTCGAGGGGCCAAAAGGCCTACTCCTGCTCCGAATTTATACGTTCGTATGTATATTTGAATGTTCTTGAACTGACAATCAAAAGTCTTATCCAAATATAGGCTGGCGCATCGTCTGACAGCTACAAAAGCCCTTCCTCTCAGTGAAACCGACAGGCATCACACGGAGAGGCCTTCAGTACAAAACCATGAAAACCCTATCTCGGCAGACATCCAATAGTCACATAGACAATCCGTTACCATGTGGCTGCATGCTTCTCCCTCTGGAAAACCAGGAATCAAGCATGATTTCATGAAGAATCCATAGTGACAGAGGCATCATGATCAGCCATGATCTGTTTGAATGGCTGAGCATGCTTGATGGGCCAAATGGCCTACCCTTGCTCTTTTCCTATGCTTTTACCCAATGTATTCGGCACCGAGCAATTTACCCAAATTTGTTCGACTACGATAGCCAAACATAAAGCAAAACGTAAAGACACTGGTTTCAAAACATAGAAGTACACAGTTTGCTTGACAAAATATTTATCCTCACATTTATATAAGAGAAGAGAGTCCAAACATTTATTGAGGAAAAGCTTAAGCATTCTAGACAGCCATTTGCTTTACATCTTTAGCAGTTATCACAGAAGGAAGCTTTTTTATTTTCTTTCACAGAATGTGGACATCACTGGCTACGTCCATGTTTGTTGCCCCTTCCTAATTGCCCTTGAGCTTTGATCAATCTATTCAGTCTCAATTAAATCTAAAAGCTATAATTAAATCTAAGTACCATAGCAGAGAAGACAGTTCGCTAACCCATTTCATCACCACTCACATATTCTTACAGACCACAGAGTGCTCATTTTAATTCTAAAAGGCAGGTAACAAACTGTCCACCTCACTCCTCAGTGTGAGGCCTGAAACATATTCACAGCCAGGCCTCAGACCATTATGGAATTTTTGTGTGAATGCGGTGGGAGTCACTGCCTGGCTGGTGGATGTGGGAGTGGGATTTTGAATGGCAGGAGTCCACTAAGGTAATTGATGAAGGGTGGGTCTGGAGGCGATTGCACTTCAGGGAGGGGGCAAGGTCCATACAATGATTCCTTGGTGGTGTCTGGAGGAGCCAGTGCTCAAGGAAAGCCTTTAAAGGGTTAATGTTACTAATCTTTCTGGGCCTCTTTCAGCCCAGAAACTGCATGTGACTGCCAGCATTTGGTGGTTAAAATCACTTCATAGTCCTAATAATGTCATAAAATCCTGAAAACTCAGCAGTTATTGTGGCAGGAATGGATGGGAAGGCATGCAATCACCTTTCCAATCATCCACTTGGCCCATTCTCACTGGCTGGGCATGGTTAAAATCAGTAGGAGCCCCTCTCCCTCCCGTGTCTTCAACAAACTAATCCCTTCCATAAGTCCCAACTCCTGACCCCTTGATTCATTCTTCGTTCAGCTCTTTACCACTCAGCTACCTTTCCTGGCTAAGTGTACACTCATATTGTTGAAGGCTCCCTCCAGTCAATCACTATCTCTCTTCCTTTAAAAAAACATTAACATCTATTCTGCTTCAAAAAGTCTAACACTGATCCTTCTGTTTTTTTCAACTACCGTTCAATCATGTCTAACCTTCTCTTCTTTCCCAAGGCCTGTCAATTACCTTTTCTACAAACCCCTATTCAAATGCCAACGTGATTTCTGCCCACTGCAATATGTCCATCCTATAACTGAACACCAGAAAGACAGGAGCCGCTTCTGCCTGCTCCAAATATTCTACACCTTTGCCATTTATGTTGTTCCCTTCTGTGTTGCTCATTCTAGCTGAACCTGTCTGAATATAACCTTATAAATCTGATTAGTCCAGAACTAAGTTTTGAATCCCAGTGTCCTATTGATCAACATTGCTTATTTCCTCCTGTGTGGCCACCTTACACTGCTCCCTAAATTTTTATCATGTCTTCACCATCCCAAGATTTCAGTTCTTCAAGTCTTCCTTCTATCTTCATGAACTCCATTCCCTGTAAACTTAAAATCATCCAAAATTCCACGACCCAAGTCCTGCCCAGCTGGAAGCCGCATTCGCCCATCAGTCCCATCCCTACTAACCTCTACTGGCCCCCCACCATCTTCCAGTGAATTGAATTAAAAAGTTCAATCTCTTCCACAAATCATTCTATAATCTCACCACATCATACATCTGCTACTTTCTCCAGTTCTTCATCTCATCCCAGCATCTTCTGAGTCCGCAGCTCCCATTCTCACCAATCCCGCAACATTCATCCCATCTCTGGCACGAGGCCTTTATCCACCTTAGCCTTACTCTTTGCAATTCAACTTCAAACTCTTCTACTTCACGACCTCCTAAGCCACCTTTATAAGTTTTCTATAAGATTGTAAGAAATAGGAGCAGGAGTAGGCCATTCACCTGATTGAGCCTGCTCCACCATTCAATAAGATCATGGTTGATCTGATTGTGGCCTCAACTCCACTTTTCTGCCTGTCCCTCATAACCCTTGACTCATTGTCTATCATAAATCTGTCTAACTCAGCCTTGAGTATATTCAATGACCCACCCTCTCTGTGAAAAAGAATTCCAAAGACGAACAACCCTGTGAGAGAAGAAATTCCTCCTCATTTCCATCTTAAATGGGAGACCCCCTACTTTTAAACTGTGCCCCCTACTTCTAGATTTCCCCACAAGAGGAAACATCCTCTCAATATCTATCCTTTCAAAGGTCCTCAGAATGTTTCAGTAAGATCACCTCTCATTCTTCTAAAACCCCATTGAGTATAGGACCAACCTGCTCAGCCTTTCCTCATTGGATAACCCTTTCATCCCAGGAACAGCTTCAATGCAAGAAAATCCATCTTTGAGTAAGGTGACCAAGACACAAAGGCCTGGATTTTCCCTCCCGGGTCAGGAGCAAAGGGTCTGGACATTTCTGTGTAGCACAAACTTGACCTGGGAAAAAACAAAAAACAGCCCTCCAGTCCTCATATCCCCTCATCCCCCCACACACATCCCATGCCCCATCCATGCCAACCCATGCCATCCACCCACCCCCCATGGACCCTCGTACCCTCTGTGCCAACCTATGTCCCTCTACCCACCTCCCATGGCCCCTTATAATGTCCATGTCAACCTTTGCCCCCTACCCACTGTTTTTTTCTCAAAGATTTAAAGGGCAGGAGTTCTAAATGCCTCAACAGCTTGAAAGTTGCCTTTAACAGCACATTTTGACACTTTTGACAGTTCCGATGAGCTTGACAGTTAATGAGTTTATGCATTTTTATGCACATCCCTGCCCACTTTTAACAATCCCAAGAGGCACCTTACCTCGCCCAAGGTGCACATTATCTTTCCCAAGGGATACCTGACCTACTGCAAAAGGCACCTGACCTCCACAAAGCATCCTGGGATCATATCCAAAGGGGTACCCTACCTCTCCAAATGGTACCCCACCTCTCCAAAGGATTCCACAATGTTCAGACCTGCTTCTACTAGGTCTAACCTGCGCACATCGATTTTCACACAGCTCGGTCACCAAAATTAGAGATGAGTGGAGGCAGCTGCTGATTTATATGCGTGGCTGCCTCCGTGAAACGCACATGCGCAAATCCTGACCCGGGCCCATTCCTGTCCCCCACCACCCCCCCCCCACCGCCCCCGGAAAATGGTAGACGCCGTGTATGTTCAGGAGCGGGACTTCTGATTTTTGGCCTCTTCCTTCATTTTTGCAACGACAGAAGGGCTCTCATTGTTGCGAAAGTCCGAGCCAGAGGGTATTACTCTTTATAAAACAGATGTGAGTGCTAGAGTTCCAGGTGATTTGGAGTTTAGAGAGGGTGTGGTGACATATGCAGTCGCAAGAATGAGTTTTATACGGTGACTAATAGTGAATGCTAATCCTTTATTAAGTGGAACGCACAAGTGAATCAACATATTGTTTATCCAGCTCATGGGATGTACAGAGAGTGAGATCAACAAGGCTGACAGTTCTCCACTGTTACTCACTCATATTAATAAAAATTTCTAAAACTTGCTATATGTTTTGCTGTGTGGCTTGTAGTGTTGGTCTTAAATGAGACTCAAGCAATACAGCCATAATTATACAAGACAAGTAAGTACACACAGTACATCTGGGTTGCTTTAGGTCACTTATATTTGACTAAAAGTGACTGATCAGTTGAACTCTGCCTACTCAAGATGGTATCATTCTAGATTACTGAAATAAAATTAAAATAACTTGTAAATGAAAAATGATCAGGGCCGAGTAATTAACCTTACTGACGAAACCTAAACAACCTTTGACTCCAGTGACCCAGAGCAGCCGCCACTCAGCAAGTTCGTACAGGAAGTAGGTGGGATGTGGCAAAGTGTGCAGACTACATGGAGATTCTGAAGGCTGTCATCTCGGACTGATATAAAGGAATGCTGGAAGCTAGGCTTTAAATCAGAAACTGAATTTAAATTTTGACAAGCATGTATCAAATTATTTCTTCGAAACATACACTATTTCCTTGTCTGCAGGGCCCTTGCTGTTCAGCCTGAGAAGTTGAGATACTGGTTGCAGGGTTTTGACACGGCAAGTCCTATTGTCTGCAGGCTGACAGGAACTGGCTTCCAAATTCCAGTCTCCAGGCAACCCCCCATGCTAAGCAATAGCCAATCTGTGTAACTTTGATTAAAGTCACTGGAACTAGGTAGCTGCATTTGAAAATATTACATTGAATTATATAGAGCTTATATCACAGAAGCACGTCATACAGCAAACTGATTGGGCTGGTGTTTATTTTCCACATGAACCTCCTCTTCATCTAACTCTATAGTCCTTTCTCCCTCATGTGTTTATCTAGCTTTACCTTAATCCAGAAACCCCCCAGGCTAATGCTCTGGGGATGTGGATTCAAATCCCATCATGGCAGCTGGTGGAATTTAAATTCCATTAATAAATCTGGAATATAAAGCCAGCCTTAGTAATGGTGACCATGAAACTATCATTGATTGTTGTAAAAACTTGTCTGGCTCACTAATGTACTTTAGAGAAGGGAATTGCCATACTTAATCCAGTCTGGCCTACATGTGACACCAGACCCACAGCAATGTGGTTGACTCTTATAAAAGCAAAAAACTGCGGATGCTGGAAATCCAAAACAAAAATAAAAATACCTGGAAAAACTCAGCAGGTCTGACAGCATCAGCGGAGAGGAACACAGTTAATGTGGTTGACTCTTAACTGCCCTCTGAAGTGGCCTAGAAAGCCAATCAGTTCAAGGGCAATTAGGGATGGGCAACAAATGCTGGCCTTGCCAGCAATGCCCACTTCCCATGAAAGAATAAAGAAACAAAATCAGTACTATTTACCCCAATTACTCCTCATGGTAGCAAGTTCCATGTTCTAACCACTTTCTGAGTAAAGAAGTTACTGATTATCCTATATATATGGCCCTTTATCTAGCTTCCCCCTCAAATGGAAAAATTTCCTCAGCACCTACCTATAATGTCACAAGGGATATTTCACAGCGGAATGCACAGATGTATGGCTCCATGTAGGCACCCATATTAACCTGATGACAATGGCCTTCAAACTCCCCAGCTTTTCACAACCTCTTCCAGCTTGTTCTTGGCCCCTTCCATCTTTTCCCTGCTAGATCCATGTCATAGTTGCAGTCTCAATAGTAATCCATGCCTGCTTGTACTCACTCGCCAGCTGCCACTCACAGTAATGGTTTCTTTCAGTGATGGTCCATCAGGAGGGGAAAGGAAAAATTTCTGCCTAAACTTTGCATGGATTGTTTATTTTAATGAGTATGGTAAATATCAACTGCCATTTAAGAAAATAATTCTTAGCTGTAGTTGTTTAACGTTGTCTCCTTGCACCTTGGGCTGAATGTACAATGTTCACATCTGGGGCTCCCTTCAATTTTGCGTTCAGTTGAATCTGCGATCCATTTTTATGCACCTGGGCATTTTCCTCTGTATTTTCTTAATTGTATTGAGCCAAATATGTACTTGTCAACTCTGCGTAGGATTTAAGTCAGGTGCAAAATAGTATTAGAATTAACTATACATTGCTATGGACAGACAGTCTTAGATGTACATAAAAATAATGGATATTAATTTTCAAGAAAAGTGAGCTTGCCACTTTCAGTCCCATTCTATCCTTTCTGGTTTTGTGTGTTATTTATTTGGTAACTACACAATAAACTGGCAGATAATAATGTCCTGACTCTGATCTTTTGTTTATCCCCTCAGTGTATCACGAACAGCAGAATCTTTAGCTGTCTCAGCTTCTCTTTCTGGTTACCTTGTCTTAGATCCCACCTCTTTCTTCAAACCCATCTTTTCTGCTAGGTTTTTGATTGCCATTCCTAATTGCCCCATCAACTCTCAGTGTCTTTCCCTCTATCTTTTCTTCCCCCATACGTGAAGCACCTTCGTTTGATGTGAGTCAGTGCCTTAGTGTATTTATTGAACAGTGCGTTCCCTATTTGAGAAAATGGCACTTGGTCAACTCATCAACTGTCATGTATGTGACAAGGAAAATACATGAATCACCTTCTTTAGGCTATCATTTGACTACTCCTCCTTTCACAACAGTATTGTCTCACTGAGAATTCTCCAGATGGTACCTTTTCAGATTTTAAATAAATTGCAACAATAATAGTTTGTTGGGAATGCAATATCAAGTTGCATTAGGTTATAATTCATTCCCAATGCCACTAAAATTGACGTCAGATTTTGATGTCAACACAAGGCATATTCAATCACCAGTAAGCAGTGGCGAAATCATTGTTGACTGGTTCATGTCGTTTTCAAGCAGTGAAATTCCTATTTTTCAGAAAAAAAAACGTTGTTCTGTCCTGACAAAATTGAAGGAATACACTTTCTTGAAATCTATGGTTCTTGAGAAAGCGACATTTTCATCAGCCAATCATGACACATCTACACTTGATACTTCTCGAGCAGTTAACAAGTCACGAATGAATATCAACAACTTTGCTCATCCCTGTGTGGAGTCCATGATTGTAGTAAAAAAGCAACAGAGGCACCAGCCTACCTTAAAGAGGCACCAACCTACCTTAAAGTTGCTGTGAGATTCATTTTATAACTCAATGTTCCTAAGAACTTAATATGACAGGAGCTTCAGTGCAAGGGTCAGCACATCCAACCCGCAACCTGCAGGATCTTCTGTCCAATAAAAGCCGCAGGATTGCTCGGAAAAATTTAGTCCTGTGTATTTTATGCCACAGCAGGAGCTCTGACTTTCTTCGGTTTGAATTTCAACTCAGATAAAGGTGTTTATTTTTGACACTGGTGGACATTTTTACATCGCGACCTCATCAAACTATTTTGGATTTTTCATTTCTTAAACCCCACAATTAACTTTGCGATGAAATATTGCTGCAAAGTAAAATCTTCATGCTTGTTTTGTTTAATGAAGGATGTTAGCTAAAGAATATTATGGCACAGTCACACGTTAAAACAAAACTTATTTCTAAACTCCTAAGCCTTGATAAATTCTCCTTTGCAAGCCACTCAGGTGCTGTTATTCTATGTCAGCTGTGTTTCAGTGGTCTCACTATTGTCTTTCAAGCAGAAGGTTGTGCATTTAAGTCCCACTTCAGACACTTGAGCACAAGAGTCTATGCCAACTCTCAAGTATAAGGGGGGGAGGCCGCACTGTTTGGAGGTGCCGTCTTTTCGACGGGATATTAAACAGAGGCCCTGTCTGCTCTCCCAGGCGGCCATAAAGATCTCAGGGAACTATTTTGAAGATGACCAGAGGAATTCTCCCTGGTGCCATGGCTAATACTTGTCACTCAATAAACATCACTAAAATAGATTATCTGGTCATTATCACATTGCTGTTGTGGGAACTTGCTGTTCACAAATTGGCTGCTGTGTTTCCAACAATGGCTACACTTCAAAAGTGCTTCATTGGCTCTAAAGTGCTTTGGGATATCCTGAAGTCTGCCACTTTTAAGCAACATAGAGTACATTTTGTATGGTTTTCAAGTTTCATCAATGAAAAGATCAACGACAACACATAACCTAACAGAAATGCAGAAGGATAAAGGCCCATATTTTTGCCCCTGGGTTGGGTGTGCAGAGACGGGAAAATTCCCAGATGGGGGGCGGGGGAGGGGAGGACTGGATTGAAAGTTGGGCCCAGCACCCCCAGATTGAGTACGGAGGTTTCCGGGTGTGGAGGCAGGCTGGGCATAAGGCCTGCTTCTGTGCTCCAGCACTGTGTTGAATTAAATAAAAGAAAAGACTAAAACAAAAAAGGTCCTCCAGCCCTCCCCCTCACTCACACACCCCACACAATCCCCATGCCTCATCCATGCCAACCAGTGCCACCTCGTGCTCCCACCCACCCCGCATGGACCCCATACCCCCTATGTCAACCCATTCCCCTCTACCCACCCCATGGCCCCTCATACCCCCTATGACCACCACATCCTCACCGCCCTTTATAGCCCATATGCCTACTTAGTGCCAACTCATGCCAACCCATGCCCCCCACCTACAACCCTTTTTCCTTAACCCCTCCTTGCCAACTTACCTATTATCCTTTGACAGTTCCTTGACAGCTGTTACAGCCTTGACAGCTTGATAGTTCCTTAACAGTTCTTTAGCTTGACAGTTCTTTGACAGTTTTTTTGACAGATTGACAAGTCCTTGACAGCTTGACGGTTCCAATGCATTTATGCACCTTTTACGTACAATCATGTTTACTTTTAACAATCCCAAAACATGTCTTACCTCTCCCAAAGGCTGCCTTACCTCTCCCGAAGGTGTCCTGGGACCAGATCCAAAGGGGTACTTTACCTCTCTTACCTATCCTGGCTGTCCAAATGAATCCGCCAAGCTCAGACCTTCTCTTACCTGATCTGATCTGCACACTCTGGGTTTCACACTCCTGGCCTACCAAAATCCCACTTTAGTGGAGGCAGCTGGTGGTTTAAATGGCTAGCCACCTCCGCAAACTGCACATGTGCGAACCCCGGTCAGACTCCAATCTCAGCCCTGTGAAAATGGAACATGCCATGTTCAGGGTCGGGGCTTAGAGTTTAGGCCATTTCCAGGAATTACAGCACCTGTCAAGTCCGCTCCCCAATGTGAGCTCAAGATCTGGGAATTTACCCACATTTGCCACAGTCTGGCTTCACTAGAGAGAAGCAATTTTAATGGGAAAAAAATCACTGAATACAAAATACAATAATTTCCAAAGGGTTTACACACAGTTCTGGAATATAAGGTACGGATTTAATTAAGCGTGAGCTAGGTTGCACTCTCACCTTTGATTCAGAAGTCTGTGAGTCCCAGACCCATTTCAAGATTTGGTCGCATAATCTCAGTTGACACTTTAGTGCAGTGAGTGCTCCCTTGCTCTATTGCTCCCTCCCCCTCCCTCCCTCTCCACTTGCCTGTAAATATCATGACCCACAGAGCTACAGGTCTTCCAGTTCAATCTCAGTCCTATAGGGAAGCTACTAGCCGTACTTGAGCCATTAGCAGCTATAAGAAGTGCTGTGTTTTGGATGAACATTAAAGTTAGACCCTGTCTGCCTGCACGTGATCCACGGCACTTGTTGAAGAAGGACAGGGAACACCCCCAACCAACAATTATCCTACAACGAACACCACCAAAGCAGATTAGCTAGTTTGTCTATTTGGGGGGTGAAGGGGGGGGCGGTGTGGGGGGGTTGCTTGCTGTGTTTAAATTTGCCACATTTGCCTACCGTGTACCAGTAACTACACTTTAAAACAAATTTATTCCCTTTGGGGCACTTTGGAACACCCGTATTAAGTTAATATACAAATGCAAGTTCTTCTTTCTTTTCTTTCAATTGTCTTGTATTTGATCTGCTGGGGGTAATTTGGACTTTGTGCAACAGTGTGAAAGAGGAGATAGCAAAGACGAAGCTTATTTTGCATCTCTCCCGATTTTGGTTTGCATTGAACTCTACCACAGACCTTCGCACCAGGCAGCCAGAGAGCCTGTCAAGTTGGCCAGCTACCAAACAGGAGTTGGAACAAAAATGATGATGAGGATCTGTCATTAAATACGTGAGCATCCCTATCTTTCTGGGATTTTTGGGTTACCCTGCTCCTTCCCGCCCCCGTTCCTTTACTCCCTCCCTCCTGTTGCAATCTGCCTTTAAGGGATCGCAGCATGACATCATGAGAAAGAAAGTGTGTCATGCACCCACTTTTTAGTTTCTCTTTTGCTTTCAGCAGAGCACAAGCACTCAGCTCTGTGGCTCTGATGTCTTCAAGCTTTGTATCCATGTATATCTGCTTGCATGTGCCTAGTCTTGATAGATGAGCCTAGATATTTACCCAATCCCTTATGAGTGATCAGTGCCTTTATATCATTAGAAAAACCACAGCATCTCCCTCTCTACTTGCCCATAATTATCATGACCCATGTAGCTGCAGATCTTCCAATTCAACATCCGTCCTAGGAAAGCTGCTCGAATTTCTTGTTAGGGATACAGTGACTGAGCACTTGAACAAATGTGAACTGGCTGATCAGAGAGAGCTAAATATTGTTGCTAAGGGTAATTCATGTCTGACTACTCTAGAAACATTTTTTGAAGAGGTACCAAATAAGGGAGCATCGATGGATTTTGCTATATGGACTACCTGAAGACATTCAATATGTTTCCGCAAACGAGATAATTTACAAAAATAATACCAGATAGAATTGGAGGTAATCTTTGAACTCAGGCTGCTTGGGAAGCTCAAAGTTGGCTTGAAATTGGGCATTAGGCCTTATTATTTGCAGAATCTGCAGGCCCAAAACAGGCTCTAGGCCCTTCATTAGTGCAGGCAAGGGCTGCAGGACCTGTTCCCAGGCAACGGCCCCAGATTTGTGAAAAATGGTGAATTCGACATTGGATTAGATGTCTTTCAGGAGTCCTTGGAAATAAGGAAGTTGGTCTCCAAGATTGCTTACTGTCACACACATTTTATTCCTAAGAAAACGTGTGCAATGAGTTCCAATTTCTACCCGGCTGATTTTCTCAAATTGCTTAACACAGTAGGATGGCCTGGACTTTAACTGGGAGCAGCTTTTGATAAGCGAGTTTCGATTTCAGTTCAAAGACAGAGCTAACGTGGGCCCACTGCCAATCAACTTTTCTACCCAACACCAATACAAGTAATCATCTTCAGTGTGTTACAAACGAGAACTAGCACAGAGGCACGTGATAGAATTCTTACATAAGTTAATTAGCAATGAACCTATTCTCACCATGTTTTGCCAGCCTTTCCAAAGCCAAGAGACTAAATAGGTGAAATTGTTTTTACAAAAGGCTTTCTGTTGTCTAAAAAAAAATGAGAATGCCTTGATTCTGTAAACTTGTGTAAAGTTGTTTTAAGTTAAACTAAAGTACAACTCGTGTAACAAATTAATGCATTTTGTGACTGTTCTTTCCTGCATTATCAGCAGAAAGGGCTACCTTGGTCTAATTTACCTGTCTAAACTATAGTGCGCATAGCTATAAAATGACGATTTCCCCTATAGAGGAAAATATATGTATAATTTTAGCACAGAGCCTGTGCCAACACTATTAACCTCTATACAATAAAGTCCACATTGTTTATTGTCTTGAAATTGCTCGAGTCTATAGGGGCCTATTCATTTTATGTTAATTTGATTTGGGTTTTACTTATTTCGACTGAACAGATTCCCAGTTAAATTATAAAACTGTACTGTTAATGCAGGTAAGTAGTAAATTATGGGTAACCTATACAGGACTGAGGCATTCTGTCCAAAAAAAATGACTTATGATGAGAAAAAAAATTAAAACGACCTTGGATTGCGGTTTCATTTTATTTTCAGACTGTGTGTGTGAATTTAGCAACTTACAGTAAAAGTAGTGTTCCAGTATTCTGGAAAAAAAAAACTGGTAGCCTTAGGCAGTAATTCCAAGAGGAATAGTCTGTGACTTGGCAAACGTTATTCTTCTCAGTCTATATCCCAGTGCTCTTTGGAGCCAGCCTAAGACTCAGGTGCGGTCTCTCGTTTCCCGTCCTTTTGGCAGTGCCACTCAAGTGTGGACAGGAGTTATCAGTACGGATGTCTGGACATAATCCACACAGGGCCTTTGAAGAGTTGAAGTTCAAATGCATTGGCCTGGCAAGGTGACAATATATAGTCTTGTCTTATCTCGCCACAACGCTGCCTCCTGTGTTGGCTCAGCAATAAGAACATGAACCAATTTCCGTGATAACAAAGAGTTCTTTAATGGCTTTTTACAGGGTAAGGGATCACTGCGCAGTAGTGCTGGGGTAAACAGCATTGGAGCCGAGAAATGCTTTCCTCGCTTTAAAGAGAAAATGACTGGCACAAAACTCTTTTGGTCAGAAAGAGATTATTGGACCACTGTATTTGGTGATCCCAGTCTCACGACGGCTTGGTCACATCTTGGGTCATTTTCCCACATTTGGATGTCCAGCCCTTTTTGAGGTTCATCCACTTGGGAATTCACCTGTCCCAGCGCTAAAGGATTCCATTCCTTAGTGCAACAACAACAACTTTTATTTATACGGTGCCTTTAATGTAATAAAACTTCTAAGGTGCTTCATGGGAGCATTATAAAACAAAATACGGCACTGAGCCACATAAGGGAGATATTAGGATGGATGATCAAAAGCTGGTCTTAAATGAGGAAAGTGAGTAGAGAGGTGGAGAGCTTTGAGGGAATTCCAGAGCTTAGGCCCCAGGCAGCTGAAGGCATGGCCAACAATGGTGGAGGAATTAAAATTGGGGATGGTCGAGAGGCCAGAATTAGATTAGCGCAGATAACTTGGAGATAAGGCTGGAGGAGATTACAGAGAAAGGGAGGGATTTGAAAACAAGGATGAGAATTTTAACTGGGAACCAGTGTAAGTCAGCGAGCATATGTTATGTGTGAACAGCAACTGGCATGAGTTAGGACATGGGGTAGCCGAGATTTGGATGACCCCAAGTTTAAGGAGGGTAACATGCTGGAGGCCGGCTAGGACTTGTATATGGCAATAGTCAAGTCTGGAGGTAACACGGAGATGGAAGAGGGTTTCAGCAGCAAAAGAGTGGAGGCAGGAGCAGAGAAGGATGACATTGTAGAGGTAGAACTAGGTGTCTTAGTGACTGGCTGGATATGTGGTTGAAAGCTCATCTTGTGATCAAACATAACACCAAAGTTGCTAACAGTCTGGTTCAGCTTCAGACAGTTTGCAGAGAGAAGGATAGAATCAGTGGCAAATGGGGGGAACCAAGGACAATCGGTGTCTTCTTGGTGAGACTGCAGCTGGAGTATTATGTGCAGTTTTGGTCTCCTTCCCTGAGGAAAGATATACTTGCCACAGAGGGAGTGCAACGAAGATTCACCAAACCAATTCCTGGGATGGAGGGATTGTCCTATGAGGAAAGGTTAAACAAACTGGGGTTTTATTCTGTGGAGTTTAAAAGAATGAAAGGTGATCTCGTTCAAACATACAAAATTCTTACAGGGCTTGACAGGGGCTGATGCAGGAAGATCATTAACCCTGGCTGGGGAGAACCAGAGGACACAGTCTCAGAGTTAGGGGCAGGCCATTTAGGACTGAGATGAGGAGGAATTTCTTCACTCAGAAGGTGGTGAATCTTTGGAATTCTCTGTTCCAGAGAGTTGTGGAGGCTGAGTCATTGAGTATGTTCAAGACTGAGATTGATGGATTTCTACATATTAAAAACATCAATGGATTTGGGGATAGTGCAGGAAAATGTTGTTGAAGTAGAGGACCGGCCATGATCTCATTGAGTGATGGGGTGGGCTCAAAGGGCTGACTGTCCTACTCCAGCTCCTATTTCTTATGCCCTTATGCTCTCAATAATTAATTGGAGGAAATTTCTGCTCATCCCATACTGGATGTCAGATAAGCAGTGAGACAATTTAGAGAGAGTAGAGGGGTCAGGAGAGGTGGTGGTGAGATAGAGCTGGGTGTCGAGTGTGTGCATGTCAATTGTTGTGTTTTCAGGTGATGTTGCTGAGGGGCAGCATATAGATGAGAAATAGGAGGGGCCAAGGGTAAATTCTTGGGAGACACTAGAGCAAATGGTGCAAATGATTAAATAAATAGCAATAGAACTAGGCACGTGCAGTTCCACCCAGCTGGATGATGGTGTTGGAGGTGGATGGTGTGGTCAACCATTTCAAAGGTTGCAGACAGGTTGAGAAGAAGGAGGAGGGATAGTTTGCCTTTTTCGCAGTCCAATAGGATGTCACTGGTGACTTTGATAAGAGCCTTTTCAGTACTGTGATGTGAGCGAAAATCTGACTGGAGGAATTCAAACTTTTCCAAGAAAGGTGGCCAAAAATTTGGGAGGTGACAAATATTCACAGACTTCAGAGAGGAAAGGGAAGTTGGAGGAAGAGTTTGCAAGATGGAGGAGTCAAGGATTGAATACATGGCTTGGCTGATCGCATATAATGTGGAGTGCAGAAACTAAAATGTTACATTTCCACCTCCACAATGGGAGCATCTGAAATTCATCAATTCCACTGATAACTAGCCAGAGTGCCTGCAGGTTTATATCTTTCCCCTTTAATGCGGGTATATGTTTTGCTTTAAAAAGAGCTGAGAGATTTATATTTGTGGAAACTAGTAGAATTAATAAATCTCCGTGAACTAATTTGATAGTCCAAGGGGCATGGAAACCACATGCATTGAAGTTTGTTGCCCCAATGGTACAGAATCTCAGTCAATAGTCAAAGTTCTTCAGATTGTGGAGCCACAAGTAAATCAACCCTCTGAAGGCATTTGGAACAAGGCAAATTATCTCCAGCCCTGGTCACTGAAAGTGGTGCACAGTGGGGCTGTGACATAGGTTTTTGCATTGAGTTAAAGCAGAATAACTGTGCCTGTACTGTTCATTTGGGCAGCTGACTCACATTAAGACATCAGTCGTGTTTTAGTGGTACTATTTAAATGTAAAGATTTTCACCCTCACCCACACTCCCTCTGCAGCATCTCTACACCTCTGCCCTATATCTCCATGCTCCCTGACTACAATCCCCCGCCCACCCCATGCCCTCTAGTCCTCTGTCGCCCTCCCGTGAACTGTGCCTTTGCTCCTCTCTGCCTTTCTGCTGCCAAAGCTTTCAATAATATGATCCAACTTTCTGCATCTGCTGATCCCCATCTCATGCTGTCGCCAGGTTTTTGATCACTTCTCTTAACCTTGCTGTCTGCTCTTTGTTAACTCGGTGAAGCACCTTAGGGTATTTTTTTTCAGCATTAGACCTGCTATATAAATGCAAACTATTTTTAATGGAAGCAGTTTGAGATGCTAATGAGAGATCTGATGAGTGTGATACAAATGCAAAGTGTTCTGTTTAAAGGAAATTTGCTTTACACTTGTTAATGAGGTCTGGGCAGGTAGATACATGATCTTGGGGTTGGCTGTGTGCTTATCCAATAACAGAAAGGGGAAATTGGACACTGACTAATACTGAATCACTTCAACATTCTTCTCGCAATCAATATTGGCAAGCGTGCTGGAATGGGTAATGTCCACTATCCCAGCAAGGAAGTGTATAAAACCATAACTAATGAGAGGGAAAAGAGTATTGCAACAAACAGCAATGATTAAGACAAGGCCATTGTACTTAATACTATATATGTGGCTTTAACCTCAATCACATTATATTTGTTACTTCCCCCATCACCCATGCCTCCCTGCCGCCATCTTCCAACATAGTGAATTATAAATTTGAACTGCAATTGCCAATGTCAATAATTCCATTTGGCTTTCAGATCTTAATATCTGAAAGCACAGACTGATTAAATTAAAAAATCCATTTTTTTTTTCTAATAGTAAACTAAGTATGCTCTTCAAATACAAACAGAACATTGGATGCAGCTGAGGCTGTTCAACACTTGTGCTGAAGACTGGTATCGAGTTTTCTATGATTTTGCGGCTAGAGGTTCATTTGTGTTTCAATGTCCTCATTTGGGCTAATGTTCTGCTTGGGTTAATTGCACCCAGCCCTGTTACATATGAAAATGAAAACAAATAATGTCATTGTGAGCCATTGCAGAGCAGGCTGCAAAGACATTAATATGTGGCATGTGAGTTTGCAGCAAGCCATGACTTCAACTGTCTCTCGTAGGGGAGAGGGAGTCAATTGAAGGTTGAAAAGCATTGTTTCAAAGTCGAACTCCTCAGCAACATTCATATGTCTTTATCCTTGTTAGTTGACTCAATGGATGTCCTCCAGCTTTTATCGACTTGTTTCAAGAGGTTTCCATCCCTGTCTCTCATTTGTGTTAATGGTTCTATCTCCTCTTTCTTTGAGGGGATCTTTCTCTTTGTCTGGCACTACTTGAACAAAAAAACGAAGACGTTTGTCACTATTTGAGGGAGCTGACTCCCTAATGTTCATTTGCGATATATCAAGTCAGTCACAACTGATGACATCAAATTCACGTAATGTAACTTAACGTGATCGAGCTGACAATGTCGGGGTGGGCGGTTGCAGATTCTGATCTTCAGGGCAGAGTTCCAGCAGGGTGGAATTACCCCTCTCCCCTGCACATCCACTCCAGTTCTGACCTATTTTCCTTGGCCAGGACTTGATTGCATTTGCTGGACTCCCAGCAGGATTTCCACCATCGAGGGCAGAGGGACACACAGAGATAGAGGCATCCTGGAGGCTCTCACTGGCCATACCTTCAGCAGGTAGGTCTCTGAAGCCAACTGGAGATGAAGGAATCGGGAGGTGCAGCCTTCAGCACTGCTTCCTGTACTCACTGCCACCTTCCACATGGTATAGAAACATGGAAAATAGGAGCAGGAGTAGCTCATTCAGCCCTTCGAGCCTGCTCCACCAATCAACATGATCATGGCTGATCCTCTATCTCAACGCCATACTCCCACTCTCTCCCCATATCCCTTGATGCCATAAGAGTTCAGAAATCTATCTATTTCATTCTTAAATCCATTCAGTGATTTGGCCTCCACAGCTTCTGTGGTAGAGAATTCCACAGGTTCTCCGCCCTCTGAGTGAAGAGGTTTCTCCTTATCTCAGTCCTAAATGGCCTACCCCATATCCTGAGACTGTGACCCCTTGTTCCCGACCCCCCCAGCCAGAGGAAACATCATTCCTGCATCCAGTCTGTCCATCCCTGTCAGAAATATATACTTTTCAATGTTCAATGACAGACGTGTGGAAAAGAGATAACTGGTGGGGAAAGGCAAAAAAATTCCCCCATTTGCAAGGGGTGGACAGGGAAAGAGCAGCCTTTAGATAGAAGCAAAATACTGCAGATGCTGGAAATCTGAAATAAAAACAGAAAATGCTGAAAAACTCAGCAGGTCTAGCAGCATCTGTGGAGCGAGAAACAGAGTTAACGTTTCAAGTCCGTATGACTCTTCTTCAGAGTTCTGCCAGGCCTGCTGAATTTTTCCAGAGTTTCCTGTTCTTTATAAACAAACAGCCTTTGGTAGTCCAATGTGGGGTAGGGAGAGCTGTTTGGACAGTGATGCAGCCTCAATGCCTGAACGTTCTCACACTCCCGCAATGTTGGGCAGAACTGAATGGGCAGAACTGAAGAGTAGAATTCCTCCTTTTAACTTTCTGCAGCATTTGTGATCACCGGTATTCATAATTCCTCTTAGAATTCCTTCATCTATTGCTGCCGCAGTAAGTGACGACACAGGTGGGTGGACAATCTCAGTGGTATATGTGAACAGTGAGTGCATATTCACTGCCAACAATCCTTACCATTTCGGGCATCGTGTAATGCTTTCATCCAGCAACTCCCCCTTACCGCACCCAGTCCTGTGTATAGGCTTAAGATTAATTGTAGTCAACCTTACATTGGTTTGAGTATTGAATTTTCAGGGAGAAAATATTTGTTGCCCATGGCGAGCTGCGCCTAAATGGTCTGTGCTGGAATGTGCATTGATGTCATAATCCCATCAGAGAGAAAAAGGATGGCAGAATGAAGAAAGAGCACCATTGCAATGCCCGGGTAAGCAACGTAATAATGTTTTAATGACTAGCCGGGGCAGAAAAATGAGCAGCTACTCCTACTGTCGTGCACGTTTGACATAAATATGCGTCAATCCACTACTAAAACAGCATCGACAGACTGTGGGCCGGCATGATATCATGGCTGAAGTGAAGGTTTAGCTAAACAGCGAGCTTGTTGAGAAACTAGGCCAAAAATTCGCATTTGGTTTAAAAGCTCAATCCTGTCCCAGATTTCGCATAATGGACTGAAAACATGGGAACAAGGAGTCCTAGCCAGAAAGGAATTGTCAATAATACAACTGAAAATGATCTGTGAGGTACAAAACCATTTGCAGCTACAGATCATTCATCAAGTACAGTTAACAGGAAAAGCACACTATCAATCACCCATTGTGCTTTATATTTACTTCCAGCAGTTGCTTTGACAATGGAGGAGAACAGTGTAATATGATGAAGCACTTGGAGCATTAACGTCACTGAATTGACAGAATTAGCTTTAGTGTAATGCGAGGTGCCATTTAAATCAAGGGGATGATATTGTGGAAATTATGCCATGTAATCTCAGTGTTTGAGTCCTCTAGCCCCATTTCCATCTGTCTGCTACTTTAGCCCATTTATTTTAGAAAATTAACACTTCTGTTAAAATAGCAAATCTCAACGTCCATATGAAAATATTATTTAGCTGAATGTAAGGCTTACGTTCTGGGCAAAGGTTTCTGTGCAATTTTTTTACGGGGAAGATGTCCTCTGTGCACGATGGCTCTGATATTTGTGGTGGAGGGGGGGGCGGATGGGTAGAAAGAGGGAAAGAAAAGGGGGAAGGGTGCTAAAATCAGGGAATATGCCAGCTTTTTAACAGCATAGTTGTTGTTATTTTATTCTTCCCTTTCCAGCCGGCACACAGCCAAATTGACAGCCTAACTGGCTGCCGGATGGAAAACCATGGGCAGGAGGCTGTCGCTGGGCAAGTATTGGGAACGGGCCCTGACAATCGGGAGTGTGGGAAGACTAGTTATTGATTCTTGGGAGAGAGACAGGCTGTTGCAGGAGGCTGGGCATCAGTGTTTGGAAGAGGCCGGGGAGAGAGAGGCTATCTCGGGAAAGAGTAAGGCTGGAGATAGATGCTGCCGGTGTTCAGGGGCAATGAGACTATTGTGGGTGGAGAAAGAAAGGCCAGAGATCAGTGCTGTGGGAGGCAGTAATAGAGGCTATTCGGGGAGTGGTGAGGGGGTATTAAGGCCGGAAATCAGTGCCTAGATGGAGATGAAGGGAGTCTGCGATCACGGCCGGGAGAGAGGCACCGGGATCAGCAGTGGCAAGACTGCTCCTTGAGAGGGTGGGGTAGCTCTCCTGTGCCTCCTAGCCCACAAGGAGTGCTGTAAAATGCAGTTACCTTCTTTGGCCAGTTTCTCCCAGCACCAATCACCCCATCGCAACACCCCCACCTACCCACCCAACATTTACCACTGGGTTTCCTGACCCCTGGGGAATACATGCAGCCACTGTTCAATTTAAATCAGACTCCTGTTTGCACAGACTGTCAGGAAGATATAATAATGTTGTTGGAATTTATTGTAAAATAGTGGTATCTGTGTCTATATTTGTCTGTGTGTGTGTGTGTGAGACTTAATTGGATTAAAGGCAGCTGGTCTGAAGGCTTTGATGTATTAGAAGATGAGCTAGGTTTGAAATGTTAAATAGGTAAACATGGGGGAAGTTTAGAATATAAGGTGTAAAAGAACAGTTGCATTTTTAAATAAACCAGACTAAATTGTTTTCAAAGGAGGGGTGAAATGCGTCACCTAGCCAGGTGAAGTTCAGAAATAGTGCATTTATTATTCCCAAAGATTGCTGGTAAAATTGGTAGTATGATAAATATTTATGATCAGGGAGGTAAAGTCCACTCCGCACTGTGGTTACAATGTCACTAACACACAGTGACCAGAGAGAATCTCCGCACTATGTTTACAATGTCACTAACACACTGTGACCAGAGGGAATCTCCACTCCGTGTTTACAATGTCACTAACACTGTGACCAGAGAGAATCTCCGCACTGTGTTTACAATGTCACTAACACACTGTGTCCAAGGGAATCTCCGCACTATGTTTATAATGTCACTAACTGTATTAATCTGATGTGTAACAAACCTTTAAGACAAAAGTTGTAATGTAAGATCACATGATCTTTGTACCCAATAGCTGAGTAGTGCAGGCTACCTCTGTAGTCAGTAGTCTTAAGTTAGAGTCTGAAGTGTGAAGACAGAGTTTTGAGTTGTAAGCACACAAGTGTAGCCGCTGAGTTCCTTTTGTAAATGAACAGAATGTGTTTCTTCTATGAACGGTCTACTGATCTTCTCTGTCTTGGTACCAACTTGGTCACCATGAAAAAAGTGTGCAACTTGGATCCTTTAGCCCCAACAAACCAGGGCATTGGATCCAACAAACTGGCAACGAGAGTAAAAATCAAGAAAAAACATAAAAGGACGAGGTAAAAAGCAAGAATGAATGAAGGAAATCAGAAGAACCGAAACTGGGAAACACGGTAGTTGTAAGTAAAGAAAAAATTCCCTTCCTGACTGTCGAAGCAATCCCCTCAGAGCGTGCCGCAACTTGGAAGAGTGGAGCCTTTCAACCCAACCTCGGACGATTGGTCTCATTATGTTGGACGCCTCGCGTTCTCCATCCAGGCAAACGACATCACAGGGAAGGAGAAGAAGCGCGTGATCCTCTTATCCACGTGTGGGAGTAAGACATATGGATTAATTTGAAATCTGTTGGCACCTAGTGCTTCAGTTTCGAAAATTTTTGATGACTTAGTGAACCTCGTAAAGGATCATTACCAGCTCAAGATGTCAGTGACAATGCAACTGTTCAAATTTAACTCAAGGAACAGAGCCACGGGCGAGACAGTTGCTTGTTATGTGGCAAATCTGAAACAATTAACTGAATATTGCGGGTTTGGTACATCTATCAGTGATATGCCTAGAGATTGTTTGGTGTGCAGTATAAATGAAGATGCGATTCAGAAGAGATGACTGTCTGAAACAAATTTAGATTTTCAGAAGGCATTGGAAATCGTTCTGGCAATGGAATGTGCAGTGTGAGACTCAAAAGCCATACAGGGAGCGCAAAATGACGCCGCCCTCCACATTGGGCGGGGACCCTCAGCCAAAAAAGGCTTCAAAATACAAGGCTTTGTTCAGAAGCAGGAAGCAGCCACTGCTAGCAGACAAATTAAGAGATAACTTAGCAGCAAAAACATGGTATAATGGTGATAGAGGTGGAAGCAGACAACCTTGTAATGAATCATAGTTTAAAAAGATTGAATGTTTTTTCTGTCATCGAAATGGACACTTCAAGAGACATTGTAAAGATAGAATTAGGCAGACTTTCAGACAAATGTAAAAACACAATGAGATTAACAGCATTGAAAAGCCTGAAGTAATAGATTCAAATAGTTACTCATTGTATCATTTAAAGGTGGGAAGAACAGAACCTATCTATGTAACCATGTGAGTGAATGACAGGCCTATCAGAATGGAAGTGGATACTGGAGCAGCCACTACGGTGATTGGTGAGCATACTTTTAAATACCTGAACCATGGGGAACATAAACTAAATTTGGAATAAACTGATGCCACATTGAAAACTTATACGGGAGAAGACATACAAATCAAGGGCATCTGTAACGTCACAGTACACTATGGAGGTCAAACAGTGAAATTGCCCTTGATGGTGGTAGCAGGCAGAGGACCAAGTACACTAGGATGAAACTGGCTGAGGGAAATCAACCTTGATTTGTCACGGAGTTTCCAAAAGAAAAGTGAAAACCTGCTGAATGACCTTCACACACGACTAGTTTCCCTCCTAAGTATATACCTCTGGAGAAGTATGAAGTAAAACAGAAAGTGTTCTGCACTTCTCTAAGTAAAATGAAGGATGAGTTGGCAGAGAAGACATGACAATGCTTAATTTTCCAGGAGGCAGTACACCAATGCAAAAAAGAGACGCAAGAGCTGAAAAATCAGCTACGTGAAACCAAAGAGGTTTTGGAGGCAAAAGCCGCATAATTTTCTAAGGAGCAGGCAGATGGTGAAATTCTGGAAAACTCAACCACTGAGTTCGCTCAAGTTGAGCTTACATCTGAGATTAGTCTGGCCAAAATGGAAGTCGAAAAGAAAGCTGAGAATAAAGTCAGTGTCAGAAAGAAGAATGCCCATCGAAACAAGTCACAGAAGCACAAATAATACCACTAACCTAGGCAGCGTATGAGTACACTTTCATTCATAGACCTGGAAGTCAAATTGCAAATGCAGATGCACTCAATCGTTTGCCCATGCAAGTAAAAGATGAGGATATTCCAATTCCTCAAGAATTTGTTTTATTATTGAACTTCCTGGATTCATCACCGACATGTGCTGGACAGATTAAAGACTGGGCAAATCGAAACCCAGTCTTATCCAAAGCGCGAGATCAAGTTCTTCATGGTTGGTCACAAGAACAAGAATCTGATGAAATGAAACTGTATTTCCAGAGAAGATATAAAATAACCAGCCAGGAAATATCTTATTGTGGGGAGCACGAGTGATTGTTCCTCCAAAAGGACGAAAACCATTGATATCTGAACTTCACAGTGCACATCCCGGAATTTCCAAAATGAAGGCAATAGCACGCAGCTATTTATGGTGGCCTGGGACGGATGGAGAAATAGGAAACTTAGTGAGAAGTTGAATGCAGTGTCAGCAAGTACAAAAATTACCTGCATTACACCCCTGGGAGTGGCTAGGAAGACCATGGATGTGAGTACTCATTGAAAATGTGGGACCTTTTATGGGAACAATAATTCTGCTTATTGTCGATGCACATTCAAGACGGATGGACATATACGAAGCAAGGTCGCCGACATCTTCTGCTACAATTGACAAGCTATGGCAAAGTTTCACAATCAACGGGCTACCTGAAGTGGTTCTATCAGACAATGGAACAGTATTCGCGAGTGCTGAATTTCACCGATTTATCAGCCTCAATGGTATTACTCATGTGAAAACTTCACTGTACCACCCTTCTTCAAATGGACCGGCCGAGAGGGCAGTTCATATGTTCAAATCTGGTATGAAGAAATTGTCTGGAGATTCTATAGCGACTAAATTAACGCATTTTCTTTTCCATTATAGAACCATCCCTCTTATGATTACAGATGTCACACCTGCGGAATTGCTGATGAAGGGCTGTCTCCAATCGAGACTGAGCCTATTTATGCCAAGCTTGTGGAGGGAAGGTGGAAAGAAGTCAGAAAACTGGACATGACTGTCACAGTCGTGATAGGACCTTTACTGTAGGAGAGAAACTATTTGTGAAATATTTTAGAGAAGGACCAACATGGTTGTTTGGTGAAATAAGGGCAGTAACGGGACCTCCTTCCGACCACGTGAAAGTGGGAGATCGAGTCATAAGGAGACATGTGGATCATATAAGAAGAGAAGAAACAAAATACCCAGAAATGATTCCACCAGTGTTCGTGACGAATCAACGTCTTCTTTTGAAAGAACTCCATTGAGCACAGATGTGTCTGAAGGGCTGACTGTACCTGAAACAGTCGAAGAAACAGATTTGTCGGTACCTACTGAAGAACCAGATGCTCAGACAGTGAGGGAGGTTCTGGATCAAACCTCAGAAGCTGTAGAGCTGAGACATTCTACACAGATAAGGAAACCCCCCTGAAAGACTGACTTTGTAAATTATTTACCTGTGTAAATAATTGGATATTTTGAGAAAAATTGTAAAATGTATTTCTGAGTAAAGGGGGAGGTATGTAGTAATCTGATGTATAATATACACCTTTAAGATAACTGTTGTAATGTAAGATCACATGATCTTGGTACCCAATAGCAGTGTAGCATGGGCTACCTCTGTAGTCAGTAGGCTTGAGTAAGGGTCTGAAGAGTAAAGACAGATTTTTGAGTTGTAAGTACACAAGTGTAGCTACTAGTTACTTTTGTAAATAAACAGAATGTGTTTCATCCAAGAACAGTTTAATGATCTTCTCTGTCTTGGTTACCAGTTCGGTCACCCCAAAACAAGAGTGCAACGCGGGTAATTTAGCCCTAACAAACCAGGGCATTGGATCCAACACTAACACACTGTGACCAGAGGGAATCTCTGCACTGTGTTTACAATGTCACTAACACACTGTGACCAGAGGGAATCTCCACACTGTGTTTACAATGTCACTAACACACTGTGACCAGAGGGAATCTCCGCCCTGTGTTTACAATGTCACTAACACAGTGACCAGAGAGAATCTCCGCACTGTGTTTACAATGTCACTAACACACTGTGACCAGAGGGAATCTCCGCACTGTGTTTACAATGTCACTAATACACTGTGACCAGAGGGAATCACCGCACTGAGTTCGCAATGTCACTAACACACTGTGACAAGAGGGAATCTCCGCACTGTGTTTCCAATGTCACTAACACACTGTGACAAGAGGGAATCTCCGCACTGTGTTTACAATGTCACTAACACACTGTGACCAGAGGGAATCATTGCATTGTGTTTACAATGTCACTAACACACTGTGACCAGAGGGAATCTCCGCACTGTGTTTACAATGTCACTAACACACTGTGACCAGAGGGAATCTCCACACTGTGTTTACAATGTCACTAACACACTGTGACCAGAGGGAATCTCCGCCCTGTGTTTACAATGTCACTAACACAGTGACCAGAGAGAATCTCCGCACTGTGTTTACAATGTCACTAACACACTGTGACCAGAGGGAATCTCCGCACTGTGTTTACAATGTCACTAATACACTGTGACCAGAGGGAATCACCGCACTGAGTTCGCAATGTCACTAACACACTGTGACAAGAGGGAATCTCCGCACTGTGTTTCCAATGTCACTAACACACTGTGACAAGAGGGAATCTCCGCACTGTGTTTACAATGTCACTAACACACTGTGACCAGAGGGAATCATTGCATTGTGTTTACAATGTCACTAACACACTGTGACCAGAGGGAATCTCTGCACTGTGTTTACAATGTCACCAACACACTGTGACCAGAGGGAATCTCCGCACTGTGTTTACAATGTTACTAACACAGTGACCAGACGGAATCTCCGCACTGTGTTTACAATGTCTCTAACACACTGTGACCAGAGGGAATCATTGCACTGTGTTTACAATGTCACAAACACAGTGACCAGAGAGAATCTCCGCACTGTGTTTACAATGTCACTAACACACTGTGACCAGAGGGAATCTCCACACTGTGTTTACAATGTCACTAACACACTGTGACCAGAGGGAATCTCTGCACTGAGTTCGCAATGTCACTAACACACTGTGACCAGAGGGAATCTCCGTATTGTGTTTACAATGTCTCTAACACACTGTGACCAGAGGGAATCATTGCACTGTGTTTACAATGTCACAAACACAGTGACCAGAGAGAATCTCTGCACTGTGTTTACAATGTCACTAACACACTGTGACCAGAGGGAATCTCCGCACTGTATTTACAATGTCACTAACACACTGTGACCAGAGAGAATCATTGCACTGTGTTTACAATGTCACTAACACACTGTGACCAGAGGGAATCTCCGCACTGTGTTTACAATGTCACTAACACACTGTGACCAGAGAGAATCATCACACTGTGTTTACAATGTCACTAACACAATGTGACCAGAGGGAATCTCCGCATTGTGTTTACAATGTCACTAACACACTGTGGCTAGAGGGAATCTCCGCACTGTGTTTACAATGTCACTAACACACTGTGACCAGAGGGAATCTCCGCAGTGTGTTTACAATGTCACTAACACACTGTGACCAGAGGGAATCTCCACACTGTTTACAATGTCACTAACACAGTGACCAGAGGGAATCTCCACAGTTGTTTACAATGTCACTAACACACTGTGACCAGAGGGAATCTCCACAATGTGTTTACAATGTCACTAACACACTGTGACCAGAGAGAATCTCCGCACTGTGTTTACAATGTCACTAACACACTGTGACCAGGGAGAATCTCCACACTGCTTACAATGTCACTGACACCGAGTGACCATAGGGAATTTCTCCCATCCGTCTATTCCTAAGTGAGTGAAGGAATGTCATCATTGGATGATATTTGCTGATGGGTGACATTTTGACAACCAAAGATAATCTAGTCCAGCAATGAATGAAGAACAAAACATCAAAATTAGTTTAAATTAATATGAAAATATTTTAATTATAAAAGGCTCAAGTTTGAGTGAAACCACATTATGAATTTATCATGTTCACCTGCATTATTTGGGCAGAACTGATTTTTGTGCATTATTCAAATGAAATTGTGATCATGTGCTATTGGCTGGACTGGCACTTGTGCCATTCATTGCAAAGAAGAGTGATAATGGGAAGTGTGAAAACTGAGAGAAAGCTATCCACAACAAAAGAATATTGTCAAGGTGAAAAATAATATAAGAGAAAATTCACAGGTCCAATGTCTTTAATAACTAACTCACTGTCAGGAAGTTGCAGTGCTCGATTCCCCCAGGTTGTCTGTCACTCACTGAGGGCAGAGAGATTGTGGCACAAATAGGTGAGGATGCCCTGCCCTGCTGCTAGAAAGGGAGAATGATTCAAACTGTGGGAGATCCTACAAGACTTATATTCAACTTCCCTGTTGTAGCAAAATGGTCTGTCAGGAATGAGTTGAAACAGTGCATTACCTTTGTCACATTGGAATAACCTCACTGATTGCACATATTGCCACACAAAGAGCTTAATTTTCAAAATCAGACTGAATAATCACGACTTCAGTTGATGGAAGGTCATCATGAGGTCACATACTTTGGTGGTAAGTCACTGTACGGTCAGGGATTTATGAAGTTGTCGGCAAGAAGTCTTTTACACGTTATTTGTTTGAAGTTATGTGACTTTCTTTTTGAAAAAGTCTATTTATTTACTTATGCCTATATTTGTCCTTTGCCAGTTAATCAATTTAAAAATTGTGCAGGATTCTCATATATGTTTTCAATGCGTGGATTTGGCAATCTGTTTAGTTTTAAAGTGTTGGTATAAATGAGACTCAAATCAATTGTGCTTAAGTCAGGCTGTAAACATTGTTTCTATTACGTACAGGCCCAAAACTACTGCTGCTGATTCAAAATCTAAATATTTGAAAGCCCATTTCAGATTAAAGTACAATGGAATTACATGGAGACTTTGCATCAGATGTCAGGCATGGCTCAATTTCGAGCACTCTCATCTCTGAGCCAGGCTGTTGTGGGTTTAAGTCCCACTCCAGGTCTAGAGCACGAAAAATATCTGGTTGCGGGCTGACTATCCACTTTATATGCTGGTGTAAAGTAGGTGGTAGTGAATCAGCAGCCCTGTCATACAGAGTGAAAATCTACTGCACAGAGCCCTTTGATTTATTAAATGGCTGGCAGTGCATTTTAGTTACTTACTGTAAATTTCTAAATAATTACGGCATAGAACCCATGATACACTTAACAGGGAGTGTCTTAACTCATGGCTGCGAGGTCTGGATACAGGATGGGAGCGTACTTGCTGAAAGTAGAACAGTCATTATAAGGTCCTGATGCAAGTATCTACATGAAGCAAACTGACATTGAAACCATTTCCATTTTCTTTGCCCCTGTGGCAAATCTCTCTTGAGTTTTGAGGTAGATAAACCTGCTTAGGTTCCTAAATCAAGAGTGATTAATTTATATTGTTGTGGTTTATTCTAAGTCAGCTTGTGAGCTCTGGACTCTTGATGACAAACGATTTTGTTCATGAACTTTGCAAATTACAATTAGTAACTCGTAACTGAATGCACGGACCCGCCTGATGCAGGAAACTTCGAAAGACTCCAGGGGTTAACAGATACCCTCTTTGCCCTGCACTAATCAAGTGCAGATCTGCTCTCACCAAATATAGAACTTTGTAAACAAACACAACCAAGACATTATTGGGATGACAAACTTCCTTTAAACATTTCCTTGCGTTTTGCTCAAGGGCTTCCGTTCGGCCTTTGTTCTGCAGTGTTAGTTCTACTGGAATGCTAAGGCTCCTGAACTTTAACCTATCTGGGTCACAAGATGGAGGAATTGTTTGAACGGAGACCTGCAGTCAAGAAAAACCACTGCCATGTGTGGTTGTTATTTCCGATACAAGATTCTGATAATGCACTTTAAAGACTTGAAGAAATTGATTGAAACCTTTTCAGGCCTTGTTTATTTTACATGTCCAGCACAGGTTTTTGAATCATTAGAAGGCCAGTGTGAAGAGCATGCATCTTTCTGTTGTACAAGGAATGGACTTGATCAGATTTGGGCTTCTGACACTAATGCAATACGACCTGAGGCAGTACATGTCAGGTTTAGCAGATATCTGAGCGACTGCCCTTCTTTAGCCTGGGTTTTTACTTCAGGCATGAGTCCAGTGTGCAGGGGCAGAGGCAAGCAGCAAATTCCAGGTCTCCCACAGCGAGAGGCCTAAGGACTTTAACTCCTGGTTCTCAATCCTTGTTCCAAACACACCCACTCATCCCAGCCCATTGCATACCTTAAAGCAAAATGTAAAATTTGAACTCTTCTGGCATCCCTCCTGCTTGATGCCAACTTCACCTGGCAGCACTGGCACTGGGTGTCATTGCCAGGTCCAATAGGGTTCTGATATTAAAATATTAGTGAGGCCCCCTGCAGCTGATAAGCTTTAGGCCTCAGGCTTCTGGCATGCTTGCTATTCTATCTTAGGCCTCAAAATAGGCAGGAACCAATTTCCATCTGATTTTTTTCTCTCCCTCTCTTGCCCAAGCACCCCACAATTCCACCTAACCTATTCTGCGCACAGTGCACCGCTCCAACTCAGTTCAACAGATCTTATTATCTTTTTCCCAACTTTCTAACTTGTGCAGGGAGCATGTAGCAGCATGGTACTGACAAACTCTGTGATGACTGTTGTCAGTAATTCAAGCAGTTGGCTCCTCACCTGCTTTGTGACAGCTGACAGTCCTGCCTCCTCCCCACCACACCTCTGGCCAGGAATGAATTGTCTCCTAACACCCAGAGTCGGCCACCAAATCACAGAAGTCTCACACACTGCAGCAAAACCCGAGTGAGAGGTTGATGGATCCTATCCATTGCTAACGAACAAAACCGAGCACAGTCTGCTGGTTAATGAGGTTAAGTGTCTGCCAGTTCTCGGACCTCAATCCCACAGCCACAGGAATTTGAATTACGAATCTAAACCATATAACTGGCAAATGGGGATAATTAAACTGTGAAGGAAAATTTTGTCACCAAAGTACATTTTAAATCCGACAAAGCTACAACTTTGAATAAAAGCAGCCCGCACCAAAGTTGGCAGATAATCGCTTAATGGCAACTATTGAATTTAACCATTAAGGTCAGGTAACTCCCCATTGCGAGGAGGTAGCAAATAACTGAGAGCAAGTCGCACTAGGATAGTCTTGGGCCAAACCAGCTGGAATCTCACCCTGGATGATGGTGGCCTACAAGATGAGAGAAACATAAAGCTAAGACTTGTTTATATGTTCAATTTGTACATGTTGCTCCTTCGCCTAATCCACGCCTCACAGTGAATTAATGGGCTCTGAGACTTTCCTCATTCATTGCGCTTTTCCCCGTTATCGCTTATGCAAGACATTTGAGTGGTTTGCGTGATATTGTGAGCCACTTCAGAGGGCGTATTCGTTAATGTCATTTATACCTGTTGAAACTCCAAGCATACTCTCACCTATAATTCTACATCAGTAAGCTTGTTGCGAGAGTGGAGACCCTTTCGGCGGGATTTTCCGCACCCCGCCCACCGCCGCCGCAAGTCAATGGGCTTCTGGCTAGGGCGCCACCTCACCCACCCGCGATGGGGCCGGAAAATCCCGGCCTATGTGGGGGCTGTTGATGCGTTTTGCTTTTGAAGCCATGTTTCTTCTTCCCTTTTCTACCCTATACACATTCAGCTGGGCACCTGCGGTAGCTGCTGGGATTTTGAGTTGGGAATCAGCCACCAGGGTTTAACAAACAGCTACAGCTTTCCCCAACCTTCACTCATGATGGTTTGTTTGTGACGGGCGGCAGGGCTGGAGCAGGGATTATTGAACAGACCTTTTCAAAAATAAGCCTTTCCTTAAAAAAAAAGCTAATGCCAAATGAAAGCTTTCAACTTGGGTGTCGGTATAAAACAGGTGGGAGCAGACTAGCTGCCCTTTGTACTGTAGAAAGGGAAATGTGGGCAGGTATAAGACAGGTGGGCAATCCCCAACTGCACATTTTATCTCCTGTTCAAGTTGAGAGTTCAGCTCGTTGCTATAAAAGCTTACGGGGATTGTCTGCTGTTTTAAAATCTTCTTAAGATCTGTTTCTTTTCTCTTTCCTCCCCAAAAGGTGGCACCTGCTATCAAAGTATAATTACAACAGCTACAGGTGGCCCAAAGGCTGGGGTTTTTTTTTGTATGTATGCCCCACCAGTGGGTGCCAGTAGGTGTCTCCACTCAGTCAGATGCTGGTTTCATTCACCACCTACAGATGTGCCAAGGGACGGTGACCTTCGGCTGCTTTCAATGCTCTTTCTCCAGCCTAGGAATGCTCAGCACAATTGCAGCAGTCCTACTGAGATTAACCAATTTATCGTAAACCAGGGATTGAATCCAAGATCTTCTTGGATCATGGACATCAGATGAAGTGTTCGCCGACTGAGCAATTTGCGACTTGTCTCAGGGACTTTGGGAGCTCACAACTCTCCAGCCTGCCAGCTATCCTGACTCCGCACTGAAGTTCCAAACAGATTGGCCAGTGTTGAATATTAAAAAGCAGTTATTTATGGATTAGGAAAAAATAATGTCACCCTCATTTTTAGACTGATGGTTCAGTTTTATTGTAGTTTAAGCATGTTTTGTTTTTAACACTGTCGAGCGATGTTAGACTCTCACACGGAAAGATAAGGTAATGGTTCCAAAAATTGACAGAAGCCTTTTCAAGTGTTTCTGTCTGCACAGCAAACATTTTGGGACTGTTTGTATTTTCTAGAGCGGTGAGTTTCAGTAATGGTTTCTGTACATCACTGCTGAAAACCCTTTGGGTTATTTTCCTTGGGAGAACATGCAGATTTGATTTCATTATTTTAGTACCTGAATTATCTCAGTGTTCAGAGAAAACCAGGGCAATTTCCACACACTGCTGTCAGCACATGTGGACAAAATGTCAAAACAGTGTGATTACACGTGTAACAATTTGACATTACATATTAATCAGCCTTGCCTGTGGAAACGTCAGGGCTTTGATTAATGGGCTGCCTGCTGAGTTCTATTTCGCAGTTGCACGTTTGTTATTTGAGATAATGGTGGAATCGCTCCCACCCCCCAAAATGCAACAAATTGAGCAGCTATTTTAGCAATTACTATAAAGAGGGTTTCCTGTGAGGTGCTGGACTGAGTTTTGAACTAATATCAATGTACTGTCCTGACTATATTAAACCTAAGGACATCCTTATGTGACAGATTTATGACATGTCTCATTTTTATAGGTCCCTTAAGATCACTTAAGCATAAACTGTGTTCTACAGTACAAAAAAGGAGGCCTGGCTGTAATGTGTAATACAATATTTGGAAAGCCTGCATATATGTTCTCCAGAGATTGATTCTATAGGACACAGGAGTGGAATCCCTGGACTGCACTGCGTTTTAATTTACTTGAGACCCAATTAGTTTACAACAGCCTTGGTCACAAGGAACTATCAATACACTGTCAGCCTGCTCCTACCTGTGGTGACATAGTTACCGCGACAAAGTCCACTGGTGCTGTATTTCCTCTCCAACTGGGTGCTGTGATGCAAAAGGAAGGTACAAATTAAGTTCAGTGCAGACAACCATTTGTGTAGACTAGGCTGCCTTCCCTAACAGCTGGAGGATTAAGTTGTGATCAAAATGAGGTGTTTAAGATGATTAAAGGAGTTGATGGGTTGGATAGAGAGACAAACTTTCTCTGCTGAGAGAGAGCAGAACAAGGAAACATTACGCTACATTCAGGGCTATGGCCGTTGAGGTGTGACACCAGGAAGCAGTTCTTCACACAGATGATAGTAGAAATCTGGAACTCAATCTCCCTCAAAAGCTGCTGAGGCTAGGTCAATTGAAAATTTCAAAACTGAGATTGATCATTTTTTCGTTCGGCTGGGGGTATGGAATCGAGGAGGATAAATGAACTTAAGATACAGGTCAACCATGATCTAGTTGAGTGAGACAGAAAGAGATGGAAACGTAAAGAGAAAGTGCAGGTGTAATGGGTACAATCTCATGGAGGTGACAAGGAGAGCTGGGGAGACACCTGCGCTGCCCCTTTTCGAGAAGGCCTACCGCATCTTGTGCCACTCAGGCAGTTAACAGGCCAGTGGTGAGCCTTGCCCTGGGATCAAGGGTGGCAGGGGCAGAAGCCACACCTGCCAAGAGCTGCTGACAATTAGAGGCTGGCAGCTCTTATGTACTCCGTAGAGCCACTGGGGAGATGGGTGGCTGCTGTAGTGTTACACCCACCCAAGGCCTTGGATCGAGGAGGGATCCAGGCACAGTTGTGTGATGGTGGGCTTGGGGTTGGTGGGGTGGGAATAATGGGGGAGGGAGGAAGAGATTCGGCAGCAAGGGAAAGGGGGTGGCTCTCTGAGTTCTCGATCAGGCACTGAACGACTTTGAGCGAGAGTCCCTCCTGGGAGCCCACAAGCAAACATGTCAGGGTTTGCTTATCGTGCTCCCTGCATGGCGAGCTCCCTGCTCGTTACTGGGGGTTAATATCGGCAGTGATGTGATGAAGGCCTTAAGTAATCATTAAGCACCCACTTACCGGTCTCAGTTGGCAGCAGGGTGGGAAGGCTGTTCACGGGCTTTATTGGGATGGAGGCGAGATCACAGGGACAGAGAAAAGATTCTGCTCACTGTGTCCTTCCTCAATCCAATTTGATTTATTCAAAAGTTGAATTGAAGTTTCTTTGAGGGAGACAGATAAAGGGAGAGAGGGACAGGGAAAGGAGCGAGGGAGGGGATGATGGAAATATGTTGAGTCTGAGGGGGAATCTGGCATATTTCCACCTGCTCCGATGGGAGCAAGTGGGACGAGGGATGAATGAATGGTCAGTTCAAGTTAAGGTGAGTTACAGTGGAGCAATGAAAAGGAGAGGACATTGAGCAGATAGTTCAAAGTAGTGGTACTGATGGGAGGTAGGAGCTGGTAGGATAGAAAGAAAGTAGCGGGGAAGGTGAAAGGCTAGTGGACACATTGAGAAATAAGCGTCACCTAGAGAAAAATAAATGCTTGGGGATGGAGTTAGTGAGGAAGCTACTGAGTGCCACATTTTCCCTGCAACTTTTACCCCATGTACTAATTTCCCGACCACCAGCTCCACCTGAAAAGAAAAGGGATAAAACCAGGGAGAAAGAAAGACAGCATTGATATGACATTCCTCATCACCTCAGGATGCTCTAAAGTGCTACAATTAATACAGAATCTTTGAAGTGTAATCATTGCTGTAATGTGGGGAAAAAAACAGAAGAGGACAGAGAGGTAAGTAAAATGAGTTAAGGGGGAGAAAGAGACACGTGATGGAGAGAGACTGAGAAAGAGCAAGACAAAGACATCAGATACTGATAAAAGAGGGACTATATCCTCCATCTTAGCATGTGCAATGCCACAGAAGCGATGAGTGAATTGGAATGATTTGAATGAGCTAAGTTTGACACAGGAAGCATCATTCCTCAATAGTATGATTTTGCCCAGAATTCTTGGCTGAAAATAAATTGAGTTGGTAACTCAGGCAGCTTAAGCAGGTCTGTCAACTGGCCATGGGAATAACAGGAAATAAAACATTACAAGACAAGAAGAAATGATGCTTTTCCTTCCTCACATTTAGTGCCATTTTATAGGCCTGGTTTCAAATCCAATGTACAAGTAACAACAAACAACCAGTCATTCAGAGAACAGCTAGATTATTCATTAAAATGGAGGAAAAAAGATTGTGGTAGATTTTTGTCTTTACTGTTTGGGCAAGAAACACCTGAATGGAGTGCAGAAAGGAAAATTTAATGGATCACATGTCCCTTAAAAAGCCAGCAAATGTATTTTTCTGTGTTGTGCCCAAATGCTGCTTAACCTGCAAGCGGTATAATTGCAGAATTTTACAGACTCAACAGGTCTCTTAGTGTTTGTGCTCCACACAACAGCGACTTGTATTTGGTATAGCTCCTTTAAGAAAATAAAACATCTTCACAGGAGCACTGCCAAACAAAATTAGACGCTGATCCATGATATTGGAAAGATGACCAAAAGCTTGGTCAAAGGTGTAGGTTGCAATAAGGGGGAACGAGAGGTAGGGAGGTTTGAGTCTAAGCAGCTGAAGACATGACTGCTATAAGTTGGTAAAATTGGGGACCAAGAGGTCCCAATTGGAAGAGCACAGATCTTTCAGAGGGCTGTATGGAGCAGATTACCGAGATAGGGAGAGATGAGACCATGAAGGGATTTGAAAATAAGAATGAGAATTTTAAAAGTGTGGTGTTGCTTAACCAGGAGGCAATGTAGATAAGTGAGCACAGTGGGGATGGTTGGATGAGACTTGGTGTGAGTTAGCACACAGGCAGCAGAGTTTTGGACGACCCCATTTTTATGGGGCCAGCCGGGGTGCATTGGACTAGTCAAGTCTAGAGGTATCAAAGGTGTGAATGAAAGTTTCTGCAACAGGTGAGCCAAGCCTGGGGCAAAGCCGGTCGATGTTACAGAGGTGAAAAATAGGTGGTCTTGGTGATGGCATGAATATGTGATTAAAAGTTCACCTCTGGGTCAAATATGGCACCAAAGTTGCCAACAGTCTGGTTCAGCCTCAGACAGTTTGAAGGGAGAATTGAAGCCAATGGCTAGGGAACGGAGTTTGTCACAGGGATCAAATGGCTTTGGTCTTCCTAACATTTAGTTGGAGGAAATTTCTGCTCATCCCTTACTGGATGTCAGACAAGTAGTCCTACTGGTCAAGGGGTTGGGAGAGGTGATGGTGAGATACAGTTGGATGTCATCAATATTCATGTGGAAACTGATGCTATGTTTTCAGATGATGTGGAAAAGGCCAACATGTAGATAAGAAATAGGAAGGGACGAAGGATAGATCCTCAGGGACACCAGAGGAAATGGTGCGGGAATGGAAGGTAAGGCATTGTAGCTGATTCTCTGGATATGACTGAATACTAGTCAAGAATGGAACCAGGTCAGAGCAGTCTCACAGAGCTAGAAGACGGTGGAGAGGTGTTGGAAGAGGATGGTATGGTTAACCATGTCTAAAGTTGCAGACAGGTCAAGAAAGATGAGAAGGAATAGTTTACCTTTTCCACAGTAACATAGGATGTCATTTGTAATTTTGATAACAGCCATTTGGGTGCTGTGGTGGGGCAGAAACTTGTTTGGAGGGATTCAGACAACGAGCCTCCTCCTGTCTTACTTAACTCTCTTTATCACAATATCCATTTATTCCTTTCTCCCTTATGTAGTTATTTCACTGACCCTTCAATATATTATGTCATTCACCGCACCACTGCACGTGGTGGCGAGTTACACGTGCTTATCATTATAAAAATATATCCCAATGTATTTAGAAATTTTCCATTCAGGAGACGTTATGTTATACAACGTTGTATAATTTAAATTTAAGTTCTCCCCCTCCACCTTCGTTAGTTTAACATTCTGTAGCTCACCATTATCATTTCAGAAGACTCACAGCCATAAGTCTGCCTTTTAACGCTAAAAACTGTGTGATATAGATTTGTAATAACAAAAGGGTTAACGAAGGAAATGGCTGCGGCCCACTCAAGCTAAAATGGTTATGATGCAATTTAGGGAATTAAGTAAACTGAGTAAGATGATGACAAGTAGACAGTGAAACCCCTCACTGTTCTTAGCAGCAGAACCCAGTTTTCCCCCTGTTTGTGAAGAAAGCAGGGCTCCTGTTATCTCAAGACGCCACATATCACCTAGCCTGCTCCAAATCTGACACATCCAAGCTCACTTTGATTCGGTGCCAATGAAAACAGAGACAAGGCGTCAACAGTTTGGTCACCATAGAGATCAAGTAGCCAATGATGCTGTGCACATAGATTGGGATCAGCAGAGCCAACAAAGCCTGATTCACTGCAGTGCCTTTGGATATAAGATTGACTCTGACAGGATGAGGAGAGAAAATACACAACTAAATTAGGGCAGCCATAATCTCCCACAATCATTGAGTGATACTAACATGCTCCCTCAATGCAGTTGGGAACAAAGGCCATTTCAATAGGAGAGTAACCTTTACATCATTTCTTATTCAAAGATCTCGAGTTTGCTTTTCCTAGTGAATCGACTTCTTCAATCCAAAATTAAAAGTGACATAATTGTGAAATTATTAAACAGACTTCCTAATTGAAACAAAACTTCAAATTATTGGCAGAAGCGGGGAGTCAAGCATCAAATCCTGAAATCCTGCGTTCCGTTGATTCTCAGGGAGTCACAGTGGGTGTCACTGTGCTACATTAAACTTGAATGACTCCATCATTGCTTGAACAGAAAAAGAAAAATATTAGGGCCATAATGATTTATAGGAAATGTAGAACACGGGAGGAGAAAAAAAACACTTTTAAAATGAAATGTTAGCAGATTCTGACTGACTCGACAGTTTAACAATTTATTGAAACATGAAGCTGATGTACATCATCAAATTTGACAGCAGTAAGCCTCTCTGATATAGAACTTAAATCAGCTGAAGGTAACATGGAAAATGCTGATTATCCAGTCATTATCTCGTGGGTCTTTGTGAAATGTTATTGTGCATGATGGCTGCAGCAGTTCCTACATTCCGACATTACATTTTTAAAAATGCTTCACTGTTTGTAAGAAAAGACCTTTGGGATATCCTGTGTATGGGGAAGGTGCTACGTAAATGCAAGTTTTTTCTCCTTTTTGCGTCCTTATTACAATGACCAGTTTGACTTTCTAGTGGGGATCTTGTAACTTATCACGATTTTTCATTTTATATCATGTTATGAAATGATTTTTCTTTGAGTTAATTAGTTTACCATCTACTCCTTCTTAAGGATGGACCAGCAATGGAAACAATGGAAAGTGAAATGTTTAAACCAATAATTTGAACCTCATTAAAACTTAACAATCCGCTTCTCGCTTAAATTGGAACAAAAGCATGTTTTCCTACTGTTAAATGAATTCATGGGATGTGAGCCTTACTGGCAAAGCCAGCATTTATTGTCCATCCTTAATTGTCCTTGAGAATGTGGTGGCGGGCGAGCAACGTTCTTGAATTGCTACAGTCCATGTGGCGTAGGTACTGTTGTGATATGATGACATGCGGAGGCGTATCTTAAACTGCTATCAATCACTGCTACGATTGGCTACGAGTCATGGGACTACTACATCATATACTTTGATAAAAACAAAAAGCTAAAAGCTACTGCGGATGCTGGAAATCCAAAACAAAAACAGAATTACCTGGAAAAACTCAGCAAGTCTGGCAGCATCGGCGGAGAAGAAATCAGTCAACGTTTCAAGCCTTCATGGCCCTTCGGCAGAACTGCAGCATAGTTTCAACAAGGGAGAAATATAAATTGGTTTAAGGTGGGTGGGGGGGGGGGAAGAGACACATTGAGGGTGTGGTGTGAGCAGATAATCAAAAGATGTCACAGACAAAAGGGTCAAAGAGGTGTTGAAGGTGGTGGTCTTTGTCTGAGAAAAGTGCTAATTAAGAATGGAAAACAGGATATTCAAAGTACAGCTCTAGTGGGGGTGGGGTGGAAAGACTAAAGGTTTTAGTTTTAGATTTAAAAATAATGGAAATAGGTGGGGAAAGAAGAATCTATATAAATTATTGAAAAAAAAAGCGGGTGGGGGGGAAAAAAAAAACGGGGTGGGGATGGGGGGAGGGGGAGTTTAAGATCTAAAGTTGTTGAATTCAATATTCAGCCCAGAGGGCTGTAAAGTGCCTAGTCGGAAGATGAGGTGCTGTTCCTCCAGTTTGCGTTGGGCTCCACTGGAACAATGCAGCAAGCCAAGGACAGACATGTTGGCAAGAGAACAGGGTGGAGTGTTAAAATGGCAAGCGACAGGGAGGTTTGGGTCTTTCTTGCGGACAGACCGCAGGTGTTCCGCAAAACGGTCGCCCAGTTTGCGTTTGGTCTCTCCAATGTAGAGGAGGTCATCATATACTTTGTCAATTGTGATATGATGACATGCATCTTTAAAGGGGTGTACCTTAAACAGCTATCAATCACTACTACAACTGACACAGGATATGATGTATTAGTCCCCTGACTGGTAGTCAGTCGGCCTGTAGCAGGGTGGAGATCAGATGTATTATACTTAGCGTCCTAGTGACAACTATCTGTATATAGTCTTATCTTCAAATACAGAACCCACAGTATTGTTTCACCAGTCCTTGTGTATGATTGATACATTTACATCAAAGAAGAATGTAACAAGGTACATCCACAGTGCTGTTATTGAGTGAGTTTGTGGATTTTGACCCAGTGATGATGAACGGATATATTTCCAAGTGGGGATGGAGTGTAATTTGCGGGTGGTGATGTTCCCATGCACCAATTGTCCTGGTCCTTCCAAATGGTAGAGGTTTAGAAGTGATGTCAAAGGGCCCTTGGCGAGTTGCTGCAATGCATCTTGTAGATGGTACATACTACTTCCACAGTACACTGGTGGAGGAGAGACTGAATGTTTAAAGTAATGGATTGGGTGCCAATCAAGTAGGCTGCCAGCCCTGGATGGTGTTGAGCTTCTTGAGTGTTGTTGGAGTTGCATTCATCCAGGCAAGTGGAAAATTTTGCATCTATTGCTGCCTTATGCTTTTTAAATGGTGGAAAGGCTTTGAGGAGTCAGGAGGTGAAATGCTTGCTGCTAAATTCCCAGCCTCTGACCTGCGGTTGTAACTGTAGTATTTATGTGACTGGTCCAGTTAAGTTTCTGGTCAATGAAGACCCCTCAGGATGTTGATAGTGGGGGATTCAATGATGGTAATGCCATTAAATGTCAAGGGGAAATGGTTAGATTCTCCCTTGTTGGAGATGGTCTTTGTCTGACACTTGTGGCACGAATGTTTCGCCAACTATCAGTCCAAAATTTTTTTTATGGCTGCCATAGCTCTGGTCTTCTCAACAGCTGAGTGCTCTGCACCAGTATGGGCCTCAAGTCATCATACGAAACTCATTGACACACAGTTTCATTCAGTAATGAGGATAATCTCTGGAATTCTGAGATCAAGTTGTTACCAATTCTCTCCAATATCGCCTCTCCTATCATTCGATGGGGTGCAACAACATGCAGAGAAATAACCCATATCAGCAGCAACTTAGATCTCCCCATCCACAAAGAACTTCAAGAGCCCCAACTCACCACATGGCTCTACCAAACTCCCTGTGGACACAAATTGAACATCTCCAGCTCCATAATATTGATGAAACCTGGAGGAAAGCTTGGGAAGAAAACACGCTCCCAAATAGGCATATCATCTTTGGACCCAACGTCTCAATGCATGTTTCAATCTACCCCAGATCATGTGGACAACCCTCAATAGAATACGGGCTGGACATGGCCATTTGGCCACCTGATGTACAAGTGACACTTCAAAGCTTCACCTGGCTGCGACTACAGAAACCCTGACCAAACCATAGAGCACAGAATAACATCTTTCCCCCAACTCAAGTTTGAGCGCAACATCTTGGAGTTAAACTTGCTCCCCAGCAGGGCATTGGACTGGTTAGAGAATTTGTCATTAAAACTGTGACAACAGCAGCTGTTCCTAAAGCCATACGACAGAAGAAGTCATCCAAACCTGAATGTTGTCCAGGCCTTGCTGCATTTTGGCATGGATTGCTTCAGAATCTGAGGAGTTGTGAATGGCACTGAACATTGTGTAATCATCAGTGAACATCCCCATTTCTGACCTTATGATGGAGGGAAGGTCATTGATGAAGCAGCTGAAGATGGTTGGGCTTAGGACACTACCCTGAGGAACTCTTGCAGTGAATGAAATGATTGGTCTCCAACAACCATAACCATTTTCCTTTGTGCTTAGTTATGACTTCGGTCATTGGAGAGTTTTCCCCCTGATTCCCAATGACTTCAATTTTACAAGTGTTCCTTGATGCCACAGTAAGTCAAATGCTGCCTTGATATCAAGGGCAGTCACTCTCGTCTACCCTCTTAAATTCAGCTCTCTTGCCCATGTTTGCACCAAGGCTGTAATGAGGTCTGGAGATGAGTGCCCCTGGTGGAATCCAGACCAAGCATCAGTGAGCAGATTATTTGCTGTGTAAGTGCTGCTTGATAGTGTTGCCGATAACACATTCCATCCCTTTGATGATTGGGGTGTTAATGGGGTGGTAGCTGGCAGGATTGGTTTTGTCCTGATTTGTGTGGTTAGGGCATATCTGAAACAATTTTCAACATTGACGGACAGATGCCAGTGTTGTAGCTGTACTGCAACAGTTTGTCTAGATATGCAGCTGGTTCCAAAGCACAGGTCTTCAGCACTAAAGCCAAGATATAGTTGAGGCTCGTAGTTCTCGCTGTATCCAGTGCACTCAACCATTCCTTGAAATCATGTGGAATGAATCAAGTTGGCTGAAGACTGGCTTCTGTGATGGTGGAGAGTGGGGTGACCTAAGGATGGATGAGTCTGAGATGGACCATCTACTCTCAGCACTTCTGGCTGAAGGTGGTTGTAAACACTTCAGCTTTGTCTCTTACACTCATGTTGGGCTCCACCAGCATTCAGAATGGGAATATTCATAGAGCCGCCTCCTTATGTTAGTTGTTTAATTGTCCACCACCATTCATGACCACAGGACTGCAAAGCTTTGATCTGATCTATTAATTGTGAGATTGTTTAGTTCTGTCTATAGTATTCCATTTAGCATATACGCAGTCCTCTGTTGTAGCTTCAATCATCATGTTGGCACCTCATTTTCAGATAAACCTGGTGTTGGTCCTGGCATGCTCTCCGACATTCCTCATTGTACCAGGAGTTTTCCCCTGGCTTGATGGCGATGGTAGATTGAGGGATATGCCAGGCCACAAGATTACATATGGTGGTGAAATACAATCATGCTTCTGCTGCTGATGGTCCACAGAATTCCAATAATGGAATAACTTGTTAACACAATTGCAGAAATGTGCAACTTTCAAATGTGCAATTAAGTGCAATAGAAAACTGGGGAGTTAATGAAAATGCACAAACACTAATGATTCATTAAACTTATCAAGCAGCAAAAGAGCTAAACGTGTCAAAAAGTTTATTAAACTGGCTGTGAAGTGGGTGATTTCTTTTGCAGGAGTTGTATGAATGGAAATTTAATTTGGCTACAACTGCAGGTTGCCTGTTTTTATTAAAGCCTCCTTGATAGTTAAGATTTTTGCTATTATGCCACTGGCACCTCTACGAGTTGTATACTATTAAAGACAAGCAAAGTTAGGACCCTGTCCCATAGGTAATACGCTCAGAGATGTAGCAGCCCAGCTGAGAACTGACAAAACACATCTTGCGTTCAGCAGTAAAGCAGTGCTGGAACTTGAACCCATGATTAGAGGGGTGTTAAGTGAGTGCCTTAAATGCTACACTACCAGACTGCACTCTGTGTAGCACTTAATTATTCCTCGAAATGAAACCCGACCCGATGCAGTTATTTACATCAGCCAGTATGTGTCCGTTATTTGTGCTTGTCTGTCACTGCTTGTCAGCTGTACTTTTCAGTTGCGATTTGTTGACCCTTCTCTTATTAATCTAGCAGTCACATTAAAAATTCCCCTCCGCCACTTTATTTACAGTTTTCTGTTGGCACACGTTCTATCTGGCCTGGGGTGATATTTCCAGTGGCTGCAGTAGTCACTCATTGCTTGTATTTATTTGACTTCCTGCCGTGATGTAAATTATATTTTATTAAGTTGTCACCTAATTGCTCCTGAGTTCTGCAGTTTTTAAGTGGAATCATTTCAGGTGGTAAAACTGACAAGCATCTTTCGCCCATGCGGTAGGTGACAATGTTTCAGACTGAAAGTCTTCCTTGGGGTATTACTCAGTGGGTAGCAACTTGAGCTATGAGTCAAAAGGTTGTGGGTTCAAGTCCCACTTCAGAGACTTGGGCGGCTAATTCAGGCTGACCCTCTTGCCTTGTAATGAGTAAGAGTTGCTCCATTTTAGATGAAATGTTAAACTTTTGGTCCTTTCTGCCCTCCAAAGATACCTTTGCACTGTTTCAAAGAGCCGAGGAAATCGTCCTAGTATTCTCGCCAATATTTATCCCTCAACCAATGTCACAGATTATCTGGTCATTTGGACGTTGCTATTTTTTGACCAGGCTATGCGCAAATTGGCTGAAGCGCTTCCTGCATTACAACTGTGACTGCACTTCATTGGCTGTAAAGCACTTTGGGACATCCCGGGGTCATGAAGTGTTGAAAGCTGAGGCTGGCGCAGCCACACACAGTCAGGTTTCTGCTAGAACTGTGCAGCAGCAGAGATTTTGATCCAGATGTGAATCTGAATGCCAGAAGAGAGATTGAAGGTAACTGCCCTTGAAAACAAGGCAGAATTCAATCAAATATGAAACCAAAGATCTCCAGCAAAATTAAAGTCGATTGGATTGAAGAAGATTCCAGCGGGTGGAATCATACCGCGCTCGAAGGAAGATTTTTGTGGGGTCGCTTCAACAGGACACTGTCACCTCCAAGTTCCCCTTTTAACTTACACATATCTTGACTTTGACAGATATAACCATTCCTTTATTATCTCTGGTGGTATTGTTGCTGGACTAGTAATCCAGAGACCCAGGGCAATTCTCTGCAGACCGGGGTTCGAATCCCACCATGGCAGATGGTGGAATTTGACTTCAATAAAAATCTAGCATTAAAAGTCTAATGATGACCATGGGACCATTGTCGATTGTTGTAAAAACCCATCTGGTTCACTAATGGGAAGGAAATCTGCTGTCCTTACCTGATCTAGTCTACATGTGACTCCAGACCCATAGCAATGTGGTTGTGGTTGACTCTTAAACGCCCTCTGAACTAGGGCAACTAGGGATAGGTAATAAATGCTGGCCTGGCCAGCAACGCCCACATCCCATGAACGAATAAAAAATATATATACCCCTTCTGGAAGCACCATAACCACAAGGACTAAAATGATTCATCTTTCCAGAATGACAAAGAGTGGACATAGAATGTGCCTTGCCAACATTGCCTACACCCGGAGATAGCTTTGTTTTTTTAAAAATAAGTGTTGAAAGTAATAAACACATTGAACATTTTCAAACCCCGTGTGTTCATTGACATGAGTCTGTTAGGCCCTGGCAATTCAATATACCGTCCCCAGATTTCTGCTTCACCTTTTGATTGGTTTGGGCTGGCCATTCATTTGAGGTTGACCTTCAAGCAGACTTTGCTTTAACAAAAAGCCAATTGACCCATCAAAGCTGAGGCTGGTGATAGGCCTGAATGAAAAAAACCAATCTCTGGTCCTAAAAATTCGGACACATTTTGGATCCAGATTCTTGGTGGGGGTGTTTTGTTTCATTTTCCTGGTAGGTTACAAGAGATAAAGAAAATGTATCAGGTTTACTTACCTAAGATCTCTGGAGGTGAGGGCTGATGGTCGCGGGTACGCGCGCCATTGGGCGCGATGGACGAAGCACGAGCCGGAGCCGTTACGTTTGGCGGGGCGGGGTGAGGTGAGGGGGAGGGGGAGGCAAAGAGAGAGCCGGAGCAACAGGTCCTTCAGCTTTACTCCAGGTACCCAGACAAAGATTGTGGGACTTTTTAATGAGGGTTTTTAATTTTTATTTACCATTATTAGGGTAGAAGAGTTGTTATCTTGCTAATGATACAAATCGCTTTCGTTCTTACGATGTTCTTAAATAAACCTAGCTAGCTGACAGGATATATATATATATATATAATATATCTCCACTATTCCAGGCTTTTTGATGGTGACTTAAGGAAGAATCTGTCAGGTGGGCAGGAGGGTCCAGCGTTTTTAATAGAAAAGGGGACAGAACATGTAAAGGTTGGTTAGAGGGCTGGATTGTGTGTTCAATAACCCATTCCACATTAATTACTGGGGAAGGAAATTGGGATCAATTATAAGTAATAGCCTGTGAAGAAAGTAAAAAGGACTTTTGGAAAAGTTCTCTGGTGCGACACTGAGGGAGTGCTGCACTGGTGGAGGTGCTGTCTTTCTGTTGGGACATTAAACTCAGGTCCCATCTGCCTGCTTAGTTAGATGCAAAAGATCCCATGGCCCTATTTCAAAGAAGACCAGGGGATTTACTTTCATAGTCCTGGCCAATATTAATCCCTCAATCAACAAATCACTTAGTCATTATCATTTTAATGTTTGTGAGAGCTTGCTGTGTTTCTTACATTACAACAATGACTACACTTCAAAAGTACTTCATTGATTATAAAGCACTTTATGGTGTCCGGTGATCATGAAAAGCACAATAAGGTGAAGTTCTTCATTTTTAACATTGACAACATCCAGTCAAATTATCATGTTTAAGTGTGTCTGCTCTCAGTACTAAGTCACATCGTGTCCCTGTGTGAGGAGGAAACCTCCTTTTGGTAATGAATTAATCATAGTTTGGAACTGTTTCCCAAATGTGTATTTTGTCATTACAGAGACTTACGGTACAAGTATGGACTCCTGGAATAATTTGCATTTTTTTGACTGATATAACAATTGGAATGAATGCGTTCAGGATAAAAAGCCATCATCGTGTTATCAAACATTGCACATGTCAAGAACATGCATTCAAACTCGACCCACTATAGATTTTCAAAAGATTGATGGAAAACTCACAACAGAAATGAGATTTCAAAGAAATGTGATCAGAATCAAATGTGGACAAAATCCAGAGCTATTTATACTATGAGTGTGAGTCTAGAGAGGACAATACTAACAAAATTCCAAGCAACTAAAGTAATATAAAATAAAGCCCAGTTTGGGAGTCTAGAGACAAATCCCAGTGTTGCTTATTGCCTTCCATTGACACCTTGTTCCCCCAGTGCATCAAACTCAAAATCCCTGGGCGATAAAAGAATGATTTACAATGGCGGCTTCTCACGCCAAACCCGCTGCATTAATTATGTGTTACCGAGAAACACACCATTTCCATGCTCATTCGCCCGCCATGCCATCACCTTGCTGTTTCATTATGCTGGCCGCCATATTAAAAGTGCAGCCACGCGTACACCTCTCAGTGCTTCCAGCGCAGGACTACTGCATGGAAGACATGGCCCCTAAGGGCAAGAAGACTGCAGCCCCCTGGTTCAATGACGCAGTCCTCAAGCGCCTTGTGAGCACTGTGGAGGCCTGCCGTGATGTCCTCTACCCCCATCCTGGGTGCAGGATGGGCAACAACATCACTAGTCTGGCTTAGGAGGCAGTGGCAGCGGTGGTCAGCGCCAATGCCCTGTAAAAGAGGATGAATGATCTCCACTGTTCCGCCAGGGTAAATCGCTCTTCTCATTACTCTCAACTCACACTCACAAACCCATCACACATCCACAGGGCCCTCACTCACTGCCAGTTCAAGGGACATCACTATTCACTCTCTTCCACACAACTTCATTGTCCTCTTCCTGTCCATGGGACGACTCACCACCCACACAGGCCAGGCATACTTATCATCTGGCCTGGCAGGTGTCCTGCTTACACCCTCTCCATCTCTATTCATGCAGGATAAGCTGGCACACAAGAGGGAGAGGTCGCAGACCGGTGGAGGAATGCCTCACGGACTTTGCAAACAGAGCCATCCAGCTGGCCGACGAGGATCTGGGCCATTCCTGTGCTGACGGTGAGGTCGGTGATGCTCTACCAAGTGAGGATCCAGCAGTGCAACATCCATCAGACAGCCATGCTGTGAGTGATGTGTCCTGTGTCACAGGCCACTGACATGCATTAATTATCTCTCCTTGCTTTTGCAGGCACATCTGGGAAACTGGCAAGAGACTCCATGACCCAGGGCCTGCAATCAAGCCTCGAGGGAAGCTCAGAAGAGGAATCCGCTGATATCCTTCCTGAAGTCCCATCACAGCGCTCACGCACACCCTCCACCAGCACAGAGACACACACTTAAGCAGGACCTAGCTTTAGATCCTAGCTTGGAATCACAATCTGGTGAGCACATTGCACTTTCTGATCCACAGCAGGCAGCGGCAGCAACTGCCCAGCTGTCCAGCACTTGAAGAACTGCTGGAGGCCAGAAATTTGCTGAGTCCGAATCAGATGACGAGCCTCTGGACTCGGTCATGTGACAGTTGCTGGAGTTGCAAAGGCAAGCTTTGGAGCATCAGGAACTCCTCAGATTGCAAGGCACGATGGAGGAGTCATTCCGTCTTCCGGCCAAGGTGATAGCACTGGCATTGCCAACACACCGTCAAAGTACAGGCATCAGTAATGTTTCCAGGGAACGTGAGGCCGGACCATCACTTTGGTCTGAAGGCTTCACAGAACACAGGGAAGAGGCCGTGGACTGATAAGATGGTGGCCGCCATGGAGACCTTGCACCAGGACTTCACTCCTGCACTGCTGCATGGGCTGAACTCCATCGCCGATGCCTCCAACAGTTGGCCTCCAACAGTTGGCCTCCAGCAGTGTGTACTCGAGAGGGGTATGGGGCGGCTCGATCTCACTCCAGCTATCCCTTCTCCTTAAGGTGTCAGCCATGGGCCCTCGGAAACCCACAGGGAGGAGGATAAGTACCCCCCAGGACCATCCATCCAGGTGACTCCAAGAATGAGCCCATCTGAATCCTCTCTTCCTGTGACCTCAGGAGCTCCAGCACCACAGGCTGAGGAGGGTGTCACTGCCACAGAGCAGGACCCCGAAAGCAGGCCAAGGCCCTCCAGAGGATGCCCACCAAGGTCATCAAAGACAGGGCGTAGCAGTCAGCAGTCTGCCTCCACCTCCGCTGTGGATGTCCAGGGAGCACCAAGACACAGCGACAGATTTGTGAAAGTTAAGAAGATGTAGTTGCACAGCCTGGGCATGGTGTTAATCACTTGTACATAATGTTCACTGTTGTCAGTAAACTCCCGAGAATGTCTCCCTGCCTTTGGATCCTTGTTCTGATGAGCAGGGTTTGATTCACTCAGATTTGAAATCTTTCTGCACAAGATAAAGGCTGGTGTCTCAGTCCAGGGCCTCTTCCCTGTGCTTCATGCAGCCTTCAGACCAAAGTGATGGTCTGGCCTCACACGCTCTGGAAATATTACTGATGCCGCACCTCGATGGTGCTTGTCATTGCTGCCAGAACATAGTGGGCAGGTGCCACAGAGTTCTCTCATTCTCTCTGTGCGCTCTCAGCACCTTTAAGGTGGGGCTGGCCCCCCCATCCCTTCAGCACTTGTGACCAGTGACCCTGTTCTCCTGAAGGGCTCAGATGCTGAAGGTGGACAAAGGATCGGATGCTTCTAAAGTTTCATGGCTGTGTCTCTATGATATGACCCTGATCACCGAGTGCAAGCGAGCTGCCCACGGACAGACAGGAATCAGACATTCTATGCGAAGATCTATGGAGTGTTGTCATCTTTCTCCAGCAATTGAGTGGGTACTAGGGCCTCCACCGCATCTCCATGACGGGAGCATTATCACAGAGGGTATGTACGCTGCCATAAGCCACACTGGAGTCAAATGCTCATCGGTGCAATGTGAGGTTCTATGGCATCACCTCACTGATGTCATCATCATCCTCCACAAATCTAGCAGCTATGAGGGCCTCCCAGGAACGCCTCCCTCGTCTGGCCAGTGCGAGAGCCTCATCATCATCATCGTCACTTTTGTGAAACTCCTCACCCTCATCACCGCTGACATTCTCCTCATCGGAGGAGACCTCCAGCTCCTGCATCTCCTCCTCGGCCAACTCCTCTCCCCGTTGCAGCGCCAGGTTGTAAAGGGCGCAGCAGGCGATGACGATGCATGACACCCTCCGTGGACTCTATTACAGAGCTCCACCAGACCGGTCCAGGCTTCAGAACCTCATTTTCAGCATCCCAATGGTCTGCTCCACCAAGCCGCAAGTTGCAGCATGAGCCTCATTATACCTTCGCTCTGCTGCAGTCTAAGGCTACTGCACGGGTTTCATCAGACACGTCCTCTGCAGGTAGTCTTGTCCCCTAAGTGCTGACCCTGCAGCCTCTGTTGACTCTGGAAGACATCAGGGATGTGTGACTGACTGAGAATGAAGGAGTCATGGATACTCCCTGGAAGACATGTGCAGACCTGCAGGATGTGTTTGTGGTGGTCGCACACCAGTTGCATGTTCAGCAAATGGAATCCCTTTTGGTTGACAGAGTTGACCCCTTGTTGCGATGGAGACCTGAGTGCCACATGAGTGCAGTCACTCGCACCCTACACTTGTGGGAAACCCGAAATCTGGGCAAATCCAACCGCTCTTGCATCCTGGCTCTCTTGGTCCCGGGCAAAATGCACAAAGTTGAGTGCCCTCGCAAAGATGGCATCCGTGACCTCATGGATGCATTTGTAGGTGGAGGCTTGTGATATCCCATAGAGCTCACCCGTGGAGCCCTGAAAGGAGCCACTGGTGTAAGAACTGAGCGCCGCAGTCACTTTTACGGGATGCCCTGGAGGATGCCCTCCATATCCTCGTGGCACCAAATCCTACAGTAGCTGGCAGATGTGACCAGCCAGTTCCCTAAACATGCTCAGTCTTTGGCGACATTGATTGTCGGTTATCTGCAGGAATGAAGAACTAGACCCTGGGGCTAGCTCAGCGCTGACCAATGACGGCTCGCTGGAGCTCTTTGGTAGCCCCAGCTGGGAGTCACAGCTGCCCGTCCGTCCTGAGGGTGTTGCTCATCGCTCTGCACAGCCAGGTGCCTCTGTCAATCTCTTCTCCGTTGTCTGTACGCCATGAGGCATACAGCTGGTTCACTAGGCTCCATGTTCCTGATGTATTCCTCCTGCAGGATGAAAGAGGGAGACGCATGGGTGTTCTAAGAACCTCTCTTGGTTAAGTCTGAAGGCCACTTAATGCACCCCGGAGAGTGCTGGCTGGGATGGCCAGAGTTTAGTGTGTTGCATGACTGCCCGAAACTCCAACCACCTCCGCCCCACTCCACCTGACCGATTGGTGGCAACTTCGCCCATTGGACTGCATGCTGTGCTCTCAGCTCAGGCGCAGGCATTCTCCTAACCCGCACTGCAGGGCTGCACTGTTAGCTTGAACCAGGGGGGAGATTGGTCCAAACCAGGATGATGACTGCGATAACTATGGTTTTATCTAATGTGTTGAATACCTTTAAGAAGAATGTTATAAAGGAAGATTATATGATCTTATGTAACCAATATTGGAGTAGTGCTGGCTAACTCTGGAGTTAGTTAGTTAGTAGTTAGTTGAAAATCAGTAGTCTGCAAGTGAGCAGCAGAAGTGTGTAACTAGAGTTTGGTGTGGAAACACACTTGTGTAGCTGCTGAGTACCTTGTAAATAAACAAAATATGTTCCACATAAGTAATGTCTGCAGAACTACTCTATCTAAAGTACCAACTCAGTCACACCACAACAAGCATGCAAGTGTGATTCACAATTCACAACAATGACATTGCAAGGAGCTGTGAGCACCTCCACCAGTGACTGCTGCACGGCCAGGTTAAGCAAGGAGATTGTACAACATGCCCAGTCGTCCAACTGTTCTGCAGTCAGCTGAAATGCTCATTAGTTTGCAGCCTGTGCCCAAGAGCTGAAAAGCTCTGGAGCACTTGATGGCACTTTCATACCTCTGCGTTGCTTGAATGGGCAGACAAGCTAGGAGCCCGACTTCACACATGTCAATGTGGCTGCATCTGAACTGTCTCAGCTGCAGAGGAATGGTCAGTTTATACAAGGATTCCCTAATGTGTGGCCACTTCCCTCCCCATCCCACCCATGCTTGTGCACTACCTTCAACCGCAAGCCAGCCCTTGCCCCACGCCTCCAATACACCTCAACCTTGAAGTCCAACAGACGACTCAGGCAAGTGCTGTGCAATGTTGCTATGTATTCACCTCCAAGTTCCCCTCAAAGTGCAGCCCACCAAGTGCATGCCTTATATATGCTGTCGTGAAACTTGTCAGCATGCAATCATGCTGGGGGGGGGATGAGTCCGGCAGGCTGGCCTTATAATGATATGCATTTGTATTACAATGAGGTTCCCGATGGCAGGAAATGCAGCCCACCAACGACGGGCTGAGCGGACGATCGCAAACTGGTTTTACGATATTGTGAAACCGATTTTTGGCCTTCTCGCCATATTGCCCGCTCATGCCACCGAGCACGCCCGACGCCAGCGGGCACGGATGATTCCGCCCGCTGTCTTCATCTCTCAGTCACCTCCTTACCTCTGCAACATTAGCTACCCTTATGTCTCATCCCATGCTCCTTGGTCCTCTGACCTTGTGTACATTCTTCTTCCTGCTATTCCACCGTCAATGGCAGAGGCTTCAGCTCTCCAACTCTCCTTTCACCTTTGTACTCTGCCTCTATACCTGTAAAAGTTTCTGAAAACATGGGCTGGATTTTACGCCACCCCCGCCGCGCGGGCAGCGGAAGCGCATAAAACATGACAGGTGGCTGAGCCCACCACCTTCCCACTCCCTCAACACAGTCCCCAGAATAGGGTGGGTGGAGTGGGGGGAGGTTAAAATCAGCAGCCGACCCGCCAGTTTGAAAAGTCTTTTAAGGACAATTGAGCTTGTTAACAAGCCATTTGACCTGAATATTGAGTTCAACAATTTTAGATCATGAACTCTCTCCTCCATCCCCACCCCCTTTCCGATCCCCCTCTTTTTTTCCCAATAATTTATATAGATTTTTCTTTTCCCCCCCCTATTTCCATTATTTTTAAATGTATTTCCATCCATTGTTTTATCTCTACCTTTTAGCCTATTTTGATTCCTTCACCCCACCCCCACTAGGGCTATCTGTACCTTGCTCGTCCTGCTTTCTACCCTTAATTAGCACATTCCTTAGATAATATCACCACCTTCAACACCTCTTTTCCTTTTGTCTATGACATCTTTTGGTTATCGCCACCTATCACTGGCCCTCTATCCAGCTCTACTTGTCCCCCCCCCCCCCCTTAAACCAGCTTATATTTCACCTTTCTTCTATTTTTACTTAGTTCTGTTGAAGGGTCATTCGGACTCAAAACATTAACTGTGTTCCTCTCCGCAGATGCTGCCAGACCTGCTGAGTTTTTTCAGGTATTTTTGTTTTTGTTTTGGATTTGCAGCATCTGTAGTTTTTTGCTTTTAGCTTTGACCTGAATATTACGCTGCCCACTGCATAATGCAGTTGGTGTAGGCAGGCGGACAAGGGTGGGGAGTCCACATTTTCACTATCTGGAGTGCAAAAGTGGGAAGGGCAGGGCTGCATCTTTTAAGGGGTGTCCTATGTGCATTGGGGGCAAATCCCCTCCACGCCTGGCCTCCAAAGCTTGTCCCCCCCAACTCCCGCACTCCCTGCAGGGTGCCCAATCCTTTCTTGCACTATAAGCCCAGGACTTACTTTAGCCTGGGGTCCATTGCTTTCCTTGCAGGAGCCTGCTTGCAGTCCCAGCAATGTCCACTACTGAGTCCTGGCACTGCTGGGACTGCTAGACCTGCCGGCCAATCAGATTTGCTGGCAGCCCTTGAAAGTGGAACTTGGTCCTGCTGAGGGATAGAAGCCCCCTCTCTGCTCGTATAAGGTGCCCCAGTGTGTTTTCGGTGTGGGTGGCCTCTTTTTAGGTCGGCAGGTTTAGAACCGACTTTTGTAACGATGTGATGGGTGGGGAGAGGGAGCGCGTGAGCAATACGCTTGCTCCTCTCAAAATTCATCCCCATGTCTATTTGACCCTTTGTGCCATCTCCCTAAATCTCCCCGTACTGTTTACTTCCCATATTTTTTATTGGTTTCAAGGACATCCATTGAGACTCAATTAGAATAGATTTAAAATAGAGCTTTGTGATGTGTTCTGCTTAAAAGGTTCATTGTAAATGCAAATTGTTGTTAGGTACCAGTATTGTGTCTGAGAGAATAAGAGTGTGTGGGTTGTTAATGTGTATCTACAGGTCCTTATTCAAAGAGTTATGGTCTTGATTGGGATAACATTGGTATGTATGAATGCATGAATCTAACCTCACCCAGCCCGATTATCTTCTGAATTTTTTTGCACTCTTCCAATTCTGACCTTTTGCGTATCTCCACTTTTAGTTGCTCACCATTGCCTCAGCTCTAAGCCCGGGGATCCTCCCTAAACCATTCACCCTCTTTATCACTCTCCCCTCGTGTAAAGTTCTCCATAAGCCAACTTCTTTTGCCAAGCTTTTGGTCGTCTGTCCTACTATCTCCTTGCATGAAACAGTGCCAATCACATATCACAGAGCAACATTGGGAACCGGAATCAGGTCACTCGACTCTGCCTTTGTTATGTGTGTCACTTCCTGTCATCCATACCTCCAGTTTACCTGGTTGCCTTGGAGGAGAGAAGTGCCCATTTTTGGGGGAGAGAATTTGTTTGCACACAGGGAAAAGAAACAAAATGGGTCTGAGTTCTCCAAGTAAATTTCTTGTCATAGGTCAATTTTTTAAATCTGATGTAGTGTTAGTTGAGCTATTGCCAATGCTTTATATAGTTAAATATAGACAATCTTAAATTACTTACTCACCCAAAGCAGACAAAGATTGGACAGAGATTGGTTTTGATGGTCTGTAATGTTATTTTTTTCTCTGTTTTCATAACACAAGCCTAAACGTCACACCTCCCTATGGGCACACAAACAGATAAATATGCACACATACATAAACATATACAAAAACATGCATCTATAGGTGCACACATAAGTAGGTAAACATTTCCTGCCAGTTTTTGCATTATAAGTTCCTGCGTACCGATTGATAATGGAAACTGCGTGTTTTACGATAACACTTCTGTGCTGTGCCTTGGGACATTTTTCTATGTTAAATTCAATAATTTTATGTAAGATATTCTTGTTGTTTTAAATTTGTTACATTGTAAATACCCTTCTACAGCTAGTGAGATTCATACTTTTATTTGGACACTGGAGAATTCAATAACTGATGTATCCATTTTGTACACTCATTATTACAGAAAGTACGCTTTCTTTTCACTTCATAGCAACTTAATAAAACTTTCTTTAGTTCATATAATAAGGTGAATAATTTTCCTTAACTGGTTACTTTCCTACATAATCTCCTTTAAAACAAAGAAATTGGAAACGTGGGGCATTTACACATTCGGTGTGATAAATGATTTGCTGCCTATATACCAATAAACAAACTTGATTTCATTGATAAGCCAAGAAATTTTAGGATTGCCATCATCTTTGTCCATGTATCTTAGAAAGCAAGCTTCTTCATTAGCAGGTACACTCTGGAATCCACCTCAAAGCCATGAAAATCATTTGCATCCCTTTGAAGCCTCATACGTAGACCACCATAGGATACATAGGCTGATAGTCTTGTGGCTGCCTCTGTCAAGCTATAATCACCTTCTATTCTATAAACTTTTCCATACATGACATGCTTAAATTGGTCAGCCCTTGATGGCCGGTCATCTGTGGGGTTGTATTCTCCATCATTCGGCGTTCCATCTTCATACAAAGTACTTGCTATTACAAGACGAAACTTGTCACCGAGTTAAACAGGGTAAATTTGAATGTTCACATCAAGTATCAGGTCCATTTTAAAGGATTCACTCTCACAGTGTAAGCATTAAATAGTGCCTGAGGGTGGAAGATCCACATTGCACTGCCAAGAAATCTGTGGGGATGATTTTCTTTGCTTATTATGAGTCTTGACATTAGAATCAAAAGCTGTAAGATTTCCTCTGGTGAAGCAAGCTATAACCGTAACTGAGAAGAACATAATTATGATTTATTGGAAAAACCAATAAAAGGCAATCTTAACACATTTCTTTATGATATATATATATAAAACAGCTGGAATCAGTCACACTCACACCTAATCACAACAATACGCACAGACATAAGTGTGTGTGTATGTATCTGTTTGTGTGTCTGTTTGGAAATGTGTACACTTTCACATATTTATAAATGTGCATTTGTGCATGTATACATGTCCGTTAAATGTATGTATATGTCTATGTGTATGCATCAAGACAACTAGGGATTGGCAACAAATGCTACCCTCGCCAGCAACATTCACGCCCCATGAAAAAATTGAAAAGGTAAATCATGTGTGTGAAACTCTGTCAAACGTTATACCTTCCGGATCAATATCTTTCACATCAAGAATATCCTCAAATAAAATCCCCGCCATCCTTGTGCAAGTAAAATTGAAGTTAACTTAGAGCAAACACAAACAAGAGAAATTTCAACCGTTACCCAACAGGGCCCCTGTTCAGGTGCGACGAGTATGCAAGGCATGGCACTTTAGTCTTGCATCAATCGGTTCCTTAGGCCATGCCAAAGGAACTCCTAAGCTCCAAAAAACTTCCTTGCTTCCTAAAGTCCCAGCAGTTGTGTTATTTAACTAAAAATAATAATAGAAATTCAAAGTGTTACATAATAATGACAGAATATATGACTTTAAAATGGAGGACTGTATTTAATTTGGCTGCCTTGGTCCAATTAACTCCTGCCCTGTCACTCCACTTCAGCCAACGCACAACCTCGTTCCAATGTAACTCCCCATGTTCAATTCCATGAAATACTTTTATGCACACACGTGATTTTCCTTTTTAATTCTTTCATGGGGCGTGAACGTTGTTGGCGAGGGTAGCATTTGTTGCCAATCCCTAGTTGTCTTGATGCATACACATAGACATATACATACATTTAACGGACATGTATACATGCACAAATGCACATTTATAAACATGTGAAAGTGTACACATTTCCAAACAGACACATAAACAGATACATACACATACACACTTATGTCTGTACATATTGTTGTGATTAGATGCGAGTGTGGCTGATTCTAGCTGTTTTATATATATATATCATAAAGAAATGTGTTTAGATTGCCTTATATTGATTTTTCCAATAAATCATAATTATGTTCTTCTCAGTTACGGTTATAGCTTGCTTCACCAGAGGAAATCTTTCAGCATTTGACTCTAATGTCAAGACTCATAATAAGCAGAGAAAATCATCCCCACAGATTTCTTGGCAGGTGCAATGTGGACCTTCCACCCTCAGGCACTATTTAATTGAGCATCCTGATCAGGTTATCTGAAGTTGAGCTGAGCCAGGACAGACTTAATCCAACTTCGCCATCCTGCAGCTAGCTGAAAACCCTATATATAAATGAATGCAAATTACTGCGAGGACTGTGCTCCTTATTGGCACCACATTCTTGTGTTTGGGTTAAATGGCTTATCAATCAATTTCCTGTTCTGCATCAGAATATAATACTGGAGAATCCCTATGGACCAGTGACCTCACACTTGCTGTGCTATCTGCACGCCTGCTAGCACTGCTCCTGATATGAGTCAGTGACATCACTGTTTGCCAACCAGTGACATCATTACATGGCAGAACTTTGGGTGCGAATTGCAGTATTTCAGTGACATCACCTTCCTGCTGCTACAATGTCTATCTAACAGATGTTTTCTTTATTTGGTGCAAATTAAAAGTCATTATTCATGTTTTTTTTGTCAGTGCCATCAAACTGTTCAGAACCAAGCCAGCAGACTTGGAACTCGCTCAGAGAGACTTTTTTTTTGTCTGCTTATACTTTACTTTTCTTTAAAAAAAAAGAACATAAATCCTTCTTTTTCACTTAAGCTTTGACAAAATCCACATTTCACTTTGAAAAATGTATGTGCCATGATCGAAATACATTTTTATGAGCCAGATGGAGAGATTCACAGTACTGTCATAATTATTCACAAAATCCCTAGACTGGGAATTCTCTGCGATTAGCTGGCTCAAGATGATTAAGCCTTTATTCAATGGGAGGGAATGAGATTTTCAATGTCCAGCAAGGTGATAATTCACACCAGTGAGAAGATAAATTGACAATACACATATGTGAGTTATCACATCATGATTAGTAGCTTTTCTCAGCGTTCTGGAGTTAATTTAAAAGCTGTCCAAAGAGTAAGCGATTGTTCAGTCTGATTAAACAGATGGCAAAATTGTGAAGCTCACGTAACAATATTCAATTTATCTTGCCCTCTTCTGTGCTGCATTTTACCTGGCGCATTGTACATATTTTTTGTGTGATAGCAAAATTTGCTTTACTGCAATATGGTAATGGACACAATTTACAGAAAGCTCATGCGTGTTCTGTCATTTTCCCCAGTTAGCATTCCCGGGAAACAAGGTACATTTCTCAAGATGAGATTTTAGTGTTTCCTTGTATAAAAGTCAGAGTTAATAGAAAGCCTCCCTATTAATGTTGATGCTTTCTTTATGAAAGAAAGGTGGATTTTCATTTATATTGCACCTTCAATAACCTCAGGATACCCCAAAGTGCATTGCAGCCAGTGAAGTATTTTTGAAGTATAGCCAACCGGTTTTGGGGGTTAAAATTCATCCCTTTGTGACAGCTCCAATTCACACTAAGGTTTAGCACAGCTGATGCAACTATTTACATTCTTACTTCAAGGGCAGTATAGTGAAGTCTATGTTTACAGTAAGTTTTGGGTGTGCCACTGTTTCTGATCACTGACCTGTTTATTGTTTAATAAACAATAAATAATTGTTGTTTATTGTTTATAAATAAACAATATTTATTGTTTATTTATAAACAATATTCGGGGGTTTTTTTCCGGCATTTTACAGACTAAGTAATGATTTGGTTAAATGTTAATGATGATACCTTACAAAGTTCAGGACGTTGGTGTGAGGACAGGTGACATAAAGAAGAGCTGAAATAAAGTAAAGTCCTCTGTTCAACTCCTGGTCTCAACACAAACAATCTAGTTATTGGGCAGATAGTGGTACAGTCTGAATTAGAGAGAGCAAGGGTTATCTATAGGTGGTAGCCTGTGATGCTGAAAGCATCTAGAGCAGAAACTCTGAAAATGTGACAGGTTATTCAAAATGTTATAACATTTGGCAGATGAAAATTTGTCCTCCAATTTCTGTCAGGCGTCAAAAACCAGCACAGGCACTTGGTCAGCTTTTGGAGACTGTAGTCTTGCCTTTACACAAGAAAATGCTCAGTGTTCAGTTTCAAGGAAGTCAATGGCACTAAATGTCAGACAAGACATATATGATAATGAGTTGCAAATGTAATACGGTCCACTGTACGTCTTTAACCCAGTCAAATTTCACCCCGCGAGACTGAATGGGATGCACAAAAATGACAAAAACAAACACTTGTGAGGTGCTCCTCCTATGTCAGAATGCTTTAGAGGGCAGAGAGCAATGAGTGACCGCGGGCAGGACGGCGAATGGATATGGAGATGGAGCTGGTCATAGAAACATAATGAACTATAATTTCGGAGGCTTTTGAACACTGAGGAAATTGAGAAGTTGGAGGTATTAAATGAATGAGTGCCAGAGAGCATGGCTCTGTGGCTGATATGGTCACTCATGATGAAGCAGAGAAAGTGACGGACAGGAAGCCAATGGCTGAGAAGCTTAGTGTGCACTCAGAGCTATACTGCTAGAGGAGATCTTTGAAGGAGCACAGGTATCTTGTTATGCAATCCAAAAAGCTTGATTGCAAAGGCTATTTAATTAGTGGGTCATTTGAGAAAATGTTAAACAGTTCTGTATCTGTTGGAATATTTTATAGTTTGGTTAATTGAACCACAGATTAATGAAGTAAGATTTACATTGTGTTGTCAGCAGTTGCTGTGCTGTCGGAAATGTGTAACAGTTCTGCTGTCTAAGTAGTAGCTGTAATTCACTTGTAGGAAATAACAGAGAAAGCACATGGAGACATTAGTTAGGAGACAGGGAGTACTGTGCATCATAACCGTGAGCTGGTGACAGCTATGATTGATCATGTGATGAGCTGATGCCTGTCGCCACTGCATTTTAAAGCAACAGAGAATGCCGATGAATTTTTACAGGCTAAAGATTATCTTGAGTGTTTATGCAGGATCTGGGGCCTAAGTTCTTCTGTCCATCTGAGAAAAGGAACTACAGCGATGGAATTTTGGGAGGTGTCTGCAACTGCACAGTCCTCACTGGAGCTATCACACTCCCTTTCTGTCATAGGTTGTTGTTATCTTAGCTTTCCTGATAAACTTTCAACCCACTCTCTTTTTTTGTTTCACTGCAACGCATTTAAAAACGCATGGGCTTTTTGAGCTGCAAGGTTTGTTTCTGCTTTCCTCTTTCACAACTCATCAAAAACACAAAATATCCATTGAATTGTCCACTTACAGAACATGCAGAGATCCTCTGATGCTTGTTGCTCACCATTTGGACAATTACACATAACAGCAGAATATTCCTTTATCGTTATGGCTGTTTTTCCTCAATGAAATTAAAGTTTCCTTGTATAGGTTTACCCATGTATGAAACGTCACATTTATTTTTAAGCTGACCTGTCTCCAGAATCATTAGTAACAACACACACATACTTCTGATTAATTTCTTTCATAGTAGCAGTAAGGGTCATTTTGACCATGGATGACAGTACAAAACAAGTGATACCCATTTAGTCCCCTGTTGTACACCGCTCCCAATTTTCATTTCCGTTGATTAATTAATATATGTCTCAACAAACAGATTATCATAACATTTGTGGAATTTTGCTGGGCACAAAATAACTGCTGCACTTACAGTTACTGCATTTCAAAGTCATACATTGTATGTGAACTGCTTGAGATGTTTCTGAGAAAAATAATGAGCCAAAATTTGCTGTAGGAGTGAACTGAATGAAAATGCAAAGTGATAACTTACGAGGGACACCAGCCATCTGGGACTTGAATGAACAGGGCAAGCAACCAATCAAATTGAAGGGATTGTAAAATTAATAGCACAAGGACTGAGAGGGAAGTGTAAATTAGAATGGGTGAATACAATGTCAATTCAGGATTCAGGTCAAATTCAGAAAGAATTTGCTGTAACTTTTACGCATAAATAAATGTGAGCACTATTAGCCTCACCATCCTTATGTCAGCAAACTATGGGTCAATAAGGCACAACATTAATGCAAATCTTTCTTTCTTTATGAAAGTGTTTTATCATAAAATGTGATGATTCTTATTTTGTTTTTCTCTGCCTATCAACAACTTTGTGGCAACCTCATTATCTTCTAGGTGTGATCAATTATTTTGCCTTTATCTGGCTTTCTCATTCTCCAACAACCTACAATAATTGACATGTGTTACTCTGTCAAAAATTCACTTCCACTGGAATGGACAAGTCTTATTGTTTTCTTGGGAGTTTAGTCTGTACCAATGAGGTAAATCTGGGTCTATACTCGACGGAGTTTAGAAGGATGAGGGGGGATCTGATTGAAACTTACAGAATACTGAAAGGCCTGGATAGAGTGGACGTGGGGAAGATGTTTCCATTAGTAGGAGAGACTAGGACCCGAGGGCACAGCCTCAGAGTAAAGGGAAGACCTTTTAGAACAGAGATGAGGAGAAACTTCTTTAGCCAGAGAGTGGTGAATCTATGGAATTCATTGCCACAGAAGGCTGTGGAGGCCAGGTCATTGAGTGTATTTAAGACTGAGATAGATAGGTTCTTGATTGGTAAGGGGATCAAAGGTTACGGGGAGAAGGCGGGAGAATGGGGTTGAGAAACTTATCAGCCATGGTTGAATGGCGGAGCAGACTCGATGGGCCGAATGGCCTAATTTCTGCTCCTATGTCTTATGGTCTTAAATATTATAACTTCATGCTATTCAATGTTGTGAATGGTCGGTCTCTTGGCTAGGTACTGTTATTGTGTAGCTTCTGGAGTGTTTTGTCTTGGGTCCAAAGTCTAGATGGGGTTTCTTTAGGTTTGGCTGTTACCCTGTAAATATTACCATAGGCTGTTATTCATAAAAAAAATTCTTATTTATTTACAGATCCATATACATCTCAGTACTCTACACAAGGTCGTACTTCTGCTTTCCACTAGATCTCTCAGTCATGTGACATTGCATCATAGTTACATCGGTATCCTGACATTATGGGTGCCACTGACGTTAACCCTTTACTCTACATCTCCCCGCAAGTCTTTAATCCAATTACATACATACTCCTACATGGAGGAGCCGTGCAATGCAGACAAAAACTTACTGATTTCCATATTTACTTGCTTGTGTAGTCACCGAAAGTTACTGTCTGATTTACCCGTTAATAATGCTGAGTGCTGCTAGTCTCAGCGTTATTTCTATAGCAAAATTCAGCCTAATAAAAATTCCAAGCAATGACCTGTTGAAGAAAGACTACTGTTGAGTGTGCAGTTTCCACTGAGATCTGCCTGACATCCTCACCTGTTGATAACATTTCAGCAGTTCTCAGTTTATTGGGGAGGTGATAGCATCGTGGTGTTGTCGCTGGTCCAGAGACCCGGGGTAATGCCCCCGGGGACCTGGGTTTGAATCCAGCCAAGGGATAGTGGAATTTGAATTCATTAAAAACCTGGAATTAAAAGTTAAATGATGACCATGAAACCATTGTTGATTGCTGTAAGAAGCCATCTAGCTCACTAATGTCCTTAGGGAAGGTAATCTGCTGTCCTTACCTGGCCTATATGGAACTCTTAAATGCCCTCTGATGGGTAATAAATGCTGGCCAAGCCAGCGACGCCCACATCCCATGAATGAATAAAAAAAAATGAGGGGACAACAAAACCCTCCTAATTCATGCATAATGCCTCACCATTATGGTATCGTGAATGCAATATTTTGACTGCGTAAAGATTATGGTTTCTTTTGAAGCTTAGAATACTACAAATTCAAGGCAAATATATGTCACACAGAAGAACAGGTAGCCATACATAACAAGAATTTAACTATTAATATATCACATGGCAAACATTTCCCAACTGACCCAAATGAGGCGACTGGTCCTGCTGTTTCACTCCTACCAGTGCACATGGTTGTAGTGGCAATATCTACAATACTTCCCTTCCTAACAGCACTGTGGGTGTCCCTACAACACATGAACTGCAGCGGTTCAAGAAAACAGCTCACCACCACCTTCTCAAGGGCAATTAGGGATGGGCAATAAATGCTGGCCTTGAATGGATATAAAAAAAAGGATAGTCTGTGGCAACTTGCCAAAGCTTCTCCATTGGCACTTCCCAAGTTTGCAATCTCTACCACCTAGAAGGACCAGAGAAGCAGGCACTTGGGAAAATCATCATTTCCAAGATCCCCTGTAAGCCACACATCATCCTGGCTTGGATATATTTTACCATTCTTTCATTGTCACTTGTCAAAATCCTGGAGCTCCCAACCTCATAGCACTATGGGTACATCTTCACCACCTGGACTGCAGTGGTTCAAGAAGGTGTTTCATAACATCATCTAAAATGCAATTCAATGTGAACAATAACTTTGCTAGTGGCACCCATAACCTAAAAACTGAATTAAAACAAAGTGGGCTTGGTTTTATGGCCCTTTGCCAGCACATTTGAACATGTAAAGTGCAGCATGTGGCCTGTCCGTTGCCTTCCCATTTTACGGGGTGGGAGAGTGCAGTGGAGAGAGGGGCCACATAAGTGCTTCATGCCGACTCTGCCACTATTTTACCCATGACAGGGAGATGCCTAGGCCAAGTGGGTACCCCGGCAGGTTTTACTGACGAGCTGTTGTCGGGCAAGAAGGGGGGACCCCCTTTGGGGTGTCCCCTGTGTGCGACAGAGGCATTCCCCACCACCTCCAAGGGCATATGAACCCCGCTCCCCCACCAGCCACCCCCAACCCAACTTTCTCCCCTGGCCCCTCAAGCTCAGACCCCTACTTCCTTACCACTCTCGCTGAGGCCTGACAACCAGGCCTCACCATACCCCAGGCTTACTTCACTCCAGCTTCCATAACCCTCGCTTTTTCAGGGACTGCCTGTAGTCCCAGCAGTGGCCACCACTCAAACCTGGCGCTGCTGGGACTACAGAGTTGCCAGCCAATCCAATTGGCCAGCAGCTCTCTAGAGTGGGACTTCCTCCCCAAATGGGAGCAGAATTCTCGCTCTGAACCAATTAATGCCCCACCAAGCGTAAATTGGCTTCAGGGCAGCCAGCTTTTTCATAGGTGGGCTTTCAGCTGACTCTTTAATTGGGGGCGCGGGCAACACGATGCCCCGTAAATTCCAGCCCAGTATCAGCAGCATAAGGACAATCCAAATCACAGCAAATACTACCTAGCAGCACGTGCCCTCATCACATGAACTTTTGTACCACTCATTTATCTAACATTAAATTGAAGTTACAGATAACCAGTCTCTTTTCCTTCGATTCAATAGGAGTTTATGATGAAAAGGAAATGAATATTGTATAAGTGACATGTGCAAGTGACAACAGAAAGACATTTCTCCAGATGAAGATGGTTCCTCAGTTTCATAGCTTCCCCATTTAAAATTACAGATGCATTTTATTCTGCATGCCAGTTCTGTGATTAAGAACTAATTAAGATGTATTATTTATAAAATCAGTTCCTGGTATAAGAAACTTGGTTTTCTCAAAAAAAATCACATTTGCTCTCACAGCAACAACCTAAATAGTACAATTTCTATGACGCAAATACACATTAACAGTGAAAACACTAGGCACTAAGAACTTTAAAACCCCTTTGATAGTCAAATATCACGAAACCTTAAAAGGAATAATGGACACATCTTTATTAATGTTGTTAGCATCTACGTTAACAATGGGTGTTGCAGTAAGTTGTGGCTCTACGACAGTAAGAGTTGCATTCGCATTTTCAATTCTCCACATCTCAAGTTCCCAAGCTCAGTTAAGCGCTGAATCTAGACACATGGAAAGCAGAGAAAAGAACTGGTCAAAGGACCAGTTACTCCAACCTGCTCCAGTGATCCTTCCAGGGGGTGGCTGACAGTTCAGGTTTGGGGAGGTGGGAGTGGGGGACACAGGAGGGAGGTCCTGCAGGATAGCAAAACAAAAACTGTTATATATCCCCTGAGTATCCTAAAACAAAGTTGCAACATTAGATAAACTAGGAATTTGTATAAATACATAAAGGGGAGAAAATTGCAATCCTATGGGGAAAGAGCAAAGGAGTGGGGCTAACTGGCTAGCTCACTCAAAGAGCCAGCACAAGCACGATGGGCCAAATGGCCTCCTCCAGTGCTGTAAGATTCTAACATTATTCTGCCAATCATGTGGTGCTGTGCTTTCATCATGTGTTGCATTGATGGGCATGATGAGAAGGAGCTGTAAACTGTATTGTAACGAGTGGACAACTGATGGTAACTAATCTGCTGCCCGCTGTGCATTTTGTTCAGTTTTACTTTCCAGTGAAGTTAGTGAGAGGGAAATTTGGACAGGTATGCAACGAACAGCTGATCCACCAATTTTACACCCATGTTGAAGTTGTGTTTTACCCCCTACAATTCCAAATTTCTGGTTATTCTCTTTTTAAAAAAAAGTTACAAGTAAATTTGTGCATGGGCAGAATTTTCTGTGCCCGCTGGCATTGAACGAGCTAAGCGGCGTGAGAGGACAATGTGGCGGGAAGGCCAGAAATCAGTTTCATGTCGTCGTGAAACAAGTTTGCAATTGTCTGCTCAGTCTGTTGATGGCGGGCAGTGTTTCCCACCATTGGACGTTGGGAACCTCATTGTAATACATTTCCATATCATTATAAGGCCAGCCCGCCGGACTCACCCCCGCCCCTGCTGGACAATTCGCCCACATGACGTGTTTCACAACAACATATATAAGGCGTGCACTTGACAGGCTACGTATTGAGGGGAACTCGGAGGTGAGTGCACAGTAACGTTGTGCAGCGCTTGCGAGGGCTGCCTGTTGGACTTCAAGGCTGAGGCGTATTGGGTGGGTGGGGGCGAGGACTGCCCTGTGGTTGAGGTGCATTGTGGGGGGGCAGGCACTGCCCTGCAATTGAGGCACGTTGAGGGGCATGGGAGCAGCAAGGTCTGCCCTGTGGTTGAAGGTACTGCACAGGCACATGGGGGGTTGCAGGGAGGGAAGCGGCTGCGCATTAGGGAAACTTTGTATAAAGTTACCATTCCTCTGCAGCTGTTCAGGGGCAGCCACATCGACAGTCCTGGAGTCGGGCCTCTCTGCCCACTCAAGCAACACAGAGGCATCAAAGTACCACCAAGTGCTCCAGAGCTTTTCACCCCTCAGGCACAGACTGCAAACTAATGAGGGTTTTAGTGAACTGCAGAACAGTTGGGCGACTGGGCACATTGTACAATCTCCTTGCTAAAGCTGGACATGGAGCGAGTCACTGGTGGAGGTGCTCACAGCACTTTGCAATGTCATCATCCCAGTTTGGACCAGGCCCTCCCATGGTTCAAGCTAACAGCGCAGCCTTGCAGCGCAGGTTAGGAGAATGCCTGCCCCTGAGCTGAGGGCACAGCATGCATTCCGGTGGGCGTAGCTGGCGCCAATCGGTCAGTAAGAGCAGGTGGTGAGAATCTTTGTGCTAAGTGCAGCTGTTTTAAGATTGTAGAGTGCAAAGCACAGGTTCACCAAAATGACAGTTTTGGGCAAGAGAGTTAAATTATGAGCACAAGTTGCGTAAACTTGGTCTGTTTTCCTTTAAGTTCAGAAGGTTAAGATGTGATCTAATCAAGTGTTTAAAATGTTAAAGCATTCGACAAGGTAGATTCAGAGTAACTGTTAACTCAGGTGAAGACATCTGGAACAAGGAGGTATAAATTGCAGTTAGGGCATTTAGGAGTGAAAGGAGGAAGAACTTCACACAAAAGGGTTGGGGAAATGGGGAACTGTTCCCAGAAAGGTTGTAGACACTGAGGATCAATTGGAGTTCATCGAAAAATACATTTTTGTTAAGTAAGGGAACCAAGGAGTTTGGTGTTGAGGATCAGCCATGATCTAACTGCATGCTGGAACAGACTCCATGGGCTGAATGGCCTCCTGCTGTTGCTATGTATTTCTGAAATGAAAGTTGGAGTGAGGAGGAGGTGGTTGGGGTTTCAGGCAGCCATGCAGTACACTAAACTCAGGCCATCCAAGTGTTGGCCAGCATTCTAAGGGGAATCGCACACGTCTCTCTTTCATCCTGCAGGGTAGGGAAAGCCAGGAGCATAGAGCGTGGTGACCTAGCTGTATGCCTTGTGGCGTACAGAGTGTGAAGACAAAAGACAAGAGAGTGACGGAGGTGCCTGGCTACACAGAGGGAGGAGCGACACCATCATGAACAAGGGGCAGCTGGGGCTCCCCACACGCTGCTGAAGAGCCACAACAGGCCATCACTGGTCGGCGCCTAGCTAGACCCAGGGTCTATAGACGCCGCCTTTCATACCTGCAGATGACCGAGAACCAGTGTCACCAAAGACTGCGCATGTCTAGGGAACGGGTCGGTCACATCCGCCAGCTACTGTAGGATTTGGCGCTATGGGGACATGGAGGACATCCACTGCCCGTGGCCATAAAAGTGCCCGCGCCACTCAATTTTTACACCAGTGGCTCCTTTCAGGACTCCACAGGTGACCTCTGTGGGATGTCACAAGTCTCCACCCACAAATGTATCCATGAGGGCACAGATGCCATCTTTGCGAGGGCACTCCACTTTGTGCATTTCGCCTGGGACCAGGAGAGCCAGGATGCAAGAGCGATTGGATTTTCCCAGATTTCGGGTTTCCCACAGGTGCAGAGTGCAATCGACTGCACTCATGTGGTACTCAGGTCTCCGTCACAAGTGGTCAACTATGTCAACTACAAGGGTTTCTATTCACTGAATGTGCAGCTGGTGTGCGACCACCACAAACGCATCCTGCAGGTCTGTGCACGGTTTCAAAGGAAGTGTCCATGACTCCTACATTCTCAGTCGGTTACAGATCCCTGATGTTTTCCAGGGTCCACAGAGGCTGCAGGGATGACTCCTCAGGGACAAGGACTACCCGCAGAGTAGGTGGTCGATGACACCCGTGCAGCGGCCTCAGACTGCAGCAGAGCGACGGTATAATGAGGCTCATGCTGCAACTCACAACTTGGTAGAGAAAACCATCAGGATGCTGAAACTAAGGTCCCGGTGCCTGGACCGGTCTGGTGGAGCCCTGCAATACAGTCCACAGAAGGTGTCACACATCGTCATCACCTGCTGCGCCCTTTACAACCTGGTTTACAATGGGGAGAGGAGCTGGCAGAGGAGGAGATGAAGGAGCTGGAGGTCTCCTCCAATGAGGAGAACGTCGATGGTGATGAGGGTGAGGAGGCCCTTGGAGGCGATGATGACGGTGATGAGGCCCTCGCACTGATTAGACGAGGCAGGCGAGCTCGGGAGACCCTCATAGCTGTTAGATTTATGGAGGATGATGATGACATGCAGTGAGGAGACACCATAGATCCTCACATTACATCTATGAGTGTTTGACTCCAGTCTGGCTTATGGGAGTGCACATACCCTCTGTTATAATGCTTCAGTCATGGAGACAAAGTGGCGACCCTAATACTCGCTCAATTGTAGGAGGATGATGATGACATGCAGTGCGGACACTCCATAGATCTTCAAATAGCCCCTGAAAATGTCTGACTCCTGTCTGTCCGCGGGCAGCTCGCTTGTGCTCTGTGATCAGGGTCATATCATGGAGGCACTTTAAAAGCACCTGATCCTTTGTCTGCCTTCAGCAGCACAGTGCTGCTGACCCCTTCAGGAGCACAGTGTCACTGGTCACAGATTCTAAAGAGATGGGGGCCAGCCCCACCTTAAAGGCGCTGAGAGCACACAGAGAGAATGACCGAACTCTGGGACGCTTGTCCACGACATTCTGGCAGCAATGACAAGCACCGTCGAGGTGCAGGCATCAGTATGTGTCCAGGGAGTGTGAGGCCGGACCATCACTTTGGTCTGAAGGCTACGCAAAGCACAGGGAAGAGGCCCTGGACTGAGACACCTGGCTTTACTTGTGCAGAAAGGTTTCACATCTGAGTGACATGAACACTGCTCATCAGAACAAGGAGCCATAGGCAGGGAGACATTGGCTGAGTGTTTATTTACAATAGTGAACAGTATGTAAAAGTGATTAACACTCATGCCCAGGTTGTGGAACTACATCTTCTTAACCTTCCTAACCCTTCCTATGTCTTGGTGCTCCCTGGACATCCACAGCGGAGGTGGAGGCAGTCTGCTGACTGCGACGTCCTGTCTGTGATGACCTTGATGGGTGTCCTCTGGAGGGCCGAGAATTGGAGGGCCCCGGCCTGCTTTCAGGGTCCTGCTGTGTGGCAGTGGTACCCTCCTCGGCCTGTGGAGCTAGAGCTGCTGGGGTCACAAGAAGAGGGGATTCAGATGGGTCACACACTCTCGGAGTCACCTGGGTGGATGGCCCTGGAGTGTGCACCTACTGATCCTCCTCCCTGTAGATGCCCGAGGGTCCCAGGCTGACTCCTTGAGGGGAAGGAGAAGCTGGAGTGAGACCTAGTTGCCCCGCACCCCTCTCGCGTGCACACTGTTGGAGGCCAACTATGGCGGGGCGATGGAGTTCAGCCCGCGCAGCAGTGCAGGAGCGACATTCTGGACTAAGGTCTCCATGGCGGCCACCATCCTATCAGTGTTGACCTTGATGCATTGGCATGCTGATGCTATCACCTCAGCCTGAAGGTGGACGGACTCCTCTTGCAATCTGAGGAGTGCAGCGGACATCCCTTCTTGATGTTCCTCATGCAGCTGCAATAACTCAGACATGACCGAGTCCAGAGGCTCGTCATCTGACTCAGACTCAACAGATTTCTGGCCTCCGGCAGTCCTCCGAGTGCCAGGGACCTGGGCAGTTACTGCCACTGCCTGTTGTGGATCAGAAAGTACGATGTGCTCACCAGATTGTGACCCCGAGGCTACTCTAAAGCTAGGTCCCACCAAGGTGTGTGCCTCTGCACTGGTGGAGGGTGTGGGTAAGCGCTGTGATGGGTGCCTCCAGATTCCTCTAAAGAGGTTTCTCTGGGGCTTGTTTGGAGACCCTGGGCTGTGGGCTCAGTTGGCAGATGTGCCTGTGGAAGCAAGGGGAGATAATTAGTGCATGGCAGTGGCCTGTGAAACAGGACACATCACTCACAGCATGGCTGTCTGATGGATGTTGCATTGCTGGATCCTCACTTGGTCGAGCAGCGCCAACCTCACTGTCAGCACAGGAATGGTCCAGATCCTTGCCAGCCAGCTGGATGGCTCTGCTTTCAAAGTCCATGAGGACCTTGATTTCAGGCATTCCTTCACCAGTAAGCGACCTCTCCCTTTTGTTGTGTGCCAGCTTGTCCTGCATGAATAGAGATGGAGAAAGTGTAAGCAGGACACCTGTCAGGCCAGATGATAAGTATGCCTAGCATGTGTGGGTGATGAGTGGTCCCATGAATGGGATGAGGACAAGGAAGGTGTGTGTGAGAGAGTGAATGGTGATGTCTCTTGAACCGGCAGTGAGTGAGGGCCCTGTGGATGTGTGATGTGTTCGTGAGTGTGTGAATTGAGAGTCATGAGAAGGATGATTTACCCTGGTGGAATGGAGATCATTAATCCTCTTGCGGCACTGGGTGACTGTCCTCTTTTGCAGGGTGCTGGCACTGACCACCACTGCCACTGCCTCACTAGCCAGATTGGTGATGTTGCTGCCCATCCTGCGGCTAGAGCTGGGGTAGCGGGCCTCCAGGCATCGAAAAGGCGCTCGAGGGACGCGTCATTGAATCTGGGGGTTGCAGATCTTTTGCATTTTGGGGCCATGTCTTCCATACAGCAGTCCTAGGCTGGAAGCACCGAGAGTTGTGCGCGCAGCTGCATTTTAAATATGGCGGACAGCATGATGAAGAGGTGAGGTGATTGCGTGTCTGGTGAATGAGAGCCCGCCCACCATCAAAGCGCCTTGTTTCTCGGGAATGCATAATTAACGCGGCGGGTTTGGGATGATACGGTGTGAGAAGCCGCCATTGCGGCTGATGGGTAAAACATCGTTTCCCCTGCCCACTATCGCACTTAGTGCAAATCTGGGGCAAATCTTACCACTATTTCTTCTGCCTCAGTAAAAATGAAGATCCAAGATTAGTGCAAATTTCTGATTTTCTGAATGGCGAAGTTTGAACTAGGCATGTCAGTTTTGTAACATTCTGTCAGTGGAAATTATTTTGGGGAAACAAAATATAACCTTTTATCTGTGCAAGGGTCTTCCACAATCCTATAAAACACCATCTCCACACTAATGCGCTCAATGTATTGCTCGTCTTTGATTAGTTAGGATTCTCCATTAATGGACCCAAATGTTCTCTGGTCCAGAGTTAAAAAGGAATATAAATAATGATCACCCTGGTCTCATCCTCTGATAAAAAGGAGTGGGACTGATAGTAAATGATTCATTAAGATAGATGCCATTGGAGAGGGCAACAGATTTAGTTACGTTCCGTGTTGCGAATTATTTTACCAAATGGAGCAAATATGCACCTCTATTCCGTTCTATCGAAGGTTTTGTTAGCATTTGGCAAAATGATAAGATTTGAGATTTTCTCACTCCACACATGCTCAATGATATGAAGAATTGTCCTCAGGTTATCCATGAATTATCTAGTTACTTATAACCTTGCTGGAGCTGATGTTACTCTTCCCCCAACTCCCATTGACAAGGCAGTTGATTGACATACCTCCCACTATAATTTCGAACAAATTTATCCTTTCTTGCCCATCAGGGCAGGGTGCTCCTCCGGAATGCTATCGTTTGCCTCTCATTATATTATTAAATATCTCCTGAAGGCTCCCAGCTTTCAGCTCTATGCTAGTATTCAGGTGGTGGCCACGAACTCCTGAAGGAGACAGGAGAGGACGAGTCTAATCTTCCCATCCATGCACGTACTCAACTGGTTCCAGAGACATAACACAGAATGTAACACCGCTCGTTTTGTTTGACTCAGAGCTGTAAGAATTAATTTTGCTTCCTCCTTATAGCGCAAAGATGTATCAACAGCCTCTTAATGCATCATGCACATAAAACACTTCTGTACATGAAGTAGCAGCTACCGACTAACAGGGTAGAAGCACCCGCTTCCAGAGATTGCAAGTGCTGTTGTGAAGCATGTTTACAGAAGAATGCTCTTACTATCAATCACTCCTCACTCCCCCTCACCTTGCACCTCATCCCATTCCAGCACGGGTTACTTCCTGCCAAAAAATTCTGAAATGGAGCTACGATAAGATCATCTCAACCCGGAATGTTCTTTAAACCCTGATGTTGTAGCGCCATCTAGATGATTGTATATATTGTTCCTTCTCTCCTTCCTGGCAGTTATTTCTGAAGTCCTTCTCTATCCTTTTTGCCATCATCTATTACCATTAAAATTAACTCAATACCCTTTCTGCAGCATGTATCTGGGGGCATAACGTAAAGACCAATTGAGAAAACATGGCCTGAGACCTCTCACAATGTACAGCTATTGTATTGAAATATGGTTGCCATCAAAGGATAGGTTTAGAAACGATCATTACTAAAACACTTAGTTCTTTCATTTTTTTCAGATTTCCAATGCATTTTGCAATGTGGTTCTATTCTCAATAAAAAAGGTGATTTCATTAACCCCTTTCTCTGAAACATCTTCCTGAAATGATGATTCCTCAAAAGCAGACTATTTTTGCATTTAACTTATTGAATAAAAAATTGTGACTGATATCAGCAGTGGAAACTGAAACGTCTTTCCCATCTGCATGTATTGCCAACTCCTCCAAAGTCTCAAAAACTACAGCAAGGATATACAGCAACATTTCATGCTGCCCTCATATCATACTTAACTCAGGTATTTAAGAGTATTGGACCAACCATTCTGGTGGTCTCACTGATTCTTGAATTCCAATCAGTGCCAATCAGAGTTGAATTAAGCAGACTGTTCCCAGTGCATGTTAGCAGCTCCAATTCCCAGAATGTTATATACTGATTGTGCACAACTCCATCCCTGCTGGAATTTGAGAAGACCCACAAGGCTGATCCATTATATCAGAGGGCCTGAGTTATGAGGGATGACGGGAGAAACTTGGGGCTTTTCAAACTTGAAAGGAGGTGATTAAGAAGGGACCCTGTAGCAGTATACAAGGGAAAGTGAAATCTGCAACACTGCTTCAAGTTAAACCAGGACATTAGTACAGGATTAAACTAGCAAAAGGCAAATACATTACCAATGTCAGCGAGTTCTAATTCATGCAAAGAGTTATCAATACAGAGAGAGTAGTGGAGTCAAAAGCCCCAAAATTATTTAACAAATGTAGCAGAATGCTGTGATGGGACAATGTATACTGTGCTGGCTGGGTCAGCTAGACAGGCTGGTTAACCTATGCTATAGCTTGCAATGCAATAAATATTGGACAAACTCACATTTTAGTCTTAGAATCTTCAAATGGGGTAGAAGCTCTCCTGTTGTCTTAAACGTACCACAAGCTTTCCAAACTTCTCTCTAATTTCTCCCCCCATAATGGCAGGATTATCTTTACTTTGCATCTGACTGTCTCTTGATTTCAGCCATTTCCTTACATAGCACAAGACTGGAAACCTCCCACTTGACACAACTGTTGATATATCTGCGGTAACTTGCAATCATTCCCCAATATTGCCAAACCTTAAAATTAATAATGGTGGGCTCACACATCTTGGGCCTGAATTTTTAGTATAGCCCCCACCATCCGAAGAGACCCCACTGATTCCTACAGCCCCGATGCCATTTTTCACTCTAACAAGAGTTGATTGGCATAAGGTGGGACTTCCGCCCCTCACTCGGGATGAAGTCCCGCCATGGAGAGCTGTCAGCCAATCTGATTGGCCGGCAGTTCTCTAGTCCCTCCAGGATTAGCGCTGCACTGACCAGAAGAGGCACTGCAAGAAGCTTCCTGAGCCTAAGTCCCAGGAACTGGAGGAAAAGGTAAGTGTCAGGGGTCCAGGCAGGGAGGGTAGGGAAGCCCTGGGGGGTCAGGAGGTGGGTGATCAGTGTCTCGAGGGATAGGCTACAGGGGGTGAGGGGGGGAGGTCCGGAGGTCACTGGCCTTAAGAGGAGGGTGTTCCCAATCAGAAGGCGGCTTCTGATAGAGGCGCCCATCCCACTTCTCGCCGAGATCTAACTCTCTCCATTTACAGGCTCCCCCCGCCGGGCTGTCATCCGCCCGCCAGCCTACAAATTGAGGCTGGGTGGGAAACAGCCTTTAAGTGGCCATTTAAGGGCCTTAATTGGGGCAAGGGCGGGCTTCCCGTCCAAGGCCCCGCCCGCTCCACCGTAAAATCGCTGTGCAGTCGGGGTGGCCAGGAACCTAGAGGGAATTCCATCTGTGCAATTACACGCTCCACCCCGCCACCCCCCCCAACCGCCCTGCACCTCAGAACCCACTGGTGGAGGGAAGTGTAAAATTCTGGCCTTGGTTTCCATTCTTCAACACTTCTGATTTTTTGGTTGAGTTTTTGACAATTTTTAAAAATCAGCTATCAAACACACTTTAAACCTTAAGGCTGTGAAGCTTTGACACAAGGGTCAATTCTGTATGGAAATCAGAGCATCAGTAGGTTCATTAGAAATGTAGGCATTCTGTGCTGTCAACTTTCCATCCTCTTTTGTCTATTTTTAAGCTCTCTTTTGCAATTCAAAGGATGAGGCAGTGTAGGCCATATGTCAAATGTTTGATTATAACCATTGTTAAGACATCAAGATAATCAGGGACATCAGAGCTCTGAAGAAGAGTCATAAGGACTCGAAACATTAACTCTGTCTCTCTCTCTCTACAGATGCTGTCAGACCTGCTGAGTTTTTCCAGCATTTTCTGTTTTTATTTCAGATTTCCAGCATCTGCAGTATTTTGCTTTTACTTCAGCACTTAGTTCAAGTTGGACGAAACATATTAGATTGTAAATTTTACTTTTAAACTAGCAAAAACTGAAGATTGAACTGTACATCCAGAATTTCTAAGGGTGCCCTGTTAATTTTTCAAAGAAGTCGCTTTGGGGACTGCATGCCAACTCAAATGATCATCAAAGCTGTGATTTTGAAAGCAGAGCATTTGAATTGCGAGCAGTGCTCCACCACTATTTAGAATCATCTACGGGGATCTGATTTATGATGGTTTAAAAACACTCCTGCCCAAGCAAGCTGCTTACTGGTAGTTATACTGAGTAAGAGCTGTACTCACTGAGAGCAGCAATAGTATTAAAACCTGAATGTTACCAAATAAGAGTGGCTCTTAGTGCATCCTCGCTCTTGTTTTGACGACCTGGGATTCAAAATAAAGATTCATATATTTATGGTTTCAAAGCTTCAGTAAACGCAGTGGGGTTAAATTGGATAATGCCTGAAAACAGACGTGGGGATCCTGGTTCACAATTAACCTGCACGTGTTCCTTGTGCTCCAGGCAGCACACTCAATTGTGTTGTCTGCTGCTTTAAATGATCGCTGTATGCAGCCCGTAGCCGTTCATTGGCTGCATGAATCAGCAAAGGAGCCCAATATCACAAGTGCCCAGTGACCTGCAGCCTGCTCCTCTTAAAAAGGGGCTTCCATTGTGACTGCAAGCAGTGTTAGGAGTTTTTTTCCCCCAAAGTGAAGTAAAGCATATGAATTGAATGGTTGAATATACTGATTGATAGAGGTTGTTGGTAGGTGCAGGAGTGGGGCTGTGATCCTTTGAGCAATGGTTGGACGTGTGAGAAAGGGTATGTGCACCAAGCTTTTCAGACAATGTACTGGAGGTCTTGGTGCAAGAGGTAGAAAGAAGGTGTTTTCTGACTCCACACAAGGCCCTCCAGATATATGCTCAAGAGCCAGTGGGAAGAAATAGCAGCGGAGGTCAATGCCAGGAATGTTACTTCGAGAACATGGATAGAGTGCAGAAGAACACTCTGACATGAGTTGTCCAGGTGAGTGAGCTACCACTGACAGCGCTAGCATCAGCACTGTTCAGTTCTCTATGCCCCACTCCTGCACCTACCAACAACCTCTATCAATCAGTATATTCAACCATTCAATTCATATACTTTACTTCACTTTGACACACTGAACACTTGCAAACCTTCAAATGAAGATGCCTCTTCATCTTTACTGTCTTTTTTCTCTTCCTCCCCTGAGTGGGAAGGTTCAAGTTTTGGGATTCTAAAAAGGGGACAATGGTTGGGGTTTTTTGTGAGGTGAGAGGAGGAACTACACCATCTATAGTTTGTGAATCAGAAGAGATTGTGGGATGAGAGAGAACTGGGAAGAGAGAAGGAGAATGAAGTATACTGATACTTTCATCATCGATTGCTGAAGCCCAGTCAATGACCACAGTCTCATTTTTGCCCTTTCCCATACTGTCCAATACTATCTCCTCTATGGAGATTAAAACATGCAAACACCATTGTCCTCCTGCAGTTCTATTCTGCTGCCTCCTGTTATGCACCACTTATTCTGTAAGAAAGAGGGAAATATCTCAATTATTGCCGTGCAATATGTTTGGGTAGTATGGCTGACATGGATGAATAACCTTCAGTGCGTGGAAGCTACAATTTGTTGGTGTGCTCATAGCCACCAGCTCCGACTGATGCTGTGTTTGCCTCAAAGGCTAAGATAGAGGTGAGAACTGCACATGGTGAGACATCAGGTACAAGTGCACAGGAGCCAGGTGGGGGAAAAGGGTAGCGTAGGTGACAGCTCACCAGAGGCTGGTTATCATACACTTGTTCCAATGCAGAGAAGTCAGATGAAGACTTTGATGGGTAAGGCTACAGAAGAAAACTGATGGGTAGGCATTACCAAATGCCTGGTGAACTGGGAAGCCTACTGGAAAACCTGCACACAATGCCAAGGGGCATAGAGAAGCCCAGAAGCAACTTGCCACGAGGAATTGCACAGATTGAAGTCCACCCTTTCTTCCATGGATCGGATCGTCACCTCCATCTACTTATGGTCGCACATCAATAGCACACTGAGGGAATGAAATCCGTTTTGAGATACAGGCAAGGCAATGTTTGTGTAGTCAGTGGCACCCTGTAGCATGGGGAAGACTCCAACCTGTGCAAATCCTTTGTGGCTGCTTGTGTCTGGCCAAGAAGGAATGAGGTTGAACTGTCTCTGTGAATAGAGACCCTCCCTTATGCAACAGGGTATTGCTGCAAGATGTTGCTGATAGCTCCAGCCACAGCTTAAAAGTTAAAAGCCACAGTCGTCTTGCAACCACAAGCAATTCAGTCCTTGCTCAACCTTGCGGTTGCAGTTTTGATTGGGGCAGTTGACAAATTCTAGTCATGACTTCTTTACGAAGTGAAGATGACTCATGTATTTTTGAAGTTAAAGAAAGAATTTCTCCCTCAAGACCCTGACCGGATATGGCATCCTGTTGAGAGCCCTTCTCCCCCTCCTTGTCCTCTTCCCTCCTTCAGCAGCTTCCCTCAGCTTTGTGTGACCCTTCTTCATTCTCCCGGTCATGTTCAATTCCAAGAGGAAAGCCTACCAGGATTCCCATATCTGGAAGCAAACTTGTTTCAGCACAAATTTTTAAATGAATGAAGTATTTCAGCAGCAGCCTGGCCACTCCCTGTAGTCTATTCAAACTTGAGCCTGTTGAGAGAGTTCCAGGAGGAAATAATCCAGCAACTAACCTGTAAGCAGATCATGGCTCCTTTAGATGGTGTGGTAGCTGGTCCTTCATTCTGTTTAACATTTTGTTCAGCTCAAGGTTAAGGCAGGGCACTAACTGGATTGTGGAGTTTGAAATATGGTGTCAAATCAGTTTTGCACACAGATTGACTTCATAATCTGCGGCTGCCAATGGCCGCTATCTGTGAGTGTGCAAACCCCTTTACCAAGATGGCATCTGGTGCAATTCCTTTCGGTCATTAGTTGGTCATGTAGCACCTAAAAGAACTGCACAATCTAGCCCGCAGTGATTGTAAATCACTGACCTATCTATTTTGCATTATGAATTGTTTTCCTATGCTATGTTTTTAAAATGTAATTTGTATTTTACAAATTACATTGTAAACTTAGTTTACAAAGTGGGTCATCTCAAAAAGTTATGGCGCAACAATTTATTTCGATTAGCTAAAATGGTGCTTATTATCTGAAATCTCTTTTAATGGAGATTTTATTGTCTCTGCTGCTGTGTACAATTGCAGATGTCATTGAGTGATTGCTTACCAATGCAAACCAAAAATCTATTAGTAAATTGTACACTGCGTAGCATATAGCGTGTTAGTAAAGTTGACAAGCTATTACATTATTTATTGGCAATACAGAATAGTGGCCATCAAAACTGTTGTATTCCATTTCAAAGAGTATTAACCATTTTGGGAGTTTAATTTCACCCGGTAATGTACAACTGAATGAGATTTTTTTGTGTGCTATGTTAACCCGGTTGTTAACCTACTTAAAACAAGCTGGTTGATGCAGCACACAAAGGAATTTGCCAGGGATAACCCCAGCTGGACAAGTGACAATTAAGCGTCAGTGTCACTTTTCACCGTAACTTCCAACACATATTTTGCTTTGAAGAATGGTGCGATTTCAAACGTCCCATCAACTCAAAATCAAGACGGATCATATTTGTTGGAGTCCTATGCTTCAATTATAAGAAAAAAGAATAGCTAATCATTGGGCTCAATTCTGCTTTATTTAGATATGAAGGCACAACTCTAATGATATACCCTCGTCTCAGTGCCCTGAGGCACTGTTTCAGCCATTCTGTTAGGAGTGTGAACTAACGCTTTGTGCTGCTTAATAAAATATTCATGAGCTAATTGGAATGCACTTCAAACATGCTTTTGTGTGGTGAATCGGAACTCCAGAGGCATGTCAGGAAATGGCCTCAAGTGACATAGCGCAGATAATGTAGCCATTTCCTCCTAGGGCTAATGAAAACGAAAAATATCTCCACAATCAAATTATACACTCCAAATATTGCTCCCAGGTGGCCCAAAAAAGTTTATTCGTTAATGGTTGGGCCACGAGGAAGGCACCAGGTTTGATCCCAGATCTGCTCTGATCACAGCCACAATGGCATTAAGAGTGTGACAGCTGGTCACAGAAACCCAGGGTAAGCAATGTCAAAATAAGCCAAGGCTCCTGATTGTTATCCTCCTGCCAGAAATTATGTGTGTGTGGTTTAAGAAAGCACGAAAAGGGGAAGTTGGAAATGGAAGAAGAAAAAAATTGATAATGAGAACAAGAGACATCCTTTAGCTATTTGACCCTTTGAGGCTGGTGTATTTTTAATGTTGTTTTAAAACAATTCCATTTGCTAAAGTGCACTTTGTACAATAGTTACAGTAATCGAATGGACCATTTTTACATAGATCTGCTTAATGAGCCAGCAGTTGGGTGGCACATGGAGACATTGGGAATATGGTGGAGGAACTGCATCTCAAACTGAGTGTTCCTGTGGAATACACCTCAGCCATGAAACAAGATACAATTAGAAGAGGCATTTTTTGGTGAATCATTCCCTCAAAGAGTGGCAGATTGTATCAAACAGTACATCCCTTCCACTATGCACAATGAGCAAGGTACAGACCATACCCAACCAGCCCGTGCTTGCAAGGCACAAAACACAGTGTCCAACATTAGATGTGATTCCACAATTGGTCAAAGTTTGCTAAATTATCCTCAGTGCACTAAGGATTACACTGACAGCCAATTTAAAATTGTCAGTCGGGCCCGTAGTGTGGTGTTTTTGTGTGTACTGGAAGCTACATATATGAATACACAAGCTGCTGTTCCTTGCAGACCGAAGGAACATGTACACACATTGGGTTGAATTTTCTGGTTGGCAGAGTGGGGGGGCGGGGTAGAGCGGGCGCTGGCAGGTGCAGGCCCGATCGCCACTCGCAATCAGGTCCATGCCGCAATTTTACGTGGGCGGACCAATTAAGGCCCACCAAGCATACTTCACAACTCCTGTGCATAGCAGAAGTGGGTGGGCGTGCTCAGGCCGCCAGGTCCAATGGCAACCCGGCGGCCTGTTTAAAGGAAGGCCCTGGCAGCCTCAGAAAGGCTGCTCGCAATGGCTGGGCGAAGGGCTGCGCAGAGGGGCAATGAAGTTCATGCAAGTCTGGAGGGTAGGCCATCGTGGCAGGCCAGGCCAGAGGGTAGGGTGGGGGGCCAGTGTGCCCCTCATTTTTCAGATGACTGCCTTGCTGCTCTGCTCGAGGAAGTGGCAGCACGGGGGGAGGTGCTGGTTCCCCAGAATGGGAGGAGGAGGCCCCTCCACATGACGAAACGTGCCGGGGAGGAGATGGTGGAGATGGTGAGCTCCTGTTACGTGGTGCGGCGCACCTGGATCCAGTGTCACAAGCGCTTCAATGACTTGTTGCACTCTAGCAGGGTGAGTACCATGTTGGCATTGGACATTTAATCCAGCAGCTGGCTTACCCACCTGCTTCCCCCCACCCCCAAGTCTGAGTGTAGTGACTGCATTGGATCATTGACGGCATGTGTCCTTTGCTGGGTGGCCAGCAGATATCGCCCATGCTGAGGTCAGCCTGAGAAGGTGATGAAGTGATGTGTATTGCCCCCGCAGCATATGTTACACTGAGTCCCACATGACTGGTCTGGGGGCAACCTGGAGAAGCTGCACCTAGGCGCTGTGTCAGGAAATGTCCAAGTCAGGGTGATGAGATGCTGGGAGGAGAGCTTCAAGGTGGCGTGGCAACGAACCATCTGCTGCCCTCTGCGCTCCATGTGCTTGTGCCTCCTTGCTATGGAAGGATATACCGTGTGGTGCCTAATGTGATGTAGGCAGCATGTGTCCAAGGGGAGGGTGGGGGGGTGGGGAACTGGCCTAGCATCTTTGTGTGAGTGTTCGGCAGCAGCGGGGTGAGGAGGCTCTGGAGCCCTGATATGTCCCACTCTGGTTGGGGTGGGCCGTGCACGAAGAGAGTCCGTGTGCAATTTGCACTAATCAATACTCGTCTCTCATTTTTAGGAGAAGAATGCTCACAACGCGGCAGAGCATGAGAGGACTGGCAGCGGCCAGGCGCAGGTCACCATTCTTAGCCGCTTCAAACAGGAGGCCCTGGATCTGGAGAGGTGCCATGCACCCAGGCCCACTGGTGTCGGTGAGGCTGGGCTGCCACGGCCAAGTATTTATGCCCAACAGTGAGGTCAGCATTGTTCTCCCAACAACCATAGCACTGCTGAATGTTAATTGATTTAATTTTGCAACATGGCTTAACCATTGGTTATGGAAGGATGAGTGCATAATGATCTGGGGGACAGGGATGCACTTTGTCATTGTCTCCACATTAACTGATCCAATGTCCTTGTTCTCCCTTTCAGCATCATCGGAGCAGGGCCGGGAGGCGGAGCAGCAGAGGCCCCCTCTCACACTTGAGGGCCCTGAAATCTCACCTGCGTCACACCATCTGTGTGAGGCAGGGACCAGCGCAGATACTAGCACCTCGGTGGGAATTCGAACATTAGCTAGTGTCCCGGGGCACAGTGGTGAGGGCACTTCACAGTCGCTGGAGGAGCGGCAGAGACAGAGAGTGCCCATGGTGCCAGCAGTCAGAGGACTGCAGGGGACCAGGCACATGCTCAGTCGGTGCCTGATGATGTGCCTCTGGAGTCGTCCGCGACACAGCAGGGGCAGGAAATACGGCCGGGTGTGCGGGAGCATCTGGGGGAGATACATGAGGCTATGCTTGGCTTGGTTTCCATGGTGGAGGAATCTATGTGGACGATTGCCGAAGCAATGAGCCACATGTCCGAGCGCCATACATTCTCCATGGAGAGATTGATGACTCTCATGGAGAGGCTGCTGCAGGAGACCTGTCAGGGCTTCCTGGGGATGCGCTCTGACCAGCAAGCCCTCACTTCGGCATTGACCTCAGCTGGTCAGTGCCAGTGTGGGAGATGGTCTGGGCACCAACTTTGCCAGCGCGGTGCCCATCCATCCACGGTGAGCAGGGAGTCCTGAAGCGACCTCATGTCGGCGCAGCAGCTGCCTGGCATCTCTGCGGGCTCCTCTCAGGACGCTCCGGATGAGGGCGGCAGTTCCTCCGCTCCTCTCCCAGTGACTGTAGCATCCAGTGAGGCTGTGACGACTGGGGAGATGCCAGCTGTGGAACCGGCAGCTCCCTCCCAGGTGGGGCCAGCACAGGCTCCACGGGCCAGAGGACAACCACCAAGGTCATCGAGGCCAGCTGGACAGCAGAGTCAGCAGACTGTCTCAGATGCCACTCCAAGCGATGGGTCAGCACCAAGACGTAGCATCTGGAAATGAAAACTAAAGCACCTTAGGTACACCACGGGTTTTTCACTGGTACTTTTGTGTAGGCCAGCAATGAGGTCCTTATGATTTGTTTTGATTTGTAACACTATTGTATTTTTTTTGCATAAGTTGGTTTGCTTGGCATAATAAATTCAGATATGTCACCATGGCTGAGGGTACCTCTTTTCTTCTGCATGTGGATGGTTTCCAAAACTGTAATGAGTGCTCTGTTGGGCATTCAGCTTTATTAACAAGGCCCTTAGTGACTGCTCCTAACCTGGCAGATTTTGTACTTAGACTTCGAGTGGAGCCTACATCCCAGGACTGTCCTGGAGGTCCATCTGTGGTGTGCTAGCTGAAGGTTCTTTGGATTAAAGCCTCCCGGGTGTCCCTGCCTCCCTGCAGTATGCCTGGGTCAATGTCTACCCTCTCAGCATTTCCCTGTGCATGCTCATCCTCGGACTCACTACTGGACTCATCGTGTGCAGCCGCAGCCACTGCGTCTACATCTTCATCGTCCACTGCGTCACCCCCTTTCCAGCGCAAGATTGTGGAGAGCGCAGCATGCAACCAGTATCACTGAGACACGATCTGGGGGGTACTAGAGTGTGCCCCCTGAGCGGTCCAAGCATTGGAAGTGCATCTTGAGAAAACTGATGGCTCCTATTGTGGCGCTGCTCAGCTTCTGTTCTTGGATGGCAGAGAGGTGTCATGAGCCACCTTCTGTGTGGATAGCCCTTGTCACCCAGAAGCCATCCATCCAGCCAAGCCAGAGCACTGAAGAACCCCGGCACCTGGGAGTGTCTGAGGCGTCGTGGGAGCTGCCTGGGTGCCTTGCACAGACTTGTAGAATCAGTATCCTGTGATCACACACTATCTGCACGTTCATGGAGTGGAAGCCCTTCCTGTTGACGAAGGCACCGGGCTCACCTGCTGGCGCCTTGATGGCCACATGTGTACAGTCTATAGCACCCTGGACGCGGGGGAAGCCAGCAATGGCCGCGAAGCCTCTGGCTCAGTGTGTCTGGCTTGCCTGCTCCCAGCGGAAGTGGATGAAGTCAATGCGTGCCTGAACAGAGCGTCTGTAACCCGCTTAACATAAATGTGGACAGCTGATTTGAAGACACCGCAAGGATCACCCACCGAGCCCTGGAAGGAGCCAGAGGCATAGATGTTAAGGGCAGCTGTGACCTACAGAGCCACTGGCATGGGGTGCCCACCCACACAGCGGAAATCTCAGGCCCAATCATCTGACAGATATAGTTGACTGTCTCCCTTGAGAGACGGAGCCTCCTTCGGCACTGCACCTCAGTCATATTGAGCTTCCCTGCCTGTATACCCTGGCAGCAGGATAGTGGTGTCTTCTATGGCCTCTTCCACCTTGGTCCACCTCTTGGCCCTGCGCCTCTTGTGCCTGCGCCTGTCCTCCCAAAGGTGGCTCCTCTGGAGGCTGAATGTGCATTCCTGGCCTCCTCCCCCTTCTAGCCCTCCCTTCTTCCTCAAAGAAGCTGCCTCCAGTGGAGAGTTCAGCTCCCATTCCCAGCCTAAGGGAAGGTTTCCTGAAACCTGCAGGCCCAGAAAAGATTCCTCACTGCAGAGTGCTGACCTGAAGGTTAAGAGTCCAGAAAAAGCAGCTGGTATGTGTTTTGAAGTATTGCAGATCACACAGGCAAGTTTCAATAACTTTGAAACATTAATATTTGACAGAGCACACTCGCGACCCCACTGAGCCCTCTTATCCCACCTATGGATGAGGTTTATACAAATGTGTCCTACCCGCCTGCCCGTTGCGCCCGTGCGCCGACCCGAAGATTGCACAGGCACCGAATAATCGGCGTCGATTGGTGAGTCAAGGGCCTTAAGTGGCCCATTAATTATTGGCAGGTGTGCATCGGACATCATTGCACGCGCGCCCAATGAAATATCACGATGGCGTGCAGTGGCGTCGGGACACTCGCCCGACGTCATCGCGCGTCATTTTACGCGCGGCCGTGCAGGACCTGCCGCCGTACAGGGCCTGCCGCCGCACACCAATGGGAAAATTCTGTCCATTGCACTTGTTCCAGCTAAACAAAATAAGTGACAGCCGTTCTGCTGGTTAATTCCCCAGGGCAATGTCTTGGCCAATCAGAGTCAAGCTGCCTGGTTTAAATTTCAAACAATGCTTGGTGGTTAACTGTCAGCCACCACCCACTGGTGCATTCTCCATGGCAACGCCTCCACCAATCAGAGTTCACTTGCCAACTAATCAGCACTCTCTTCTCATGCAGTTTAAATATGCTGTTTCCCCTGACATCGGTGTTTTCTTGCGAATTGTCCTTATGAGTGTAAGAGGAAAAGCTTTAACATTTTAATAGAGGGCATTTTAAAATGTGCATCACTTTGCCAATGTCCACTTTCACTCCAAAGTTCATGCCTGCTGTTACAAGACCATCTGCTAGTTCTTGCAATCCTTCTTCTATGCTTGCTACAAGTGCTTCGTCATCTGCAAATCTAACTAATGTTAATATTCGCCCCCATCTCAAATTTAACGCCAGGTTCTGTGTCTTCAAATGCTTCTTTGATAATTGCTTCTGCATAGACGTAAGAGCGGACTGGTGATAAACAACACCCTTGTAAAGCTACACAAGGTTCCGACTCCCTACTGGTTTCTCTCACTGTTGCTGGTCTGTGTGTCAGCTGTGGCTTAGTTGATGGTATATTTGCTTCAGAGTCAGAAAGTTGAGGGTATAAGCCCCAATCCTGACCTTGAGCACAACAATCTGGGCTCACACTCCAGTGCTGTTCTGAGGGAGTGCTGCACTGTCAGAGGTCTCATCTTTCAGATGAGATGTTAAAGCAAAGTCTCATCTGCACAACCAGGTAGATGTAAAAGATCCCATGGCACTATTTTGAAGAAGAGCAAGAGAGTTATTCCTGGTGCCCTGGCCAATATTTGTCCATCAATCAAAGGCACAAGAACAGTTTATCTGGTCATTATCAGATTACTGTCTGCGGGAGTTTACGATGCGCAAATTAGCTGCTGCGTTTCCACATAATAACAGTGACTATACTTCAAAAGTATTTCATTGGCTGTAAAACACTTTGGGACATACAGTGGCCATGAAAGGTGCTATAAAAATACATCTTTCTTCACTAATTAACATTATAGGCTAAGAAATTTGACTTGTGTCCAAAATGGATGTAAAACTAGCAGACTGGTTACTCGATGGGCTGGCTTGCACCAGAGGCCTGAACCAATTTGAACCAATGCGAGCTGTGGGGCCAAAATGTACACCTCATTGTGATTTGTTTGCTGGGGAGGGTGGGATATTGGTTTCCCAGCAGGTCAGGTTGGATAGACCAGGTTGGGGTGGGGGAAGCTGCTAATAGGGCTTGAACAACCAAGAGTGGCATAGAAAACATCTGTGGGCCTAGGCGGAGCACTTTTGCTTCTCCTGATCCCAACAAAAATAATGACTGAAAATGTCCTTGGTGGTTTATTGAGTGGTCTCCAGCTGGCCCTGGTACAACCAGGTGGAGCAAACAAAATGCAAAAACACGACCTAATTGCACCTGAATTTCACACTGAAGTCCGACAACAAACACTAGAGTCCAATTTACTGACAAAGTCTAACTCCTGTTCCAGGTGGGCACCTTAACAAATGAAAGTCGCCCGGGTCAATATGGTGTCCAGAGCAGTTTGTGTGGGAAGACCATGATGTAAAATTTGGAAGCGTTAAGCTGATTTTGTGCCAAGGAATCAGCAGGGTCAGTGGGAGGTAAGTTGAATTCCTCCCCTGTAAACTCTTCCTAACTTTCACTCAGCCTGAAGTTTGATATGTCTAGTGCGGCATATTTTTCCTCAGCTTTGTGTATTCAGCAACACACTATATACTCAGAATACAATGAATTCGTTACTCCTGAGGTCTGATTGATGAAGCTGCAAATCCCTTGAAGAGCCCAGCTATGGTCAGGCCTGAGTTCAAACAGAAATTAATAACTGACAATGGAAATCACAGATCAATGGAAAGCTGTATTTACACAGGCATACCAGGATATCATGCAGTCATTTCCCTTGTTGATACACTTTCCAAAAGTGATCCAGTTCAGGATCCGTGGGTAAAAGTTAACTCACAGCAGCATTCCATGGGTTATTATAGTGGCAGACAGAACCCTGACAAATGGGCCTTAAAAGCCTAGAAAAGCCTAGGCTGCACAGTTATGGGACAATGTGGTGTGTGGGATATGCTCAGTTATCATTGGGAATGCACCGAATGCCCTGTTGGTTAGAGATTCCTTCTTATGCAAATCAGAGGAAACCCTCGTGATTGTCCGTCCCCTCTCCCCTCCTCCTTGACTTACCGGAGGACCTCAGCTGGCATCCCAGCTGACCGAATATTCCCCAACCCACCACCAACAAGCTGTCTCTCAGGTTATATCTGGCATTATTGGTTTGCCGATACTTGCCTAAAGAGGAGCAATTTTCTACGGTCTTTCCAGTGGCCTCCATTTGCGCACCATGTATACTGCACCAGAAATGTGCCCCAACTTGGTATGACACAAGTTCACCAGGCAGTGGTCTGCACATAATATCCTAGAGGCCCTGCGGGAAAAGGTGATGGTGGACCTTGAAAGCTGGTTCTCTAAGCAGACTGTCAAAGCTATTTGACAGAATGTCTCATCACCAGGAGAACATATGAACATACATACGAACATATGAATTAGGAGCAGGAGTAGGCCACTTGGCCCCTCGAGCCTGCTCCGCCATTCAATAAGATCACATTCCTGCCTACCCCCAATAACCTTTCACCCCCTTGTTAATCAAGAATCTATATAGCTCTGCCTTAAATATATTCAAAGTCTCTGCTTCCACCACCTTTTGAGGAAGAGAGTTCCAAAGGCTCTCAGCCCTGAGAGAGAAAAATTCTCATCTGTCTTAAATGTGTGACCCTTTATTTTTAAACAGTGACCCCTAGTTGTAGATTCTCCCACAAGATGAAACATCCTCTCCACATCCACCCTGTCAGAACCCCTCAGGATCTTAAAGGTTTCAATTAAGTTGCCTCTTACTCATTTAAATTCCAGTGCATACAAGCCTAACCTATCCAACCGTTCCTCATAAGACAACCCACCCATTCCTGGTATTAGACTAGTAATAGTCTAGTAAACTTTCTCTGAACTACTTCTATCACACTTACATCTTTCTTTAAATAAGGAGACCAGTACTGTACACAATACTCTAGATGTGGTCTCACCAATGCCCTGTACAACTGAAGAATAACCTCCTTACTTTTGTAATCAATTCCCCTTACAATAAGTAATAACGTTCTATTAGCTTTCCTAATGACCTACTGTACCTGCATACTGACCTTTTGTGATTCATGCACTAGGACACCCAGATCCCTCTGAATCTCAGAGCTCCTCAATTTCTCACCATTTAGATAATAAGCTTCTTTTTTATTCTTCCTGCCAAAATGAATGATTTCACATTTGCCCACGTTATACTCCATTTGCCAGATCTTTGCCCGCTTACTTAACCAATCTATGTCACTTTATAGCCTCCTGATATCCTCTTCACAATTTACTTTCCTGCCTATCTTCGTGCCGTCAGCAAATTTAGCCACTATTTCTTTGGTCCCTTCATCCAAGTCATTTATATAGATGGTAAAAAGTTGAGGCCCCAGCACTGCTCCCTGTGGCACACCACTTGTCACACCCTGCCAGCCAGAAAAAGACCCATTTATGCCAACTCTTTTCTTCCTGTTAGCTAGCCAATCTTCTATCCATGCCAATATGTTACTCTCGACACATGTGAGCTTTTATTTTCTGCAATAACCTTTGATGTGACACTTTATCAAATGCCTTCTGGAAATCTAGTTACATAACATCCACCAGTTCCCCTTTATCCAGAGCACATGTGACTCCTTCAAAGAACTCCAATTAATTGGTTAAACGTGGTTTCCCTTTTACAAAACTATGTTGACTCTACCTGATTGCCTTGAATTTTCTAAGTGCCCTGCTATAACATCTTTAATAATAGCTTCTAACATTTTCCCTATGACAGATGTTAAACTAACTGGCCTATAGTTTCATGCTTTCTGTCTCCGTCCCTCTTTGATTAAAGGAGTAATAATTGCTATTTTCCAATCTAATAGAACCTTCCCTCAAATCTAGGGAATTTTGGAAAATTAAAACCAATGCATCAACTATTTCACTAGCCACTTCTTTCAAGACCTTCGGGTGAAGTCCATCCGGACCTGGCGATTTGTCAGCCCTCAGCCCCAACAATTTGCTCAATACCACTTCCCTGATGATTGTAATTTTCCCGAGTTCCTCCCTCCCTTCCATTTCCTGATTTACTTCTATTTCCGGGATGTTACTTGTGTCCGCTATATTGAAGACCGAAGCAAAATATCTGTTTAATTCATCTGCCATCTCCATATTTTCCATTATCAATTCCACAGATGTACTCTCTATAGGACCAAGGCTTGCTTTATTAACTCTTTTCTTTTTAAAATATCTATAGAAACTCTTGCTATCCATCTTTATATTACCAGCTAGATTTCTCTTGTACCCCAACTTTTCCTTCCTTTTTAACTTTTTTGTCATTCTTTGCTGTTCTTCATATTCTTTCCAATCTTCTGATCTGCCACTTGTCTTTGCGTAATTATATGCTTTTTCTTTAAGTTTGATACTGTCTTTAACTTTTTTAGTTAACCACGGATAGTGGGCCCTCCCCTTGGAATTTTTCCTTCTTATTGGAATGTATATATTCTGTGTATTCTGTAATATCCCTTTAAACATCTGCCACTGAACCTCTATTGACATAGCCCTTAATCTAATTTGCCAGTCCACTTTAGCTAACTCAGCTTTCATGCCCTCATAATTGCCCTTATTTAAGTTTAAAATACTAGTCTTGGATGCACTCGTTTCTCCCTTAAAATGAATGTGAAAGGTGAAAAACTAATTCTATCTTGTTGCTCAATGCCAGGTCTAGTATAGCCCGCTGTCTAGTTGGCTCTAGAATGTGCTGTTATAAGAAACTATTCTGAAAACATTCTAAAAACTCCTCACCTATACTACCTTTGCCCATCTGATTTTTCCAGTCTATATGTAGATTAAAATCCCCCTTGATTATTGCGGTACCTTTCTGGGCAATCCCCAATATCTCTTCTTTTATACTCTGTCCTACTATGTAATTACAACTAGGGGGCCTGTACATCACTCCCACAAGTGGCTTCTTGCCTTTATCTTTCTTTATCTCAACCCAAACCGCTTCTACATCCTGGTTTCCTGAACTTAGGTCATCCCTCTCTAATGTGCTAATACCATCATTAAGTAAAGAGCCACCCCTGCACCTTTTCCTAACTTCCTGTCCTTCCTATATGTCACGTACCCTTTAATATTCAGGTCCCAGCCTATGTCACGCTGTAGCAATGTCTCTGTAATGGCTATTAGATCATACTTATTTATTTCTACTTGCACTATCAGTTCAGCTGTTTTGTTTCGAATGCTGCATGTGTTTAGATACAGAGCCTTTAGTTTTGTCCTTTTATTATTTTTGTAGCATCTAGCTTTATCTGCTGATTCACTCTTAGATTTGTATTGTCTGTCCCTTCCTGTCGCAGTCTGTTTATCATTTCCCATAGTAATACCTGTCTCTCTTGCCTTGCCTCTACTCTTTGGTTTACCACATCAAACAAGCATCAAGACTCAGCTTGGCTAATGGTGAGAAAGGCTCCCATCAGATCCTTCCTACATGCCTGGATCTCACCCCCTCTGCATGTTACCCATGAGGTGGCTGTGGTGGCGAATCGACTGTTGCTCACCGCCTTCTGGAATGTGCCTTTGCAAAGAAGGTCTGGAAAGAGATGCAGTGGTTTTTGTCAAAGTTCGTCCTGAGCAGCTCCATGATGCAGGATTCTGTGCTCTACAGGCTGTTCCCAGGGATATGCAGTCAGATAAACATCACCTGCAGCTGGAGGAACATCAACTAGATGAAAGATGCTCTTTGGTCTGCTCGAAACATGCTGGTCTTCCAGTGCAAAGAGTTGGTTTTTTTAATGTTCAATCATGGGAGGTGGGCATCGCTGGCTGGGCCAGCATTTATTGCCCATCCTTAATCCATTTAATAGTCAACCATATTTCTGTGGGTCTAGAGTCACATGTAGGCCAAACCAGGTAAGGACAACAGATTTCCTTCCCTAAAGGACATTAGTGAACCAGATGGGTTTTTACAACAATCGACAATGGTTTCATGGTCATCATCGGGCTTTTAATTCCACCATCTGCTGTGGCAGGATTCAAACCTGGGTCCCCAGAGCATTACCATGGGTCTCTGGATTACTAGTCCAGCGACAATACCACTATGCCATTGCCTCCCCATCATGCCAATGAGGGAGTGTTGCAGACTAACACATTCCAAGGTCCAAGACTACATACTGAGGGATGCACTAAAGGTTGGGGCAGCCACCTCAAAGGCGCAGTGGGGAAAGGCCGCCATCTAAGGCCTTTTGCAGAGAGTGCACTGAGGAGCTGGAAACTGTATAGAACCCCTTGGGCTGTATACTGAACGTTGAATGTATATAGTAAATACTACATGTATCACTATTGTATTGAGGCAGTTCAGAGTGCAACACCTTTTATGTGGAAAATTTGAATGTCATTGCAGTTGTGATAATGAACATTTTGAAATTTTTTTTTCATTAAGTGTAATGTTCATTTAGATATTTTATGGATAAAGTTTATTTTTACAAAAAAAGTTATTGAAATTCTCGGTCCATTACTCAACTCTTGAGTATTCTGAGCACGGTTCATTCCAGAAACCCCCCTTGCAGTTAAGTACCTGTAGATAAATTGAACGGAAATGTTTATCATACTGGATTTAATCACCGGATAGATACAGATCTTGGAATTCAGCTCCTCTTAGCTCACCATAAAGACCCAACCAAAGCAAATGATTCCATATTTTTAGCTCCACCAACCTGCCCAGAATTTCATTCCACATGTCGATCATTCTTCATGTGGAATATCAGCTCTAAATCAAGTATTTGCCATCTTTCCAAAACAACAACAGCTTGCATCTCTATAGCACCTTCAAATCACAAAAATGTCCCCTTGCACTTCATAGAGGCATTAGCAAATGAGCGTCGAGAAGAAGATATCTGGAGGTGTGGCCAAAACCTTGGTCAAAGAGCATATTTTAGGGAGACCCTAAAAGAGTGCTCCCCAAACTTTTTCCCCGTGTGACCCCATTTTAATGCCTCAGACTTGGTGTGACCCCAGAGTGAAAATTTGGGCGAGTAGTGGAGGGATTGAGGGAAGACAGTGTAGATCGAGGTTAGTGTCATCATGTAGATTCTGATCCCATGACCTCAATGATCTTATTAAGGGGCAGCATGTTGATGAGGAAGCTGAGGGCATCATTGATAGATCCTTTGAGGGACTCCAGTGTGGTGTGGGAATAACAGAAGCCATTCAACAGTAAAGGATGTTCAATATGGACAATGGAAGAGAGGTTTTGGAGGAGGGTGGTGTGGTCAACCATGTCATGACTAGTAAAATATGGATGGATGAGGGGGTGAGTATACTGAGAAGCAAATAACCTTCACCTTTTGCTTAGATGAACTTTTTATTTTATAAGAAAAAAGGGGACAGAACGTATACATCTGTATGAAATTCATTTCCTTGCCTGAACCCTGAGCTATGTGGAAATGTTTGCAAGGCAATTGTTATCACTGGGGTGATAGATCAAAATCATGCTTTCTGACAATGTGCAGCCCTCAGTCCTAAAATACTTCCAATGCTACAGTAAGAGTAAAAAGGAGTTAAGAGGAATTTCAAGCATTCATTAACAAATTCACTATATAATTTACCACACGTGGGGGAGGACAATTGCTTTCGGGTTACAAAGCTGTACGACTGAGCATGTCATTCCACGATTGGCTATCTGGCCACTTTTATCAGCTCAGAACACTGCCAGGAATCGAGGTAGCCTGACACACTTTTTCTATAACTTTTAGTATGTCATCTGAACAGACAACAAAGATTAGAAGGTTAAAGGAGTGTCAGATAAGAATTTTTGCCTAGTTAATTTTTAGACTTTGTGTCTACTCCCAAATCTGTATTTTATCTTTGTATATGGTTTGTCAACTGTGCCAGTACTGGATGTCTAAGATTGTATATATGTTAGGGGCTCACAGCCTAGTTGATATTGCCTTTGATGGTTCAGTCTGATTTGATATGAGGTAAGGCCACAAAACTTGATTTTCAAGTTTTTAAACAATGCTACAGGGATGACATAAGAACAAGACAACATCAATCCAGTTAAGTCCATTTTTTTCTAAAGTGCTGCAAAATGGATTCTACCCAACCTGCCAAAATCTAGAAGGAGAAGAGTAAAACCAAATAAATGCCCAGGAAGGTAAAGTTTATGATGTGTCTCATTTGAGTGCAACATTATAACTTACATTATTCAGCCTGAGCAGCCGGATGTCAAGGATAAGCTCAACATAACCTCCTTGCTGTTGTTCTCTCTGCCCCTGTTAATAAAGCCTGTACGCTTTATTAACTGTGCTCTCAACCTGCCTTGCCACCTTCAATGACTTGTGCACATATACACCCAGGTCCCTCTGCTCCTGCACCCCCTTTAGAATTGTACCCTTTCTTTTATATTGTCTCTCCATGTTCTTCCTACCAAAATGAATCACTTCACACTTCACATTGAGTTTCATCTGCCACTTGTCTGCCCATTCCACCAACTTGTCTATGTCCTTTTGAAGTTCTACACTTTCCTCCTCACAGTTCTCAACATTGAACAGTTCAACATCGTAAAGATGCCTCAGTGCACTTCACAGGAGTGTTATCAGAGAGAATTTGACACAAAGGCACAGAAAGAGATATTTGGATGAGCAAAAGTATGGGCAAACAGGTAGGTTTTAAGCAGCAACTAAAATAAGGAGAGAGAGAGAGAGGCAAAGAGATTTAGGGAGAGAATTCCAGAGCTTAGAGCCTAGGCAGCCAAAGACATGGCCACCAATGTTAGGTGATAAAAATCGGGGAATCACAAGAACCAGGATTAGGAAGTGTGCAGAGATCAGTGATGTGCATTCTTTCCAGCATTTGAAATACATCATTAATGTTTCCTGTCAATCTTCTTTTCCTGATCTTGCTCCAGAATGCTTTCAGCACGTGGAAGTAAACAAACCCAGGTGGCTGCCCATTTCAGACTAGAATCTAGATTTACATGTAGCAGTGTAATTGCAGATTCTGGAGATCAGGCATAAGGCAGGGCATGTTGGGGATATTACACCAAGATATCATTTGCTTTAAAGTAAGAGCTTGTCATTGTGCCAAAACATAATGTTGCACGTATTCAGGAACTGGGAACCTGCTGCTGAACTGTAGTTAGAAGGAACTCTGTGAGTGACAGTACAAACTGGGTCAGTACTAATATGATGTACTTTAAGCCAAACCAGATCTCATTACAGTGTGCAGTAGAACTACATACTTCAATCACTTCCTCTTTGTAAATGATTACTAGACAACTGGTTCACTAATGCCCAAAGAAGCAAATGCGATGTGAGAGAAAACATTTTCACACAGCGAGTGGTTCGTGTCTGGAAGGCACTGCCTGGGAGTGTGGTGGAGGCAGGTTCAATCGAGGCATTCAAGAGGGCATTAGATGATTACTTGAATTGAAACAATGTGCAAGGGTACAAGGAAAAAGCAGGAGAATGACACTCAGTCATTTGGGGAGCCGGTGCAGACACGATGGGCCGAATGGCCTCCTTCTGCGTCGTAACAATTCTGAGATTCTGTGACACTTGTAATTTAACTTTTTTTTTGGAAAACAACACTTTTAATATGAAATAGAATTGGTTGATGTAGCTTCATTACAAATTTCTCTCTGCACACAAAAGCATGTAAAGGGAAAGAGCATTTTTTGCCCCATTTGTTCAAAACTTGCCTAAGTGGGTTTCAGTTTGGGGTAAAATGGACTGGGGTTCTCTGCAACCTGTGAAACTGCAGCAGAGAATATGAGTGTAAGATATGGGCTGGATTTTTATCCTCAAGGCAGGTAGCCAAAATCAGGAAAAATCCCGCTTCAGCCCGACCACCATGGGAAAAATGCCTGCGAGGATGAGATTTTCAATGTGGGAGGGGGGCGGTGGGAGGGGAAATCGGGCGCGGGGCTGGGGGGCGGGGGCGGGCTGCAGTCGGGCCAGCTGACCCTGAAAAAGGTTTGGAGGCAGCCATAGGAGATGCTTTCTGCAGAAGCGGGCTGTTTAAAAGGCCTGCCTCGTGCTGTGGAAGTTCGTCCCAGGTATAATAAAAACAGAAAGGCCCTCCAGCCCTCACCCCTCACACCCCACACACTTGCCACGCCTCATTCAGCCACCTCATGCTCCCCACCTACTCCCTCCCCTCATGCCCCTATGCCAAGCTATAACCCCCAAACAACCCCTATGGCCCCTCATGTCCTCATGCTAAGCTATGGCACTTCCATGCCCATTTATCCACTATACACTGTATAGAAGCAACGAATGCTATAGTGACATTAGGACGTGCAAAACAAGTTTAAAAAAAACAGTCATTCATTGATAACTTTTCACTTCTGCTACAGCCCAATGAAAGTGTCAATCATCCAGACCCTTTAAAGTGTCAATAGCTGAAACTGCAGGCACTTGAAGCTGCTTCGTCTTGTGTAAATAAACATCGTGAAACTGACAACATGGATCAGAGAGCCAGAGTTGTCAATCATCAATGTGGGGCTCAGGTGTTTCAACAGGCTAATGGGTTTGATGACGTGTCTTTGGCTGAGAGTCCAGAAACCAATTATCCTGTTGAAACACCTGAGCCTCAGGGAATTGATATCCCTGGCTCTCTGATCTGTGCTGTCAATTTCACAATGTTTAATTCAACAAGATGAAGAGTGTTCAAGTTCTAGCAGTTTCAGCAAATGATACTTTAATGTGTCTGGATGATTGACACTTTTATTAGGTTGTCATAAAAACAATTTTTTTAATAATGTGGAATGTTATCAATGAAAGAATGATTTTGAAAGCTTTTTTAAAAAAGTCTTACAGTCTCTATAGCGTTCATTGATTCCATACAGTGTATAGTGGGTGAATGGACATGGCAGTGGCATACCTTGGCATGTAGGCATGAGGGGACATAGGAGTTGTTTGTGGGTCATACCTTAGAATGGGAAGGCTTGAGGGACCACAGGGGGTGGGTGGGGGGGCATATCTCAGCATGGGCAGGAATGAGGGGCCATAGGAGCGGGTGGGGACATATTTTGGCATGGTGACATGAGGAGCCATAGGGGATGGGATATACTTTGGCATGGGGACATGAGGGGCCATACGGCGTGGGTGGTGAGGGGCATACCTTGGCATTGGGGGGCATGAGGATGGAGCTTTTGAACTTAGCTTTCAAAAGGGTCCCCCATGCAGACTATGGTTTATCTCTGAGGTGCCGTGAACCATGACTCTTCGAAAAGCTAGCCTGACTTCACGAAAATTGCAGAGGACTAGGACATGAAGCCAGCCATGACAGGGGCGCAGGGTGTGGGCCCGTGACCCAAACCAGCCTGCACCCATAAAAGGCACTCCGAAAATCAGAAGCTCTGGGAATGGGGTCTGAAATCCTGGAATCGGTCTCTGGTTCCCAACTGTTAAGCCCACTGGGTTAGTAAGAAATACTAGCTAGAATAAAATTGCCATTCAAGTAAAATATATCATTTTATAATCACAATAAATCTTTCTGCTGTTCAGATAGTTTTTTTTTAATGGTGCTGTCAGTTTAGCAGCACACAGTAAACTGTAAGATCTGACAGTAGGGTGATGCATTGGACAGGGAGATAGCATGGAGGACTGATACTCCGTCTACTGGGGGGGAAACTAGATGCAAATATTAACAGATTTTCATGGACTCTGTACTAACGTGTGAAAGACTGTGTCAGCCACCCACTGCAAAAACAGTTCTATCATTACATTACGGATATCTTTTTTAATTAGCAACAGGAATAACATGCAAGTAAGTCAACAGATACAGAAATCTGATCAGAAACCCTTGGGGGTCTCCTTCTGGATGCCTTGGAACCCACGTATCTCAGTTTGAAAACCAAAGTCATTTGCTTCTTGTGGGTTTTACTAGATCCTCATTCTTTCTGATTTGATCTTCCTTCAAGAGCTGAATGAACTTCCTTCACTTTGAATCCATGCGAACTATTGAAACAAATTCCACTTGGTCAAACAGTTAATATATGGCAAAGGAAAGGGAGAGTCAAGGAAGTCGGGCAAGGAAATTACATTCACAAATATTGTTAGTTTTTTTTTACAAAAGCAAAATACTGCAGATGCAAGAAATGATGAACCAAATGTTAGGAACGAGAAAAATCTCTCGAGTTCCAAATGCCACATCTTATCCTATTTTAAGTCCTGCTTTCACCTATCATCTGCCCATTAGTTCCTTGTTTCCCCCAAAACCTTTGTTTAGAAATCCTTCCATGGTCTTACACTACCTTACCTCTCAAACTGCCTCAGGTGCCTACATTTACATATCCCAGCCTATCTCCTCCATTCTAGCAATTCTTTTTTACCTTGTGCCCTCTCGCCCTCCGCTCCATCATTAATGAAAGAGCCATATTGGCCCTGCACTCTGGAATTCTCTTCTCCAACCCCTCTGGTTTGCTACGCATCTCTGTCATCTTTAACAACCTTCTGTGAGAACTGCCTGCTCGACCACAGCCATTGGTCACCTCTTCTCCGAGCTTCTATTCAGTGCCCCCCCCCTATCATGAAGCACAATTAGTATTTCTAATGCTGTGTACTGCCCCACGTTCACTCCTTTTAGCTTTCTGTTCCTGCTGTGCTCAACTCTTAATCTTAATTCATGCCTGCATATCAGACCTTGCACTCCAGGGTGTAATTGACATATGTCTTTATTAAATGCAATCCTGACACAATATCTGGTTCTGGTGTCACACAAAAACAGTAAAGCAGAGTTTATGTACCTAGTAAGAAAATATTACAAAAACAGCCAGCTAGACGCCTTCAAATAAGAAGCTAACCAGTGTTTTTTAAGGTAGTATTTGTTTTTGTTTTGTAATTAAATTTAATTATTGCCATATGTGCACCTGGTCCTTCCTCAGAATCCTTTGCAGTATTTTACATAACACTGATTAATTAGACATGGAGAGTCATTTTGCAGCTTTCTTGACAGAATGCCACTGATTAAACAATTATCTTAATTTGCTGTTATAAGGGTTCCTATTTTGAATTTGTTAAGGCTACTATGGTACTCATCAGGCAAGTTTGAAATATTTCCGGGAGTGCTCACGTAGAATTTGCTAAAAAGAGCAGCTGTTTCAGTTGTACTATATACTGTATAAGGTGGTGTATTAATCACACTGGGCTATAAGTTCCACCTCTAGTTTTAACAGCACTAACTTGCATTTATACACCAGCCCTCACATTGAAAACAATGCATTACTGTATGTTACAGCGAGTAGCAAGAAAAAATATAGGAAACAAGGGGAGGGGTGAAAGCACGGTCAGAGAGAAAGGTTTAAAGAAGCCTTTTGAAAACAGGAAGGGAGATGGGGAGGTAGAGGGATTTTGGAAGGGAGTTCCATGTTTTTAAACATGTTTCATAAATCACATTAGTATAAAATCATACTGAGGTAAAATTTATCTTCTTAAAGACAGAGGTCTTAATAAAACAAACATCAAATATAACTTCAACACCTTTTTAAACAGTAAATATTAAAACACTGTAAACTAAAAATGTCTGGGAGACCATGACATATTAACAACTGTAGAAAATTCAACATCTTTTCAGTGAATGCATAGAAATGAAACAATGTTTTTATAATGCTGTCTAGTGCTGTCTATCTTTATATATCAGCCATCTATTAGAAAAACCACAAAATAGCACAGAATAAACTGTGTCCCGTATATTCTATTGCAATACCACCACTATATTCAAACCTAGCATAGGTACATGCCTTCATATTGTGTTAAGGTATTGCTCTGAAGATGATAGACACTTAGATAATCAGGCACAACATACATGACAGTGAACTGCTCATCCAATGGCTGGAACAAGGAACAGTCAGGACTGTGTAAAGAGAAGCAAAAGAGAAGTTAGAAGGCTATAACAGTGGAATCTGAACTTACCATGTTTAAAACACAGATACAAAGAATGACATTAAATTTAATGTTGTCTATTGAGCAATGGATTTAGTATGGGAACGAACAATGAAAGGAAACCTTAAGGTTATCAGTAACTTAGCTAGCAACGGTTTATACCCATTAAATAGATTTTACTTTTCATGTGTTATTTGTAATGAAATATAATGTGTACTATTGTCTATAAACTTACCAAAGTATCATATCGCAGAATGTTCTTTTACAGATCAAACTTGCCTGACGAGCGACATTGTGGTGAGACAGGTACCACATTAACTACCCATTGCAGTCTGTCATTTATTCTTTTACTGAGGAAGTATGGAGGCAGGATTTCAAATAATTGGGATGATGAGGACAACAGATGGGATTACAAGTGTCTAGAAACAGCAGCATTTTCCAGACAACCCACATCAATGCAGTGGTTGATCCTTCTCCCATTTTCCTCAAATTATCTTGCATAATGCACCATATGATGTTGTCAAGCTTCATGGCACAGGTAAGATCAACCAGATGACTTCCCCCTGACTTATTTCTCAATCCTTTTTTGAACAACATTTGTCATCCTCTTGTTCTTAGTTGCCACTCCTGTCTAAATGGAGCAGTGCAGAATATGAACTACATCCCCAGCTATTGCCCACTGCATTTCCTTTGAAATTCTAGGATTACACCAACTGAATTAGGGGCCTACTAATCAGCTAAATGTGTCAGAGGCAACAGGGCAATTAACATATGCGTTGTTAGCAATATTCTTGACCACATACACGACTTACACATCTCTTGATTCAACATCGTTCTTGTTCATGTAGAAATTTGATACATGCTGATGGGCACCTTGGAACAATCTGCGATTTGAGGGAAATCAGCAATGATGAAGGTCGCGTGTTTTCTGTGGCTACTACAAGGATATTGAACAACTGACAGTTATCAAAGCAAAAATAAGTGGATTCTGAATTATTGACAGTGGCATTGCAGTTTTCCAAGTACCTCTGGTGGTCAGGCTTTCCGCTGCTGATTGCTATTCTGCAATTGCCTCCTTATGTATGTCCACGTTTGTGTTTGTGTATTTGTGTGTGCTTAGATATTAGATAGAGATAGGTGCAGGCTTCCCTGTGTCAATAAGTTAGCTGAGTGGCCATCCAGCTCACACATGAAAGTTGGGCATTTTACCAAGATATGTTTTAACACGAGGTGGGAAGATTTCCTCCGACGTTAGGAGTAGAATTTTCCGTTCGGCATGCGGGCCCGCGCCCGACACGCTCGAGCGTGAAATAGCGCGCGATGAGGTCAGGTGAGCGTCCCGACGTCATCGTGCACTCACACGATATTTCAGTTGGTAGGTGTGCACGAGAGTCGGCAGCACGCCTGCCAAAAATTAAGAGGTCTATTAAGGGTATTAAAGTATCAATTAACAGGGATTTTTCACTGCCCATCCAACGTTATGGTTGGCGGCTGGGCAAATCGGCCAGGCGGCCTTCGCATTTTTCAGGAAACCTCATCCAAGGGCGGGATGAAGTTTCCGTCATTAAATTTTTAAAAATTAAAATCTACGCACAGAATTGTCATAATGTCCACACGCAGATGACCTGTTCTGATGCATGGACTTTTTTTCCGGATTTTAAATCCTATATTTATTGATTTTAAATTTGCCAGCTCCCTGAGGTAGCTCTCTGCCTTCAGGGAACTTTCACTGTGCGCTCCCCCCACGCTGACTTCAGCTCTCACCCTCCTCCCATCTCCACCCCGACAGCGCTGCGCCTGTCAGCGCGCCTTTCATGCTAGCTGGTCGTTAATTGGTCAGCCAGCATGAAATCGTGGTCGGGTGCTGATCGCGGCCCATTCACCAGTCGCTCCTGGGCCTGTCAATCACAGCTGCCCGAAAATTCTACCCTCGGTCTATCAAGGCAGTGGAATTGCATTTTTTAACAGCACTTCCATAAATTCATTTGAAATGCTGAACATATGGTATCTTCCTGTCTATAATGATATTAATGGAATTTCCAGGCGGAATTTTGCCACCATGTTTGGTTTGATGCTGCTATGTGCTGCCTAGCATAATAACCAGTCAGTTCCTGTTCCTGTGCCGCGATATATTGGATCATCTGAGGACAGGATATACAGGAAATGTGGGTGGGGAGAAGAGCACACCCAGATGGAGGCCTTCTAATTTTCCATCCTTTACTTGCAGGCACAAAGACAGGAAAATCAACCCCTTTAGTCTAATACGAACTCAAACTTGTACAACCTGGGCTATGTTTACAAGAGCCAGAATGAAACTGTACATGGTTGAACAGTGTGAATGTCAAAGGTTCAAAAACATGAGGGAAACATAACTTAAACTCTAAACTAGACCGGTAAAAAGTGTGTTTCCTCAACTTCTGGGTGCCATTCTGAGTAAATATAAGTGGAGCAGAGGAGTGAGTGGGGGAGTGGGGGAGGGGTGCGAGGTGGGGCCACACGTGACAAGCCCACCAGATGGTTGTGGTGTTTTTCATGGCAGCATTTTCCACACAGATGGCAGGAGAGACTCAACAACTGCCAGGTGGGAACTGAAATGTGTGTGCTCAGCTGGGCAACACCAGCCAGGGGTTTTATCTGTTTACTGTTCTTTCACCAGAGCTCAGCAGAAATGATAAGTATCCAAGAAAGCAGACACTGCTGACCCTGTGTGTGAGCTCAGTAAATCCCAGCAATATCCAGGACTTTCTGCCTTCCTGCTTCTCTGAGGCAGAAAAGGTAGGAGACTCCCAATTCTTAAAATATGGAAGTTCTCAATATTCTTTTTCCCTTTTACACAGTTATAATTGGTGCATTAGCATAATTATATATATAGAGAATGGGCACGTATTTTAAATGCATGTTTAATGCTTCCAGTGTTTGTTTTGGAACACGTCCCTTTTTCATTCCTGAAATCCTGAATCCTCTCAAGTCTGGTATTGTAAGTTTTAATCTAAACTATCTGCCCAATTACGCATCGTTTAAAATATGATCACTTTTCAAATGATCTCCCTGATACTTTCATCAGAATTCTACAGTGACAAAATCAACCAATCCATGAGGCCCAATCCATAGGGACATAAGAGGGGGAGGCCATTTAGCCCCTTGAGTCTGTTCCACCATTCTATGAGATCATGGTTGAATGCAACTTAACACCATATACCTGGGGTTGCCTCATACCCTATTGGAAGATGAATGATTCAGCCAGTAGATGAGTAACTGCAATCAAATTTGTTTAAATTGCTTTAGTCAAAGGGACAATATACTTTCATTATCTTGTTGCTTTGTTATTTTACTATGACAAATTAAGAAAAGGGAGTCTGGAACTGCAATTGAGTAACTTTGCACTGGTAAGGAATATATTGAGCATCCTTAGCACAGAGGACCTTCAGGCCATCAAAACATTGAAGCTGACTCAATGCCTATTTTCATTTTAAAATAAAGCTGCCTACAGAAAATTCACAAAACTTAACTTGCCGTGATAAAAATAATCACCACAAGCAAGCGCATAACGGGCCACGCACACTTTGGAGAAGGGGATAGAATTTGTGTTCCCCAAAGTAAGGGAGAGTGGCACTTTTCCAAATCAACTGCGCCATTGTAAGCACGGCCACCTAGGAGGTAAAAGTTTTTGTGTGTGCTACCCCAGAAACTTAACTCGCCCATAGTCTTAACCAGCACTCCCAACCGCACCACTGGCCAAGATTTTACAGCTCCGCCGTGGCGTGTCTCCCCCCCGGCAGATGTGGCGAGCCACTTAAACCTCCATTCAGTTCGGCAGGACCGGAATATCCCACCAGGCAAGAGGGGGGCCATAAAACCCTGGCTGGTTGTTTTTCCTATTTCCTACACTGCTGGAACTACGTGAGTAGGGCTGTTAATTTAGCTTTGAGCAGCGCTGAACTGTTGGCAATTTTGGGCCTCGGACTTAAAACTGTAGGGATCCGGGTTGGCATCATACAGGATTAGCCCCTTAAAGGAGAGAGAAAACTTTTGGCCCATTAGTCTATATTTTTTTTTAAAACTTAGAAGTCCCAGAGGTGAAAAGACAGTGCTGTGACCTATACATTACTCAGACCTTCACAGCACCCTATTTCCTCTGAAAGAAGATGGAGAATCTTGCAAATGACCACATGACCATACTTTAAAAAAAAACTTTTCTGCCAAAGGTAAAGAAAACGTTCTCCCTCTTCCCCAGCCTGGTATGTTTGATCTAAAGTCTGTTTTGATAGTAATCCAGTGGTATGAGTACTCTTATGTCAATGAGCTGGTTGTAAATTCTGGCAGAGAAAAACATATGTTATGACTTTTTCCCACTGATGCAAATCGCTAGGATATTGGACCAGTACAAATATTGTTACTATAAGTATCACTTTACCATTAATAATTTCACTGTTCTGGACTGTATTTGTATCTTGTTCCATGGCTTGCTGTCAGGGTAATGTAGGAAGAAACAGATCCAATTAATATGAACAATTATGTCCAAAAGATCAGGAGCAAGATGCTAGGGGCAGGATTTTACATCCCGCTGGCGGGCAGACACGTGCCCGATTTGATCGGGCGCAAAATAGTGCACGATGACGTTGGGCGAGCGTCCCTACGCCATCGCGCACTCACGCAGTATTTCAGTCGGTGGGTGCGAGTGAGAGTCAGCAGCGTGCCCACTGCCAATTAAGAGGCCTGTTAAAAGGCCATTAAAGTTTCAATTAACATGGATTTTTCGCTGCCAGTCCAAGGTTATGGTCTCTGCATTTTTGAGGAAATCTCTTCCAAGGGCGGAATGAGGTTTCTGATATTAATTTTAAAAAATGTTAGGGCGGAATTTTTATTATCTATATGGTCAGATGAGTGAGTCCTATGTGGGGACATTTTTTTCTTAGTCTTTGTTTTAGGATTTAAAATTCTTCAGCTCCCTGAGGCCGATCTCTGCCTTCAGGGAGCTTTCGTTGCGCGCTCCCCCGCGCCTACTCCGGCAGCGCTGAGCATTTCAGCGCGTCTTTCACGCTGGCTGGCCGTTAATTGGCCAGTCAGCGTGAAATCGCTGATGCCGCCGATCAGGGGTGGCATATGCCAATTCCTGGCCACTCCCGGGCCTGCCCTCCACGCCCGCCCGACAACCCGAAACTCCTGCCCTAGGGCATGATTCACATCAGAGACCCATTCACATGCAGCCTCTTTGTTTTGTTTTTGCATGGAGGCTAGTGGGCATTAAGATTCCTGCATGCCAAATCTTGGTTCAATGTTTTCCACCCATGTAGCAGGTATTTTTTTTAAGTGTCTGTAGGAATGTCCTGCGCTGTTCAACAATTCCGACAGATATGATCATCAGGTTCATTCATTGTCCAAACCCTTACATCTTGGTTGCACTAATTCTGAAGTAGGAGGTTTTCAAAGTTACCCGAATGATCCTTTCATAGAGTCATAGAGTTATACAGCACAGAGATAGGCCCTTCGGCCCATCATGTCCATGACGGCCATCAAGCACCTGTCTGTTCTAATACCATATTCCAGCACTTGGCCCATGGCCCTGTATGCTATGGCATTTCAACTGCTCATCTAAATACTTCTTAAATGTTTTGAGGATTCCTGCCTCTACCACCCCCTCAGCCAGATTCCAACCACCTTCTTGGTGAAAAAAAAATTCCTCAAATTCCCTCTAAACCTCCTGCTGCTCACCTTAAATCTATGCCCCCTGGTTATTGACACCTCCACTAAGGGGAAAAGTTTCTTCCTATCTACCCTATCTATGTCCCTCATAATTTTGTATACCTCTATCAGGTCCCCCCTCAGCCTTCTCTGCTCTGCCTATCCAGTCTCTCTTCATAGCTGTTCATTCAGTACCTATAAGAAAGAGCAATAGAATTTGTCCTTTATGTCCTTTTATGATTTTGTTCTCAAGGTTGATAGGGTGTTTGATAAGGGTGTTAAATGGGTTATTTTTGTTGCTGAATTCCAAGACATGCTAGTAACTCTTTTGAAGGCAAATCCTTCATGTAGAGAAACACATAAATATAAAATGTTTCTCCTTCAAAACTAAGTTTATTTATGTTCAAGCAAGTTATCAGAAAGAAGTCAGTGAAACTGCAAAGTTTGTTTAAATAGAGGCTGCAAGATCAGATTAGTGGAGTTGATTTTTCTGTTGTACTGTACATTTTACAGAGCTTGCCCTCATTCTCACTGTAACCAAATCCCCGGGATCTTTATTAGCAGTTGTGGGAGCAGCCATTTCACTGGTTCTTCTGAAGGATGGCAGGCTCCACAGCAGAACCTCATTAACATTAAACTTCTACCTCAGTAATGATTATTTCTGAAGTTAGCTTAACAGATAGGCCTCAAATCACAGCTCTGTGTTTCAGAAGTCAAAATCTATCTCGCCCGACCGTCTTAAAAATAAGGGCGCTGAAATTCCTTGGAGCTGCTCCCGTTTCATCAGTGTTCCCTATAGTTTACTCTTCACCAGAACTAAGGAAAAATAGAAAAGAGGTGAAATATAAGCTGGTTTAAGGGGAGGGGTGGGACAGGTAGAGGGCCAGTGATAGGTGGAGATTGCCAAAAGATGTCATAGTCAAAAGGCCAAAGAGGTGTTGACGGCGGTGATATTAGCTATATTTCACCTCTTTTCTATTTTTCCTTAGTTCTGGTGAAGAGTCATACGGATTTGAAACGTTAACTGCATTCCTCTCCGCAGATGCTGTCAGACCTGCTGAGTTTCTCCAGGTATTTTTGTTTTTGTTTCGGATTTCCAGTATCCGCAGTTTTTTGCTTTTATCTTTTCCCTAAAGTTTACGTGGGTAGACAGGATTGTGTCCTATTTCTGGAGAACGAAAGATTCTGAGGATTTTTTTAGCTAAGATCATGTGATCCAGGAACTTGCTCTCATTTCAGTTATTTCAGGTAGTGGCAAACCCAACTGTCCACCTAATCTTCAACAACGTTTCAAAAGTATTGACTATAATACACTCTGCGTCCGCCTGAGATCGTGAAACCTGCTCTATAAACGCAAATTTTTCTTTTTTTCTTTCTACGACAAAAGGAATGCAAGATTGGAAAGTCTAGGTGAACTGTGTATATACGACATTCAGCTTTCAGCATATAGATTTTTCTATTACAGGCATGTTATGGATCTATTGAACAATGAATATATTAGGCCAAATATAGTGGTCATCAGACTGTTAAGGCAGAGACCCAAGGTACTGCTCTGAGAACCTGGGTTCGAATGGCAGATGGTGGAACTTGAATTAAATATTTTTTTTAAAAATCTGGAATTAAAAGTCTAATGTTGACCATGGGAAGGATCTGCCATCCTTACCTGGTCCGGCCCTAATGTGATTCCTGACTCTGAATCTCAAGGGCAATTAGGGATGGGCAACAAATGCTGGACGAGCACAGCGATACCCCGGCCCGTGAACGAATAGTTAAAAAATCCAGATCGGAGACCAGATATGCAACCGAGGATGTGCATCAGGACCCTGTGGAAGCCTCCCTGGAACCTCGCAAGTGTCGCGGACTCAGAGGACTTTGCACAGTTTCCATGGTACTTACGGGTAGGATCTCAGGAAATGTTAGACGTGTTAAAACCTAGGGGCAGGATTTTGAGTTCAGCATGCGGCCCTGGGAGCGGCTGGGAAACAGGCCCCTGACCGAGATTTCACACTGGTGGGCCAATTAAGGCCCACCGAGTGTGAACGGCGTCTCCCCAATGGTTGGGAAGGAGCAGGAGGGCGGGGGCCTGGTGGCCATCGGGTTCAATGGCGACCCGGCAGCTGGTATAAAACCGGCACAGTCAGGCCGTGGAAGGCTGTCAGCGATGAAGACATCTCCGGTGTTGTCAGCAGGAGATTAAAAATGATGGATTCCAATGTGGCTGCAAATGCCAAGCGGGAGGACAGGTCGTGTGGGCACTCAGCACCCACCCCCCCACCAACCCCTAGTTTCCTGATGAGTGCCTCACGGTCCTCCTGGAGGAGGTGGCTGCCAGGAGGGACACCCTTGCCCCCAGGGATGGAAGGAGGAGGTCACCGCCCCTAACAAAAAGAACATGGGAGGAGGTGGCCGTGCTGGTCAGCAGCCATGATGTTGTGTGGCATTCCTGGGTCCAGTGCTGCAAGAAGTTCAATGACCTGCTGCGCTCCGCAAGGGTGAGTTCCGTGTTGGCATGGATCAGTGTGTTGAAATGTTAAGGCTGGCCATCCCCCCGTGGAGCTCAGGGGTGTTAGAATCTGAGTGCCAATTGTCAATGATGCTGGAGCTGGCCAAGGGGGTGAGCCCTGGCTGCTTGGACTGAGGGCCTTGCGGCTCGAGGGCCACGATTCGGATGTGCCCTGCGAGATGTTCCTCAGCTGGGGTTGGCCAGGCTGCAATGGCGCTGCAGGTTGAGAGTGGACTGATCAATGCTCCTCTGTCCTTTCAGGAGAAGACGGCCCACAATAACATTGAAAGGTCACAGACTGGTGGAGGGCCCGCTAACCTCCTAATCCTAAACAGATACGAGCAGGATGCCTTGAAGCTGGAGAGGTGCCACGCACCTTGATCAACCGGCCGCAGAGAGGCTGTGTCAAACGCAGTCAAGATTGTGGTGCGCAAAGGTGAGAGTTTCGAATGGTGCAAAACATTCTTGTGTAGCCCCATCATTGATGGGAGCCTCAAAACTGGATTCCCCATTGATCATTGAAAGACACTGGCACCATGATGCAGATCTCCATGGTCTCACCAGGGTGCCTGGCATGCACAGTGACAGTGTGATGACTTAAAATAATGACATGTCCTTGTTCTCCATTAGGTTTGACGTCATACACCCAATCATAGGACCCCGAAGATCCACCCCTGATGCCAGAGGACTGCCAGGCTCCATATGCACCTGCGTCGCACACGCTCTTCTGAATCAGGCACCAGCACAGATACCAGTACCTCGGTGGGCATTAGATCTTCGGCTAGAATGTTGGTGCACAGCGGTGAGGGCAGTTCACACTTGGTTGAGGTGCAGGCGGAGGCAGAGAGTGCCCAGGATGCCGGTAGTGGGAGGACTGCTGGAGACCAGGACAATGCTCAGTCGATGGCAGATGATGGGCTTCTGGAGCTGTCCATTAGGCGGCAGATGCTGGATGTCCAGCAGGATGTGCGGGGGGATCTGGCAGAGATCCATGAGGGTATGCGCACCATGGTCTCCATTATGGAGGAGTCCATACGGAGCATTGGCACTGCGTTGACCCTCATGGCTGAGTGCATTGCCTCCTCCATTGAGAGGATGGCAGCTCGTAACGGAGAGGCAGCGCCAGGAACATAATCAGGGGTTCCTGGGGTTGCGCTTGGACCTACAAGCCCTCACACAGGCACTGACCTCAGGTGGTCAGGTGGGAGATGGATGAGGCACCCAGTATCCCAGCTAGGTGCCCGTCCATCAATGATGGGCAGGGAGGTCCTTAGCGACCTTATGTTGGCACACGAGCTGCCTGTCTTCTCTGCGGGCTCCTCTCTGGGCACTCTGGATGATGGCAGCAGTTCCTCCACCCCCTTGCCAGTGACTGTGGCATCTGATGAAGCTGCGATGACTGGGGAGATGCCAGACGTGAAACTGGCTGCTCCCTCCCAGGCAGGGCCAGCAGAGGCTCCACTGGCCAGAGGACGACTGCCAAGGTCATCAAAGCCAACAGGACAGGAGAGGCAGCAGGCTGTCTCCAATACTGGTGCCAGGGAGAGGGGAGCACCAAGACGTAGCATTTGCAAACGTAAGTTTAAGGCACCATGAGCACAAGCGGGACTGGTCGCGGGTGATCTTCTGTTGTGCCATGTTTTGTTTATTTTAACTGTTCTGGGGTTGAAGCCCAGAGAAGGTTCTGTTAATTTGTTTTGACTGTCAACATGAGATAAATTTTCTTTTGTCATAATGGCCTGACTATGCGTCACCTTTATTTAGTGTGGTGCAGGCTAAGTCGGTATGTAATGCTCGATGTGGACAGCTCAAAACTTTATTGCACAGGCACTGAGTGGACTTTGGGATCAAAGGAAATGGCCATTTCAGACGTCTGGGATGGAGGCAGCAGCCCTGGCGTGAGGTGGTAGCGCTTGTTTGGCAGCCTGCCTGAAGGAGTGTTCGATCAAGGCATCCCTGGTGTACCTGCCTCCCTGGAGGCTACAGAGGTCTGCCTCCACGTCCTAAGCATTCTCCTCACCGTGCTCCTCTTCTGACTCACTATTGGATTCATCCTCTGTGACCTGTTCATCTGTGTCAACATCCTCTTCCTCCTGTTGGTCCACCCTTGCCAGTGCCAGATTGTGGAGAGTGCAGCTAGCAAGCAGTATCAGTGACACCTGCTCTGGGGGGGTATTGTAATGCACCCCCTAAATGGTCCAGGCATCGGAAGCGAATCTTGAGACGACCTCTGGTCCTCTCTATCTTCCTTGTGGAGGCATGGCTCCTGTTATACCGCTGCTCTGCCTCTGTTCTTGGGTGGCGGAGAGATGACACAAGCCACCTTTTCAAGGGATAGCCCTTGTCACCCAGCAGCCACCCATCCAGTCGGGCTGGAGCACTGAAGAGCCTCAGCACCTGGGAGTGCCTCAGGATGTACGCGTCATTAGAGCTGCCAGGGTATCTTGCACAGACTTGCTGAATCAGCATCCTACGGTCACCCACTATCTAGACACTCAAGGAGTCGAATCCCTTCCTGTTGACAAAGGCACCTGACTGTCCTGCTGGTGCCTTGATGGCCACATCTGTCTCATCTATTGCACCCTGGATACGGGAGGACCCAGCAATCGCTGCAAAGCCTCTGGCTTGCTCAGCCTGGCTGGCCCGGTCCGTACGGGATGAATGGAGGTCAGTACCCACCTGAACAGAGCTTCTGTCACCAGCTTGACGCAACTGTGGACAGCTGATTGGGAAACTCCACACACATCCCCCACTGACCCATGGAAAGAGCCAGAGGCATAGAAGTTGAGGGCCACTGTGACCTTCAGAGCCACTGGCATGGGGTGTCCACCCACACAGTTGGAGCTGATCTCAGGCCCGGTCATCTGACAGACGGAGGTCACTGTCTCCCTTGAGAGGCAGAGCCTCCTTCAGCATTGCACCTCGGAAATATTGATGTAGCTGCATCGCCACCTTTAAACCCTGGCAGCAGGATAGTGGCATCTTCTGCGGCCCCTAATGCCTTGGACTACCTGTTGGCCCTGCGCCCCCTGTCCCTGCGCCTCTCCTCCCACAGGTCCCTCCCCTGGAAGCTGCATTGGGACACCTGGCCTCCTCTCCCTTCTGCCCCTCTCTTCCTCCTCAGAGGAGGTGCCACCAGCAGAGGCCACAATCCCCATTACCAGGGTAACAGAAGGCTGACTGATACCTGGAAGGGTCTATACGGTCTGAATTCTCTGGGGTCCTTGGAGATACCAAGGAGTCCTGAAATGAAGCCTGGAAATGCTAACAATGAAGCCCCGAACAGAGATCGAGCTGCCATATACCAATAAATCACCAGCAGCAAACAATCTACCAAACTCCCCACTACTCAGACTGGCAATGCTGCTGACCCTTTTTATGCCTCCCATGGGTGAGGTTTTGAAGTTGTTGGTTGTCCGCCTGCCTGTTTTGTCTGTGCGATGAGCGCGAAATCACACCAGCAGCGAAATATCGGCGTCAGTTGACTTTTTAATGATCTTAACTGGCCTCTTAACTAATGGCTGACATGGCTCCGAAATATTGACCGACCGAAATATCGCACGGGTGCACGATGACGTGCACTCACCCGATGTCATTGTGCACTATTTTACAGTCAGGTGTGTCGGGCACATGCCCGCATGCCAAGCAAAAATTCTGCCCCTAGCCTAACATATGGGTAACTATACAACTGACCACTCACCCATCCCTCCCGACCCTCTGACTAACCCCCTCAAACCTGACTAACACCCTCAATCTGACAACCCCCTGACTTGACCGCCCCACATCCAGTTCGACTACCCCCACCTACTCGACCACTCAACTATCCCTTTGACCCGACCAGACTACCCCCTGACCTGACCCGACTATCCCCCGATCCCCTGACTTGACCCAACTACCCCCTGACCTGACTACTCACCCACTCACCCACCTTACCCACCTCACCACCCCACCTACCACCTCACCCAATTTAGTGACTGGAGGTATAGCCTTTTCTTACTGCCTACTAGGGGTCAAGTGATTGTTTTTGTAGACTCCGACCAATGAGCCCTAAGTATGGGTAACCCGGGGTGGGGGGGGACGGGGGGGGTGGAAGGGGGATGGTGCGGGGGCCTTTCTAGTCGAGGTTCAAGCGTGTAGCTTCTGCAAAACCTCTCTGCAACAAAGTTATCTGTTTCAAGTAGAAATCTGTGCAGTATGTCAAGTCAATACACCCATCTGCCACCTCACCTCACCGATCTGCCACCTCACCCACTTACCCACCTCACCCACATATCCATTCACTCATTCAGCCATCCACTCACCTGTTCACTAACCTTCGAACTGGGTCTTTAATCTTACTATAATGGTGGATGGGTGCCATCTTGCCCAGATTCTACTCTGCTCCGATGGAGTTCCCTGAGAGGTGCTGCGCTGAGCCTTTCTGGGAAAGCCAGGCTTGAAAGGTCCTGGAAGAAAGGCAGAGCAGTGTCGGATCAGGCGAATTTACAAGTGAAGCGGCATTCCAATGATTATTGCTGCTGCTCAGATCTGGGCCATTGTATTCCAGCCTGGTGAAACATCTGGTGGTGAGAAATAGGAAGTAGGAAGGTGTGAGCATGTGATTTTACATAATTCCATCTTTACCTCTTTCTGCCTCTAGATAAGCTAAATAAGTATTGTGCAAGTTCTCTTTCTCTCTCTGTGCCTTCTGCAAACTGTGGGTTGACATCAGTAAATTCCCTTAAAAGCCTCCTACCATGGCCATCCACTTTAACCTACTTCATGCCAAGACTGAGCACCTTATGTGTCATATATTTGCTTCACAGTTTGCACTTTTTCTGCCATTGACCAACTGAGAAGATTCCTCTGCCTGATACTTTTCCTTCAATCATTAGACACTGAAGGCTGAGCAATAGCTGCTGGTTACCCCCATCTGTTTTAGTCCAGCAGTGATTCTAACAGGCTCCTTTCAAGAAAGTCCAGATGAGACCTGGACTTTTGCAGAGACCAATATCCCAAACACATTCAAGATTTTGTCAAGGGATGGGACTGTTTTAGGTTAAGAGGTGTGACTCTATAACAACAGCACCCAGCTTTTAAACCCCATAAGCTTTGAATTGGTACAAAACAGAGTCTTGGAATACCAAAGTACATTTGGAACCAATTACAATATCCTATATGAAGAATAACTTTGTGATGGGGACAATTTTTTTTTTGCTAATGATTTCTCTCCTGTTTCTCAGCACTGTGTCATGGATTGCATTTGGACCTGTGGGGAAGGTCACCAGAAATGAAGTTGAAGCCAAGACCGTGGACACATTGCATGTCAATATGAGGATATTGTATTGTTGGGTCTTCTTCATTCAAATCATTTGTATGATTTTGTGATTATTTCAATAATTTCATTTTTATCCTTCTAACCTCCACAAGCTTGTTCGTCCATCATACCTTTCTCACTGATCTACATTGCCTCCTTGTCCCCCAACATATTCAATTTAAACACTTCTCCCTGCTCTTCAAATCCCTTCAGAACTTTTCCCCATCTTACATCTTCAACCTTCTCCAACCTGACATCCTCCCACATTCTTCAGTTCTCTGACTGCTGCCCTTTTTCGATCGCTCCTTCCCTTCATCGAACCATTGGTAACAAACCTTCAGTTCCCATGTGCCACTCTTATGAACGTCCACTCTAAATGCTTCCATCCTTCCACCTACCCCGCCTTTAAAATCCTTCACATGGAACAGCTATGGAACTAAATGCATTATAACTTTCCCTGACTGATTATCTTAGTAAATAATGCTGATGGTGACATAGTGGTATTGTCACTGACTCGAGTCCCAGGGTAATGCTCTGGAAGCCTGGGTTCAAATCCCATCACAGCAGATGGTAAAATTTGAATTCATTAAAAGCCTGATGACATGAAACTATTGCTGATTGTTGTGAAAACCCACCTAGTTCACTAATGTCTTTTAGGGAAGGAAGGAAACCTGCTGTCCTTACCTGGTCTGGCCTACACGTGACTCCAGACCCACACTAATGTGGTTGACTCTTAAATGCCCCTGGAACAGGGACAATTAGGGATGGGCAATAAATGCTGGCCTAGCCAGCGACACCCACATCCCATGAATGAACCTTTAAAAACATGCAGTATTGTACTGCAGTTTAATGTATAATAAGTAAATAGGAGGAAAACAGAACAATGTGCAAAACCCAGATCAAACCGTACCTGACTAATGTAAAGTTAACCTCTACTAACAACATATTATTCAATTACCATACCGTACATTGGAAGTTAATCTATTATCTTTGAGGTTGCAATCAACTTGATTCTGTTAATGAATTTGAGTAAAGTCCTTCAGCAAGTTATATCACATGAAGTTTATGTCTCTGGGTATGTTCATTTAACAGCTCATGCCTCGATTTCTGTAGCCCTTCATTGCAGTTAAAGAAAGAATTAGCCCTTGAATAATGGGCATTTTAGGATTATAGTTTTTTTGCATGGTTTAAATGCATTGCGTAACATGGCATTAGTAATTGTGTCTCATATGGAGAAACAATGGTGTGTAATAAAAAAAAAACAAATCAAGTAATATTATTTCTCCCACAGAGCAGGAAGAACGCATGGAATTCAAGCCACAGAACACAGTGATTAATGGTTCAAAGAACGTACTCACTGCAAGGTCAAAGGCCTATATGTAAGAGCTTTTCCTTTTGGGTTGCACTACAGGTTATAGCACTGTAGGGGGATTTCTAACCGAGTTTGAACCCTTGAGGACCAAGAAGAAATGAGTTGTAAAACCTTGTTGCACTCTGTCTTAGCTTTTGTGAGTTGTATTTCATCGCTTTTCCCCTATATTAATGCATTTACCTATTAAAGTGAGCATATGGAAGACTTTTATGGTGTCCTGATCAAAGGGGTTATATGTGAGTTTGTCCATATGAGAACAAAATTAGATAATTTGTGGTACAGATGATTGATTTGGAACCCTACTGTTTTAAATGGAATGTGCTGAGGACAGGTGTCTCATAATATATCTTCCTTACATCCTCTCTGGTGCGAGAGTCACTGGAGCTTTTGTTTTGCAGACAGTTCTGACAAGATAAATTGGTGGTAGAGATGGTTTGCTTACTGATATGAAAATAGCAAGAAAATGCCTCCAAAAAAAAATTAGACCATGAAGAAGAAAAGCGATAACGAGCAGCTTGGAGAAATCTATAATTGAAATTAGGAGGTTTGTCTCTCAAAACAAATGCTTTAATTTAATGGCGGAGCATTAGGATCTTTGAAATGCCCCAGTCACTTTTTACATATACATTAAACAATGTAAAGGAGACAAAAAGGTCTCAACGGCTTTGAGGTTATAAAACATGAAACGTCAATCCTGCCTTCCTTTCTCCACAGATGCTGCCTGACCTTCTGAGTGTTTTCAGCGTTGTCTGTTTTTAGTTTGGATTTCCAGCATCTGTGGTTTCTTGCTTTGCAAAGGTTAAAAAACAAAACATGCCCAGGAAAGGGAGCGCTCAAATGTTTCTTTATTAGCAGCAGAACCTGAACCATAAGCTGAGCCAGTGAACCATTGCATCGATTCCCTTGTGTCCCTTGACATTGCATTGGCATGTCTGGGAACAAAGAAAGAACAGAATGGCACATAGTGCATGAGCCCTGAGTTTTTAATCGGGGGAGGCAGGTTTGTTCTCATACTGCTATTGTGAGGTGATACCATAGGTCACTGAAAGGTCAGCAACTGTGGAACGGTTCATTGAGAAAGAGGAAAAATCTTAGTTGTAGACTAGAGTTCAGTTCAGACCCCTGCTACAGGCTCTAATTAGTAAATGGCTTTACCCCTTTTGCTCTCATTAAGAAAAATCTGTCATTGAAGTATATTGTACATTTGTGACATAAATTAGCTGGCAGGAGCAGGAAAACAACAAAAGAGGCCAGTTAATTGCATGGAACTTCAGTTAAGGACAGATCTGTAAAAACTGGAATCTCTCAGATGCCACTGATTAAGATATTTAATGCAGATTGGAAATGGAACTTACAAAATTGGATCAAACATTTTAAAATGTGGAAAACCCATTCAGCCTCTTGAGCAAAGCTAGTTCACTGCACGGATCAGAATGACACACACCAGCAGATCCTTGAATACTCATGCATATGTCACAGCAGTGACACTTTTATGTTATTTAGTGTAGTCCCTCAGCTTAATTGTATGAATGCATAAGCAGATGGCCCCTGCCTATATCCATCATAGAACACTTTTATTGTCTCATAAACTCATGTGTTATGGACTTTGCCATTATTACATTTTACATGTTAAAGTTTTCAGATCAAGAATATTAAATTCCAGTATGAATACAACAACAACTGATTGACATGTACGGGCAACAAAAAACTGCCTGTGAAGAAAAGAAGCTAAGACGAAGGCATAAATCTGTTATGCTGTGTGCACTTGGGTATAACAGACTTGATTGCTTAAATACTCTACCTTGTTTCAAGGAAAAATACCGTCTTGTTAAATGAATGAGTGAATTATGCAAGAAATAAATAATATACTGTCAGCCGTTACGATTTACAGACCAAGGCAGTGATGAGATGAAAATGGCCAGGTTAGGTTTAAACAGAACCTAGGGGCAAGGATAAGCAAGAGAGAAGGGATAACTTATTCACAAATTGGAGGGGCTGATTTTTTAACTTGAAAATACCCATTTTACTTCCTAAAAAAATAAGCACCAAGGCACCAGCTGTCATTTGCGCAACCACCTCATGCACATAATCTGCCTGTCGCAACTTAGAATCAGGCCTTCTTTCAGGCATTCAGCGACCCGACTGAAATTAGAAGAGTTCGGCACTTGGTTTTGAAACAAAAGTTCTCTTTTCAACAGCCCTGGCATCTATTCGCCAGTTCTAGGCCATTCACAGAAATCCTGGGCTGCGGGGCACCATTTCTAACCATTGTTAGAGGATCATCAGTGGCCTTCTCTCTCTCCCAAAAGGCTGTCGATGCTGGGTCAATTGAAATTTTCGAAGTAAAATTTCCAGGTTTTTGTTAGCTAAGTGCATCGAGGGATAAGGATCAAAGGTGGTTAGACGCAGTTGCGGTACAGATTAGCCGTGTCTAATTGATTGGTGAACTGGCTGAAGGAGCTGAAGATGCTACTTCCTTTCCCATATCTTCTCCTCTAAGGCTACGGGGAAGTACTGGTTAGATGATTTGGATGGCTCATGTGCTGCTTTCGAGCATTGCTGCAGGTATTGGCCACTGAAACTGAAATTAAATGGTGAGACAAGAATCATACAGTACAGAAGGAGGCCATTTGGCCCACCGTGCTTGTACTGGCCCTTTGAAGGGCTTAGTCCCCTCCCCTGTTCTTTCTCAATAGCCCTGCCCTGATATATCTTTCTCCTTTCACAATACATATCCAATTCCCCTTTGAAAGTTCCTTTTGAATTTGCTTCCACCACCCTTTGCAACACATTCCAGATCATAAAATATATAGACATAATCTCCTCATCTCCCTGGCCTTTCTTCCAATTATTTTAAATCTGTATCTTCTGGTTACAGCCCTTCCTGTCTGAACCTCAAGCCTGTAGAACCAGTTTCTCCCTATCCATCTATCCATCTGTCTATCTGTCTGCCTGTCTGTCTATCTATCTATCTATCTTTCTATCTATCTTTCTGTCTATCTGTCTGTCTATCTATCTATCTCTGTCTGTCTGTCTGTCTGTCTATCTATCTGTCTATCTGTCTGTCTGTCTATCTGTCTGTCTGTCTATCTATCTGTCTGTCTATCTATCTATCTATCTATCTATCTATCTATCTATCTATCTATCTATCTATCTATCTATCTGTCTGTCTGTCTGTCTGTCTGTCTGTCTGTCTATCTGTCTGTCTGTCTGTCTGTCTGTCTGTCTGTCTGTCTGTCTGTCTGTCTGTCTGTCTATCTGTCTGTCTGTCTGTCTGTCTATCTATCTATCTATCTATCTATCTATCTATCTATCTATCTGTCTATCTATCTATCCAAAACTACTCAAAATGGATTTGTCCTCAGGGGGTGTTTCTGTCTGGGACCTTCTGGCAAACGTCTGATTGGCTTCAATGGATTTGGTGCTTGGACTGTCAGTGTAGCTGAAAGAGAAGGAGGAAACTGAGAAAACAGACAGAAGGAGGGCAGCTAGCAGGAGACCTTACCCTCCATGAGTGTATAGGTCCAGAACTTCTTATCTACTTATCACAAAGAAGCAGGGAGAGGAGGCTCCACTTTACCAGGGGGGCTCAAGGGCACCTGCTGAAGCATCAACTGCAGCCCAGAACGAGGTCACCATGCATCCTTACCTGCAGGTGTCAAAAGTCACTGTGACCCATGAACCTCAGGGTCATTACAATCTCATTTATTCCGATGACATTGTCTCTTTGATTTAAAAACACTTTTCTTTCCCTTGTTAAGCCATCAGTACAGCCTTATCATAATCCCGGAGAAGGGTAACATTGGATAATACAGTACGGTTTTGATGCAGTACTGTAGTTGTATTGTAAACTGAGAATTTCTTTTCTAACTTCACGTTGCTGTCTAATATTTCTTAAGAGAGTGAACTACAGTAACGGTTATCCTGCCCAATACTTAGTAAATTTGGAGGCAGTCCTGAAAAACAGGAAAGTAGACTAAACAGTGGTTGTGATGCACTGCCCAGCTTTGTCAGGCGATAGTCAGTAGAAAATGACGTGGAATATGTTTTCTCAGACATCCAAGAAACGTCAGCCACCTCATCCACTGCCCACAATAACAGAGACCCTGCACAGACAGTGTTTGCACAATCTAGTGAAAGAATGAGAACCAATTGTATTGAGGAACCGTCAGTCTGTGCAGATCTGCACAGAAAGAGCAGACTGAAAAAATATAATATTATAGTGTTTTAGGGTAATACAGGCCATGATATAAATTGCAACTATATCTGTGTTATAGGTCAAAAGGCTGTTTTTGCTAAAGCAAGCAACTGTTGGTCAAAGAAATCCAGACGTTACTGTAAGTTTTGTTGTAATGAGTGAAAGTAAAGAGAATTTGTGAAGAAAGGAGACCCACACTCCCTTAACTTCTCATTGATGGAACATCTTCTTAAATATCTTAGAGATAAAAAGAAAAATCATGAATGCAAGAAATCTGAATTAAGATTAGAAAATGCTAGAAACCATACAAAAGCCTCCATCAATATATAAAGGGAAACATAGACCTTCAGTGTCACTATGTGTGGAACCATTTTTATGACACGTGAGAATTGCTTTGCTTACATCTAAACCAATGGCCTGTCCTTCTATTCTGCATGCTAATTGGCCTGGTGTGCATTTCTAGCATCTTATGTTTTTAAATTGGTTTGACTATTAGTAAGCTTAATAACTTATTTTAAATAGTAAAAGCTTTGATCCATTCTAGCCATGCAGTAATAGAAATTAGCTTTAGTGAGGAAACCCTTTGGGGTTAGTACCAAATGCATTGCTGCATTCCTATGAGGTTCCTTTGTCTGCAAATCATTAACATTTTTTTAAATAGGCTAATGCTTTCATCACAACGCTGGACATTGGAATGTCATCTGAATGTGTTGCTAATTCTCATTACAGTTCTGCATTTGAATTTATAATGGCCCTAATCGTGTTCTGCATTTCAGCTTAAGTGGATAATGAACAACATTATGATCAGAAGTTGGTACTCACTAGGGGATTATAATGAATATAATGACTCGCATTATTAATACACAGTTGAGCTACATAAAAGACCAGTTATTACCACTTACCTAATCATGGCAGTCTATATTTAGCACCCTTGCCACCTATATCGATATCCAATCGTGTTCCTGTCATACTATGATTCAGATCATTCTCTAATAAACTTGGGGAAAAGTTTTGTCTATCACTAGTAAGAGCTAGAACAATAATTTAGTCCATTATGTGTGGATTCACCACACAAGAGGAATGAGTTATGATCATTCACATCCTCATTAGAATGCCTGTCTCTTGAGCAGGATCTTGTTGAGGCTTCGGGGGCCTCACCTGCAGACTGGGGAGCCAGCAAGAGATCAGCACCACCTCTTTTCGGGAAGGCCCGCCAAACCACAAGCCAATCAGACAGCGACGAGGCAAGCGGGGGAGCCTTCCCATGGAATCAAGACCCAAGGAATGGAAGTCTTGCCTACCAAGAGCTGCTGGCCAATCAAAGGCTGGCAACTCTTTTCTTCAACAGTGCCACACGGGAGCCTGTGGCGGCTGCAGAAAATACACCTACTGGAGTCCCAGGATCGTGGAGAGACCCAGGTCACAGGTAAGTAATATGGGGTGGGGGGGGGGGAGGTTGCAAGGTGGGTGGGTCGCTGGAAGAGGCGTTTGCGGGGGTCAACAGCAAGGGCGGCCTTCCCCCTTCCCAATATCACATTCAGTTCCACCATAGGCAAAAGATAACACAACTTAGAGAACTGCACAGCTTGCCAATTTAAAAACAAGAATATTTCCTGCTAATATTCTGACATTGGAACTTGCAATCACAGAGCCCAAAAGACAACATTTGATATTTTTTTACATCCCAGGACAGGTAGGAGAGGGGCTGGGTGGTGGTATTGAATTCTATAAAATCTGAAACCCGACCCCAGCCACCCTCAAATGCATCTATTTCTGGGGTTTGGGGGAAGTTGAATACCTTGCCCTCGAAAGGAGGGTTAATAATTTAAATATGTCAATCAGGCTGCATTCCTCAGACTTTAATCCTTATTTAGACTGTGCAAACCAAATTGGCAAAAGTAATTTGGAGGCTGCGTTCATGGAATTAATTTAAGATCATTTTCTGGAACAATATGTTGAGGAACTGACTAGGGAACAGTCTATTTCAGATTGAGTATTATGTAATGAGACAGTGTTAACTAGTCTTATGGTAAATTATCCTTTGGGGAAGAGTGATCATAATATGTAAGAATTTCATGTTGAGCTTGAGAATGATGTGGTTAAATTTGAAACTAGGGTCTGAAATTTGTATGAGGGTGAATTGGCTAAGGTCAATTGGAACAGGGGATTAAAATATATGATAGTAGATAAGCAATTTCTCACATTTAAAGTAACGATTCATGATTCTAAATGAACATACATTCCTATGAGGAATGAAGCTCCATAGGAACAATAGTCAAATTGTGACTAACTAGAGACATTAAGGATAATATTAGATTAAAAGAAGAGGCTTACCAAATTACCTAAAAGAATAGCAAACTGAAAGGCTGGTAGGGTTTTAGAAATCACCAAAAGATGGCCATGAAAATGATAAAGAAGCAGAAAATAGAATATGAGAGTAAATTAGCAAATAATGTAAACATAAATTTAAAAGCTTGTACAAATAAGTAAAGAAAAGGAAGAGATTATTGGAAGTAAACACGAGTCCCTTAGGGACAGAGACAAGAGAAATTATGATGGGGATTAAGAAAATGGGAGAGTTGTTAAACAATTTTTTTTATCCATCTTCACAGTAGGAGACACAAACAAAATATTGGAAATGTTAGGGAACTAGGGGTCTAATAAGAGCAAGGAATTTAAAGTAATTAATAGTAGTAAAGGGAAAGTACTGGAGAAATTAATGGGATAAAAATGAGTCTGGAAGGCATAGAAATTATAGGCCAGTTAAGGCACCAGGGAGTTTGGCAAGGTTGGATGGTATTTATTTTAATGCAAGGAGTCTGACGAACAAGGCAGATGAGTTGAGGGCACAAATTAACACAGGAAGTATGATGTCATTGCTGTCACAGAGACATGGTTGAGAGAGGGGCAGGATTGGCAGCTCAATATTCCAGAATATAGGGTCTTCAGGCAAGACAGGGAAGGAGGTAAAAGAGGAGGGGGTATCACAATATTGATCAAGGAATCCATTACAGCAGTAAGGAGGGATGACATCTTAGAAGGCTCCTCAAATGAAGCCATATGGGTAGAACTTAAAAACAAAAAAGGAGCAATCACATTGCTGGGAGTGTACTATAGGCCCCCAAACAGTCAGAGAGAAATAGAAGAGCAGATATGTAGGCAAATTTCAGAGAAGTGTAAAAATAATAGGCTAGTAATAGTGGGGGATTTCAACTTCCCCAATGTTAACTGGGTTAGTCATAGTGTGATAGGCTTAGAGGGAGCTGAATTCTTAAAATGCATCCAGGAGTGCTTTTTAAGCCAGTACGTAGAAGGTCCTACAAGAGAGGGGACGGTCCTGGACTTAATTTTAGGGAATGAAGCCAGGCAAGTGCTAGAGGTATCAGTGGGGGAGCATTTTGTAGATAGTGATCATAACTCCGTTAGATTCAAGGTTGTTATGAAAAAGGACAAGGATGGGCCAGAAATCAGAGTTCTAGATATGATTTGGCCAGAGTGGACTGGGGGCAGCTACCTTTAGGCAAATCTGCCTCAGAGCAGTGGGATTCATTCAAAAAGGAAATAGGGAGAATACAGGGCCAACATATTCCAGTAAAGATAAAGGATGGGACCAACAAATCCAGGGAACCCCGGATGTCAAGGGGTATACAGGATTGGATAAAGAGAAAAAGGGAGGCTTCTGGCAGATGCTGAGGGCTCAAAACAGTGGAAGCCCTTGAGGAGTATTGAATGTGTAGGGGGGAACTTAAAAAGGAAATTAGGAGAGCAAAAAGGGGGCATGAAAAGACATTGGCAGGTAAAACGAAGGAAAATCCAAAGTTATTTTACAAGTTATTGTACATTAAGAGTAAGAGGATAACTAGGGAAAGAGTAGGACCCATTAAGGACCATAGTGGTAATTTGTGTGTGGAGCCAGAATACGTAGGTAGGGTTCTAAATGAATACTTTGTGTTGGTGTTCATAAGTGAGCAGGATGACGTGGGAATGGAAATCAGGCAGAAAGACTGTGATATAATTAAAGAAATTAGCATAGAAAGGGAGGAGGTTCTAAGTGGTCTGGCAGGCTTAAAAGTTGATAAATCTACAGGCCTGGATGTAATGTATCCCAGGCTGTTGAGTGAGGCAATGGAGGAGATAGCAGGGGCGTTGGCAATAATTTTCAATACCTCTCTGGCCACAGGAGAGGTGCTGGAGGACAGCCAATCTGGTACTGTTATTCAAGAAGGGAGGAAGGGATAAACCAGGAACTACAGGCCAGTCAGCCTATCCTCAGTGGTGGGGAAACTATTAAAGCAATTCTGAGGGACAGAATTAATCTACACTTGAAGAGGCAGGGATTAATCAAGGACAGTCAGCATGGTTTTGTTAAGGGGAGGTCATGTCTGACCAATTTGATTGAATTTTTCCAAGAGGTGACCAGGTGTGTAGATGAGGGAAATGCATTTGATGTAGTCTACTTGGACTTCAGCAAGGCTTTTGATAAAGTCCTGCATGGGAGACTGATAATGAAGGTAAGAGCCCATGGGATCCAAGGCAATTTGGCAAATTGGATCCAGAATTGGCTGAGTGGCAGGAAGCAGAGGGTGATTGTCGAGGGGTGTTTTTGTGACTGGATGTCTGTGTCCAGTGGGGTTCCACAGGGATCGGTGTTGGGTCCCTTGCTGTTTGTGATATATATAAATGATTTAGACTTGAATGAAAGAGGGTTGATCAGTAAGTTTGTGGGTGACACAAAAATTGGTGGGGTGGTAAATAGTGAGGAGGATAGCCTTAGATTACAGGAGGATATAGATGGGCTGGTCAGATGGGCTGATTAGTGGCAAATGGGATTTTATCCGGATAAGTGTGAGATGATGCACTTGCGCAGGACAAACAAGGCACGGGAATACACGATGAATGGTAGGACCCTGGGAAGTACCAAGGATCACCTTGGTGTGCATGTCCACTGGTCCCTTAAGGTATTGGGACAGGTAGATAAGGCGGTTAAGAAGGCATATGGGATACTTGCCTTTATTAGCCAAGGCATAAAATATAAAGAGCAGGGAGGTTATGCTGGAACTGTATAAAACGTTGGTTAAGCCACAGCTAGAGTGTTGTGTGCAATTCTGGAATCCGCATTATAGGAAGGATGTGCACTAGAGAGTGCAGAGGAGATTTAGCAGGGTTTTGCCTGGGCTGGAGAGTTTTAGTTATGAGGAGAGATTGGATAGACTGGGCTTATTTTCCCTGGAGCAGAGGAGATTGAGGGGAGACATGATTGAGGTGTATAAAATGATGAGGAGCATAGATAGGATAGACAGGAAGGAACTTTTCCCCTTGGTGGAGGGATCAATAACCAGGCGGCATAGATTTAAGGGGCAGGAGGTTTAGAGGGGATGTGAGGAAGAATTTTTTTCACCCGGAATGTGGTGCGAATCTGGAACTCACTGCCTGAAAGGGTGGTAGAGGCAGAAACCCTCGTAACATTTAAGAAGTATTTGGATGTGCACTTGTGATGTCCTAGTGCTGGAAAATGGGATTAGAATAGTTAGAAACTTGTTTGACTGGTGCAGACTCAATGGGCTGAAGGGCTTTTTTCTGTGCTGTAGACCTCTACGACTCTAAAGGTTAGCAAATCCCCAGGACCTGATGGCTACATTGAGGGTTTTAAAAGAGATGGTTATGAAGATAGTGGATGCATTGATTTTATTTTTCCAAAATTCCTCATATTCTAGAAAGGCCCCCATGGATTGCAAGGTAGCAAATGTATTCTCACTATTGAAGAGAGGGAGAGAGAAAACAGAGAATCGTAGGTCAGTTAGCCTGATATTGTGCCACCTATAAGAGTGTATATGTGAATATATAATCCCAATAGTCTGGTCTAGTGTTAGAAACTATTGTCAGGAATGCGGTAATACGGCACTTAGAAAATCATAATTTGATTAGGGAGACCCAACACAGTTTTATAAAAGGGAAATCCTCTTTGACAAATCCATTAGAGATTTTTGAGGGTGTAACTAGCAAATTAGATAAAAGGAAACTAGCGGATGTAGCATACTTGGATTTTTAAAAGGCACTTGGTAAGTGCCACACAGGAGGATGTTACACAAGATTTGGGGTAATATATTCGCTTGGATTAAGGGCTGCAGACAGAGACCAGAGTAGGAATAAACTAAGGAAATCAAGGGATACGGGGATAGGGTAAGTAAATGGAAATGAGATAAAAGATCAGCAATGATCTCACTGAATGGTGGAGCCAGTTCAAGGGGCTATATGGCCTACTTATGCTCTTATTTCTTCTGTTCTTATATTTTTATTTTAGCTGCCTTCTGGATTTAATGCTGGCTGGTCTTCCCAGGGTTCGGGAGATCCGATAGCTGAAGGGAGGTGAGAACGTACAGATCCAGTAGTTTTGTGCTTTTTAGAACATTGCTCGTGTGCCAGGTGGAACAGGGCTGTTTCCTACCCTGTAAGCCCACCCACTCCCTGTGGCCTCCCAAGCTATCCTTCTGTGATTAGCCTCCCTCCGCATAATATGACAACCTCCCTCTTTGACCTCTAGTCCAATATTCCCCCCAATCCAAAGCCCACTCACCCCCAATGATGCCCCCAAACATCCCGTCCCCCGGATTTCCACCATCTCTTCTCAAGTCCCTGCAATCTCCCTCCACCGCAAGATCTCTGCCCCATCATCTCTTCTCTTGCGATCTCTTCCCACACCCCCGCTATCTCTTTGCCTCACTAGAGACCTCACCCTCCCTCCCTCTCCTCTGGTCCCCAGCTGTGGCCTGGTACCACAGGTCTTCCAACCTTAAGGTTGGTGGGCAGGCCAAGAGCCCCGGCGGGGAATAGAAAAAACATGAAACCTCATCCACCGGCGGGATGAGGTTTCATGTAGGGATTTTAAAAAGTTTATTAAAGTTTCAGTGAAATTTATTAACATGTCCCATCTCATGTGACATTGTCACATGAGGGGGACATGTTAAGGATTTTATTTTTTTTTATTTTTAAAGTTTATACAACTGTCAGTGATCTCCCTGAGGCAGCACTTAGCCTCAGGGAGATGTGCGCTCTATCCGTGTGCATGCGTGAAAGAGCGCACCCTTGCTTTTGGGGAATCCCCGCCCGCACAGGAAGCACATAGCGCTTCCCGCCGGACGTCACGCTGGGCAGGCCTTAATTGGCCCGCCCACTTAAAATGGCGACGGGGCCCGCTTCTCCGGTGGGGATTGGCTCCCCACCCACCCGACAGGCAGAAAATTCTGCCCTATCTGTCCGGAAACCTGGGGCAGAATTTTGTGCCTGTTGCGAGGGCCAGTCGGGGGCAGGCCGGTTGGTAGCGGGCGCGGAGCCGATCGCCACCTGCGATCGGCTGTGCGCCGCCAGTTTACGTGGGCGGGCCAATTAAGGCCTACCCAGCAGTGCTCAGCACTACCTGTGCGGGTGGGAGGAGGAAGGAGAGTCGGGGCCTGCGCTCTTTCCTGCATCCGCGCAAAAGAGCACAGAAATCTCCCTGAGGCAAAGAGCTGCCTCAGGGAGATTAAGTTCAGATTGAAGGTTTGAAATAAAGATAGATAAAAATTATTTAGGCGTGTCCCCTCATGTGACAGTGTTTATGAATTGTGAAAAAAAAATTATTTATTTAATAAAACCTTCAGGAAACCTCATCCCGCCCGTGGATGAGGTTACCTGAAAAGCGGGCAGGCCGCTTGGGCTCTTCGTCTGCCCACCAACCTTAAGGTTGGACAGGCAGCGTTGATAATTACTGTAATTGGTTTTTTAATGGCCTTAATAGACCTTTGACAGTTTGGCGGGCGCGCAGCCGCCTACGGCACGTGCCCGCCGAATGAAAAACCTGAATGACGCACGGTGTCGTCAGGACGCACGCTCAATGTCACCGTGTGTCATTTTTTGCATCAGCGTGCGGGGCCCACCCCTATGTGCTGACGTGAAAATTCTGGCCCTGGAATAAGATGTAACTGAGATGACAAAGGGGTTTGTGTGTGTGACAAAGAATGGAATATTCTACTTTGAATCAGTTCAGTTAAATTTTTAACACTGTTTGATTGTGAAGGAGCTTGTTAACCTTTAAGGAATTCAAACGTAGCTACAGAAATGTACATATAGCAATCCATACTTTTCCTTTGCACACGCCCACATTGAGATATACTTGGACAAAACGTAATTATTTGCTTTTTGAAATTCTTCAGCTTACCTGTCTTGATGCTTTGGGCTTGAAATCAACTTGAGGCCACCAAAAATTCTGCTGCCCCTTATCCTAACTCACACCAAGTCCTGTTTACTCATCAACCCTGTCTCACTGGCTTGCATCAATTCCCAGTTAAGCAACGCCTTGACTTTAAAATTCTCATCCTTGTTTTCAAATCCCTCCATGGCCTCACTATCTCTTATTCTCCTCTGGCCCTACAACCCTCCAAGATATGCACTCCTCTAATTCCAGCCCCTTACACATCCCCAACTTTAATTGCTCCACCCTTGGTGGTCGTGCCTTCAGCCTAAGCTCTGGAATTCCCTTCCCAAACCTCACCACCTCTCAATGCTCTTTAACATCTTGACCAAGTTTTTGCTCATTTGTCCCAATATTTCTTTACGTGTCATAGGAACATAGGAACAGGAGTAGGCCATTCAGCCCCTCGAGCCTGCTCTGCCATTCAACTAGATCATGGATGATCATCTAACTCAATGCCATTTTCCCACGCTATCCGCAGTGTATCACAACACTCCTGTGACGAACCTTGGAAAGTTTTATTACATTAAAGAGGGTATATAATGACGAATTGTTGTTGAACATTATTTATGCATCATAGTTTATAAAAAGGCATTTGCTTTTTAATTATTAGGGCTGAATTTTGAGCTGGAGCCAGCGGTTCTGCTGACAGACCCGAATACGGTGGGGCAACACGTCTTCGACGGTCAGCAGGATCTGGGGCTGTACCTAGTCAGCAGCATCCAGGGCGGCCGACCCTTACAAATTGGAAGGGCGATGGCATGAGGCCATTAACTGGCCATCAAATTGGCTCAATTAACCTCTGCTCAGAAGAGCCATCCGTTACCATTCCCACCACTGGCAAGATGACATGGCAGTGGGAGGACTACGAGCATGCCAGCCCCACCATCCTGTGCCATTTAGTTGCCTCCCTGCCTCCTAGCCCATTCCCCAGAGGGCTGGTAAAATCCAGCCCATGTGCCCCTCTTTAAGATTCCTTCCCTACTCAAACGCTTTGGACACAATTTGGGAAAATGTTTCCACAGCTCTCAAAAGTATGATTCAATTGTGTGCTTAGCTTAGAACAGCAGTCCGGGTTGTATTGCATAATCCCATCTCCTCCTAACAGTCCAGCTAAAAGCACCTGTTAACACTTCATGTGACAATGACCCAATTAAATCAGCTGTGACAGGGCAGTCTCCCTCATGGATCCATTGCACATATCGGTTTAATTCAAGCTCCCTGTTTTAGACCTCCTTAAAACAAATACTACGCTCTTTCAGCTGTTTACATGAGTTGGTGTTTAGGAACAGCTACTGACACATGGCACATGCCATGGACGATTTCAACAATTTGAAATGAATGAGAAAATAACATTGAAAACTGCAGAGGAATCAGAAGAGCAAAATGTAACATAAATATAATACACTGAACCCACCTACAGTTTACAGCAGGAAATTTTACTGGAGTTCATCTCTATTTCCTTTCTTATGCCTGTTCAGTTATGAATTATACTTCCTAGAGTGCGGTAGCAGCAGCAATGATTTCTGGTGGAATAAAAAGTAAGTTTTAAAAATATGAGTCACTGACAAGGGTGGGCTAATTCTGAGGTGAAGTATCTGCAGCCATTTGCATTGTGTTCCCCTTTTACCTTCCTTCAACATGGACAACAGTTCCAATTGGAACCTGTACAGATCCTAACAGCTTTCAGTTTATACAAACAATGGCATAACTATCCTGGCTGACCCTTCAGAGTATTGATGAAAGTAAATCACTTGAAAGCAGACACCATTCCAAACTTTTGAGCTTAGCTTTAGTACACAAATGAGACTTAGGGTGGAATTTTCTGCCTACCGGGTGGGTGGGCCCGACCCAATCTCCGGTGGGCAGGGAGCCGATCCCCACCGGAGAAGCGGGCCCCGCCGCCATTTTATGTGGGCAGGCCAATTAAGGCCCGCCCAGCATGACATCCGGTGGTAAGCGCTATGCACTTCCTGTGCGGGCGGGGGGGGATTCCCCAAAAGTGAGAGTGTGCTCTTTCACGCATGCGCACGATAGAGCGCACATCTCCCTGAGGCTAAGTGCCGTCTCAGGGAGATCGCTTCCACTTTGAAAAAGATTAAAAATAGAAAAAAAAATTCCCTAACATGTCCCCCTCATGTGACAATGTCACACGAAATGGGACATGTTCATAAATTACACTAAAACTTTATTAAACTTTTTAAAACCCTACATGAAACCTCACCCCACCGATGAATGAGGTTTCATGTTTTTTCTATTCCCCGCCGGGGCTCCTGGCCTGCCCACCAACCTTAAGGTTGCTCGGGCAGGTCCTTTAATTGTTTTAATGATCCTGTCAATGGCCTCAATTGGACATTGACAGGTCGGCGGGTGCACAGCTGATTTTGCTGCGCCCCTGCCTTCCTGAAAATTTAAATGGGGCGGGATGACGTCGGGGGTTCCGCCCAACATCATCCCATGTCATTTTACGTGATGGCGAGTGGGCCCCGCCCCCTTCTCGCCGACGACCAAATTCAGCCCTTGGATTGAGAGCTCAGTGTTGTGCTGCATTGGGCTGTGTAATGCAGGGCCGTGTGAAATACTGCAGTTCTATTCCAATAAGTTTCCAAAAGGAAAATGGTACAGTATTGTATTGCAATAATACTTCTTGACCTCCAAGAGAACACAGAATATGATAGCTTTGCATATGAGCAGCTGTTCATTAGGTTGGTGACACATTGAATAACAAGTAGGTAATGAGAGGTGTTAAAGGTTCATTTGGATTGGACCGGCGACTGCTTTTTTGGCCAAACTGATTAGAAAGCGGAAACTTTTGCAAGAACAAAGGAAGCCTGCTAGACAAAGGCAAACAATAGCCACATGGCGCGAGAGCTTCAGAAAACATTGCTCTTCCTCTGTTGTTTCCTATGCTGTACTAGATCTCTGGCCTTGTTTTCGTTAGGAAATAATTAAAGATGTGGACGAAAGTTTTCCAACAAAAGCCTATTACGCTCAGGAAATCATTGAGATATTTCCCCACAGACAAAAGCCTGGGTTACTGGTCTTTGTTTGTTTTATGTTCTTTAAGCAAGCAATCAAGGAAGCATTTGGTGGCAATATATATATCATTGGAAGGGTGTTTTATGATGAAGCCTGTTTCAGGCCACAATTGTTCAAACAAACATGTCTTTAGCTAGTTTAATAAATGGTTCATATTTTAAGTGAAAAGTACGCTCACAATTCTCGAAATTCTAGTTTAACTCTTTTTTATTTCATGGCGATTTAAACAGACAGGTTTCTCTTTAGGCTCAGTAGTTGAGAATTCAAATTATATTCTTAGCACTTGACTTTTCACAGAACTATAAAACATTAATCCAAAATGACAGATTAAATTGCTTTTCCTTTAAAGAACTTGCTGCGCTGATTCTTTGGTGCAGTTGTGGTTGACCTCTACAATTGTGTTAATTGATTTGAACTAATATTCACACCAAACAGAAAATTTAAAAGAAAAATTACCAGCTGAGATTGAAATCAACAGGCCACACCATCTATTACAAGAGCAGTACAGTAAATTCCACCTAAGGTACAGCAAATGTCCCCATGAACATCTGAATAATACTACAGCTAGAAAAAAAGGCAAGAGCAAAATTGCAGAATATATAAATTACATTATTTTTTTACATAATTGACTAGTATTCGAATTGTCCAGCAGAACTGTGTAAAAAAAACTTTCCATTGAAACTGTATGATCTACTGTTAGATTTTGTCAGCAAGAATATCTATGTTCTATATATAAAAGTATGTATACTAACCAGTAAAATGACAAATTCTGTACTTATTGTGAATTGTTGTGCATTCAACATATACAAGTGTTATTTCACTATCATTGTGCTATGAGCTCAAACTAGTCAGACATCTTGGTTGATTGATCTGACTGATTTCTACATTTTCTGGAATTCAATGGTCCAATGAGAGAGGCATTTAACTCCTGTGAAGGCCAATGGCATAGATATGACTATGCGTGTACCCTATATTCTGTTATGTGCCTAGATATGTGGTGGAAGGGTGAGACGGATGTAGTTTGCATCCAATCTTAGTCAGCCCAGTGGTAAGAATATATCCATAATGAGCATCAAACTATTGGCACATGGAAGTTACACGTGTTCTATTTCCTGAAGACTGGACAGAACCTCCACATTGAAGTCAATTAACACATTGACATCTTACTCTTGTAACGATTACCATGATATTATCCATTACAGATCCAAATTGAGAGGTAAAGGGTTTCATTACAGTTTTATTGAAAGTATTTTTTTTCATTCATCAAGTAGAATGTTGGACAATGGAATATTTCACCTCTTTCCTTTGCCCATGGTTACCCAAAGGCTCCCAACACAACAATTCCAACAAATATTGGAACTTAAGTCTCAGAGGGCAATATTCTAAATGGAGATAAAAGACAAAGTTACAGAGAGATATAGGAAGCTAAATATGATTCATTGAGTTTTCAAACTCCTCTAGTTAAATTGCACTTGTCAACTTGGACCATAAATTTGATCTCAGTATTCCTTAACTGCAGCCATCCGTCCATGAGATACTTATCTGGATTGTAACCAAGTCATTCAATGCCCTGACATTCCTCAGCACTTTCCTGTCATTAGTGTACTCATTGAACCCAATTAGGCAAACTAAGTTAGAATAATGAAGAATAGATTTTAATAGTACAATGCCAAATACAGAACTCAGATCTACAGTCGCTAGAAACTGCAGTGTGAAGAAATATCACGCAATGGCAGTAATGGTGGAACATAATAGTAAATTTTAACATTTAGCATCCACAGCCTAAAACTTTGGCAATTGGAATTAGGAACAAAGGTCAGCACCTCCAGCCTTAGACTAGCATGTCTTTTCCTCTATTTGGATTTCATAATTGGACAATCACCAATTGAATATGCAAGTAAGAGGCAGGAATACATGCATTCTAGTAATAACAATTTGCATTTATATAGCACTGTTAATGTAGTAAAATGTCCCTTGGAACTTCACAGGATCGCAGCAGCTGATCCCCACCATACTGCTGCCATCCTCCCCACCCCACCACCGGCAATCGTCACCACTACCTCCCACGGGCCATTCCTCACCTGGTCACCAGGCTTTCCAGTTATGCATGAATCCTGCCAACCCATTTCCACCCCCCACTCACCTTCATCACTTATGTAACAGCCACTGCTGACACCTTGACAGCCAGATCTTGTGTCCTGCCTCACCGACGATTGTCCTTTACTGTCCATAGCTCACTGGCTCAATAGAATAGAGGCTCAAGGCCCAATAGCAGGTTCACCTCAGGCCTCACCATTAAGGCATCAATCTCTGTGCCATTCCTGTGTGCAACAGTGGGCACGTCCGCATTTAAAGGCCACTACTTTCTTGGTCGTGAGTCAGTGACGAGAGATTATCAATTTAAGATTGCTACTAAGAGTGAGGAGAGAGGTTAGGAGAAATTTCTTTAGGCAGAAAGTTGTTCAAAGGTGGAATGCTTTTCCATTAGGAATAGCTAAGACAGACCATTGCAATTTTTTAAGAGGAAAAGCAGATGGACATTGGAAGCTGCGGAAATCACAGGGTTATGGGAAGACAGTCAGGTAGTGAGATTAGTTTTAGATTACTCCACAAGGAGCTGACACAGACAATGATTTTCCAAATGATCTTCTTCTTGAGCTGTAAGGTTCCAGGTTCTACGGGAAACAATACAGCAAATCACATTAATAGATATGTATTGGAGAAATAGACTATGAAAAGGTAATGGGTAAAGAGGATAAGGATAGCTCAGTGCAATGTGAAGCTAGTGCCAATGTAGACAAAATGGGCCAAATTACCTGCTTCGGTGCTGAGAATTCTGCGATCGTATGGATCTATGACCATTAAGTAAGCGGGGGAGGTGCTGGTAAATATATTTACAATTCTTTCAAAGTCAACAGTTTTGGAGAAATTCCTATGGCTGACCTCTTAGATGAGGGCCAGATGTATTAGACTTTAGAAATGGAAATGAATTTGGAATCATCTGAGAGTCAAGATGTTTGAATGTTGCTGTTATAGTTTATTGCATCATTTGAAACTTTCCTCATGCTGCCTTTGTTCTATAGTGGCAGATTATTTCCATGCAACCACATCAACGGTTAATTACTATGTGTTAAACTTGCAGCCATCAGGCTGACATCATTTGCAAATGTTATCACATATCAATTATATGGAGTGTACAGACAGAGTGTACTGACTGTTATAGCATCACTGAAGCAGTTAGATACCAGCAAAGGGTTCCAAGACTGAATAAAACCATTCAGAAGCACCATAGTTCAAAAAAGTAGGGCATGCCTACTGATTTATCGGTTTTTAATGAGAGTTCTTTGCCAGCTATCCCAGGTATCTATTATTCTCCATGAAACATGGTCCAATGTATCTTTTATCTTCTTAAACATCTTCTGACTACAATGGGTTTCAGATAATGCTGCAGCCATGTGCATTATACATAATTTGGTCCAAGATTTTTTGACATTTATGTATTTGCCATCTTAGGGGGAAACACATATCAATACACTCTAGAGTTCCAGAGGAAATATTTGAGAAAAAAAACAGGAGACTTTTACCATGTATCAAAGATGATTAAGATTCCACTCCAGCTGTACAGCATTACAGATGTGAGAGGTAGCGCAGTTGACGCTGATAAATGTTGAACACCTGGCTGAGGCAGAAAGTAAGGTCTCTGGGAAGGAGCTGGAGGTTACACTATCTCCCCAGCATGATGACCCTCATGGGACAGCAGAACTGGCAATACACACACAGTTGTTAAACATTATCACAACTTAATCTGAGGTGGAACCCAGTAAGCATTCTGGATCATCCATTTTCAACATGTTTCCCCATGAGTGGTTTAAGTGAAGCTAGACAGAAAGACGTTGGGGGCAGGGGTGGGAGGTTTCTAATCTTACGTGGCTGCGCTGTACCATCCAGTAATTACAGTAAAAACAACATCATTTCCCAGTTGATAAACCCTAACCATATTTCGGGAAATCCTTTACTTTTTATTGGCAGAATGGAATGAGTGTCACTGGAATTTACAGCCACATTCTCGCTATAAATCACTTGGCCTTCCGGTAATACCAGCAAAGAATAACAAGGTTCCATATGAACTGGAATTGGAACTGCTTTTTCTGTCTGTGTGGTGACTGGTACAAATAGCTTTTCTTCATGCAATAAGATTAAGTAACACATAGTCTACTCTTTAATTATATGTTTGAGCACACAAAGGAACTTGAAGTAATTATCACTATAAATTATATTTTTGGATCCCTGTGTGTAAAGTAATGAGATAAATCACAAATCTCTTGTCCCTTTTGTATTGTTAGCCATCCTGGCGGAGCATAAACATCTTACGTATAAGGGGAGATTTTAAGGCTGCTATCATCTCCTGCTCCTCATGGCCCCCACAAAAATAATTTTAGTCTACCGTTTTGGGACATCTTCCGCTTAACCACCAGGTCTTAGATTGAAGAGCATCCAAGATCCTCAAACAAGTATCAGGATTCCATGTATCGCATAGGACCCTATTTATATACATTAATAAGACATTTGATGCAGGCAGGTGCCTGGGCTGCCCATGGAGAGACCAGAGTTAAAATGGTGCTGAAAGCTTTTGCCTCTTGGATAGTTGAGAGTTAAAATCAAGGTGATCAATTTACTGCCCTCTCACTCCGCTGCCATTTTCTCCTCTGCAAGCCAGGGACCTGCACGATGAGAAAGGATGATATGGCAGCCTTTAAGAAAGATTTTTTTTAAAAAGGAAAACGTATTGAAAGGGCAGGACAAACCAAGTTGTAAATCTTACATGTCACCTCTAAATCATGAGACTAATTGGTGCTGATTTTTGCCTACTTCTGACCATTTGGTTAAATGGGGACAAAATTGTTACCATGCTGTTCCCAAAACTGATCACAAAGCACTACCAAGCCAGCAACAATTTCCCTTTAAAGGATGTGCAGTGTAAAATTGGACAGCAATGTCGAAGGAGATGATGGATAAGAATGATGGAAGTATTCATAATTGGCTTAAATGCAAATATTGAATAAGCATGTTATGTGGTGATCCATCTGGTTGTCATGGGAACAATCCCTGAAGAATTACAGCGCAAAGCTGGCCTAACACCCGAAAAAACTGTTCCTAAAAACAAACCACATCCCAAACTCCACAGTGCTATGAAAATTAGGCAATACTCAATGTTTGTGCATGGTCATAATGAAATAATCACTCCAGAATGAACAAGCCTCCCTCTTTTGGATAATTATGTCTATGGACAGTTATATTTAGCTTTAAATAAAATGTTTGTAAACATTTTCTGTTCTTGTGACAAACTCTTAAAACCAATGTAAAAGCTTATTGAAAAGGTATTATTGCTCTTTATGTTTATAATGTACAGTGCTGAAGATATGATGTACATGGCACGGAACAACATTGAGCGATCATGGAGACAGACTTGAGGAGGTGGAAGCAGTGTTGACTGTACTACTGCACTTTCCTGCTGAGTCAATGTCTGGTGTATTTCTAATGCAGAACAATAAAGGCCTCTGAGGCTGGTACGACCCCACGAATCTCATGGGTTTTCATAGCAGGTCGCAGCTAATTAGAATCCTTCTTTATTCTTACACATCATTGGACTTACTTCATAATTATGTTCCAAGGTGCAAATAAAATTAGGAACTTGAAGGATTAGCTGCTTCAGTCAGTAGGTCCTCTCTGCTGTTTTTTAACAATCCACCAATTTATCATTTGTCCAGAATGAAATTAGAATGATATATGCTAGTCACTCAGGGCTTACACAAATTTAAACAGCTGTAAAAGTATAGGTTCTCATTGACGTAGTTATTTAGACCTCCTGTAGCTAAACCTAAGTGACTGAGCATGAGGGTCCTTAAATTTAAGAGGAAAATTTCAAACATATTTCTCTATAATAACAACTGGGCAGACTTTAACAATTTATACCCTTTTTATTTTCATTACTGTTGGATGTCTAAATCACCTGTGGCCTATTTTTAAATTATAATGTGCCATTTTTCTGCTTTTGCTGTGGTGATTAATTTGCTCTGTTATTAGGCTGCGTAGGTCTGTAGTTTTATTATTTGAATGTTTTCTTAGTTTTATTTTCATTTCTTAACTTTTATAATTTTATTTTATATCCTCCACCTCCCACTGTAAAACCCTGTAGGATATATAACTAAAACAAAAAGTAAAGCACAGCCTTGTTATGCTGTACGGGATGGTGTCAAGAGATTATTGAACGATAGGATGTGTTAAAAGACCTACCTCTTTAGATTTACCCTTGTGCTCTCAAAGGCCTCCTCTACCTGATAGGAAACAGAGAGGTGATGCTTGGGTAACAGAGGGATGTACATACAGATGTGAAGCCTCCCCTTTAAAAGTGCAGCTGTGGGAGATGGAGAGTCGGCTAGTGGACAAGTGAAGGATGAGAGGAGGATAAACAGTGCTGAACTTTAGTGCAGGTTTCGGGACCCCCACTGTTCGTCCATTAGTGGATTTAACTTGCTGTCCAACAAATGCAATATGCGGACTTGGAAACATTTCGAAAGTTCAACAAGTCACAGGCTGCAATATGCATTTGCAACCAACCCATTTCTCTTTCAGTTATTTATTGAGGTCTTATTTGGAAATACACACAACTAATAGCATTTAAAAGTCTATTTCTGTGGAAGGGGCTTAGCTGGTTCAATCAAGGTTTTATTTTCTCTGCTGCTCAGAGGGAGCATTCTGCTTAAACACTGAGCTACACCCAGTAGGTTACCTCAGGTGATAAAATAAACCCCCAATGAAAATGATCCATTTGTAACTATAGTAAGTTTCAGATTTAACCTTCCGGCTGTCTCAACATGATTAATGTGATTTGAATTCTAAGAAAAGATGATTATATTTGCTGCTTGTTGGATTGGAAGAAGATACTTAGATTCTCAAGACTACAAGCCATGGTTTAGTAGTAATTACTGAAGCTGTTAATAACATCAACTTGCATTTATATGGCACCTTTAACATTGTAAAATATTCCAAGGCTCTTCACAGGAGCATTATCCAACAAAATTTGATACTGGACCACGAAAGGAAATATTAGGACGGGTGACCAAAAGCTTTGTCAATGAGCTAGGTTTTAAGGAGTGTCTTAAAAGAGGAGAAGTAGATAGATGGAGAGGTTACATCTTGGATATCCAGAGCTTAGGGCTTTGGTAGCTAAGGGCACAACTGCCAAAGGTGGGCTGATGAAAATCAGGGATGTCCTAGAGGCCAGGATTGGAGGAGGACAGAGATCTAAGAGTGTTATTACAGACCACATTAAGGAGATAAGCATTAGAGCTTTGAAAACAAGGATGAGAATTGGTGGGCCTCAAGCCCATGTAGGTCAGCAAGCACAAAGCAGGTAGATAAATATGTGAGTCAGGGTATGCTCAGCAGCTTCAGGGCAAAATAAGAAGCAAACCTGGAAAGAGACTAATTACAGGAGAGCAAAGAGAGAGCAAATTTGGAGTTCAGTGGCATGGTTTAATCATCAGTAGCTCATTTTTCCAAGGATGTTCATTTGCAGGCAGTCCCTAGTTGCTCAGGCACTCACATTGATGTGTTGAGTCAATGGGCGGAATTTTCCCAGAATTACACTAAGAGCGGTAGCAGGTAAAATGGAGTCCTACCCGCCGATGAAAATGGCGGGTTTTCACACCGTATCATCCCAAGCCCGCCTCATTATTTGCATTCCCAGGAAACAGGCAGTTTCCATGGCAGGCAGGCTATCATTCGCCCGCTTGCCATCACTCTGCTGTTGTATCACGCTGGCCGCCATCTTTAAAAGGCAGTTGCCAGGAAAGCGCTCATTGCCACCAACTCACCATCGCTGCCTGGGAGACATGGCCAGCAAAGGAAAAAAGGCTGCAGCCTCCTGCTTCAATGACAGGTCCCTCAAGCGACTGCTGGATGCCATAGAGGCCCGCAGGGATGTGCCCTATCCCCACTCTGGCTGCAGGATGGACAGCAAAGCCCGGCTTGGGAGGCGGTGGTCAGCGCAAATGCCCGACAGAGGAGGACAACCACCCAGTGCCGCAAAAAGATGAATGATCTCCTCCGTTCCACCAGGGTAAGTCACTCTTTTCATCACTCCCAACTCGCACACTCACAAACCCAATCACACACCCACAGGGCCCTCACTCACTGCCAGTGCAAGGGACATCACCATTCACTCTCTCACACACACCTTCATTGTCCTCAGCCTGACCATGGGACCACTCACCACCCACACAGGCCAGGCATACTTATCACCTCTCCCGGCAGGTGTCCTGATACACTCTCCCCATGTCTACCCATGCAGGACAAACTGGCACACAACAGGAGGTAAAGGTCGCAGACAGGTGGAGAGATTCCAGAGATCAAAGTTCTGACAGAATTCGAAAACTGAGCTGGCTGGCGATGACCGGGACCGGTCCTGTGCTGACGGTGAGGTCGGCGCTGCTCTATCAAGTGAGGATCCAGCAGTGCAACATCCATCAGACAACCATGCCATGAGTGATGTGTCCTCTTTCACAGGCCACTGCCATGCACTAATTATCCCCCCTTGCTTTCACAGGCACATCTGCCAAACAGCCGACAGAGTCCATGACCCAGGGCCTCCAATCAAGCCCCGAAGAAACCTCTGAAGAGGAAACTGAAGGCATTCTCCCTGAAGTCCCATCACAGTGCTCACCCACACCCTCCATCAGCGCAGAGACGCACACCTTGGTGGGACCTAGCTTTAGAGTAGCCTCAGGATCACAATCTGGTGAGCACATCACACTTTCTGATCCACAGCAGGTGGAGGCAGGGACTCCCCAGGTACCCGGCACTCGGAGGACTTCTGGAGGCCAGAAAGTTGTTGAGCCCACGTCAGATGACAAGCCTTGGACTCAGTCATGTCACAGTTACTGGAGTGAAAAGGCAAGCTCCAGAACATCAGGAAGGGATGCTCACTGCCTCTGTGGGTAGCCCTTGTCCCCAAGGAGCCAACCCTACAGCCTCTGTGGACCCTGGAAGACTGCGGGGATCTGCGAGCGACTCAGGGCGTAGGTGTCATGCACACTTCCTGGAAAACGGTCGCACACCTACAGGATGCATTTCTGGCGGTCACATACAAGCTGCACGTTCAGTGAGTGGAAACACTTGTGGTTGATGAAGTCCACCGAGTGTAGGGATAGAGACCTGAGCACCACGCGAGTGCAGTCAATCACAACCTGCTCCTGTGGGAATCCTGAGATCAGGGCGAATCCAATGGCCCTTGCATCTGGCTATCTTGGTCTTGGGTGAAATGCACAAAGTTGTGTGCCATGGAGAAGATGGCATCTGTGACCTCATGGTTGCATTTGTGAATGGCAGATTGTGATATCCCACAGAGGTCACCTGTGGAGCCCTGAAAGGAGCCACTGGCATAGAAATTGAGCACCATGGTCACTTTCACAGCCACTGGCAGTGGATGCCCTCCATGTCCCCGTGGCACCAAGTCCTGCAGTAAGTGGCAGATATGAGCCACCAGGTCCCTAGACATGCACAGTCGTCAGCGACGCTGGTTCTCAGGCATCTGCAGGAATGGCAGGCGGCATCTATAGACCCTGGGTGTCGCTAGGTGCCGACCAGCCACGGCTCGCTGTCACTCCTGGGCAGAGTGTGCGGGAGCCCCTGCTGCCCCTTCTTCACGAGGTTGCTGCTCCTGTCTTTGCGCAGCCAGGAGCTTCAGTCACTCTCTACTCTACGTCTTCTGCGGTATCTGTAGGTTATCAGGAATACAGCTAGGTCACCAGGATCTATGATCCTGACATGGTCCTCCTGCAGCATGAAAGAGAGAGAGATGTGATTATCATGGCTGTACTTAGCACCTTTCCTGGCCCTGTGTGTCCACTCCTTAATGCTCCCCAGAGAGTGCTGGTCACCCCTCGGATGGCCAGAGATTAGTGCACTGCATGGCTGCCCTGTCACCCTGCGACATGGGGGACTCTGGTCCAAACCAGGATGCTGAGATTGCAAAGGGCTGTGAGAGCCTCCAGCAGTGACTGCTACATGGCCAGAGTTCGCAAGGAGATTGTACAACGTGTGCAGTCTAACTGCTTCATGGTCCGATAAGGTGGTGGAGGACTCGAAGTCTGTGCCGGGGCGGGTGCGGGGTAAGGTATGGAGCGTTTGGTGGCCCTTTGGTGCCTCCGTGTTGCTTGTGTGGACGAGCAGGCTTGGAGCCCGACCCCAATCATATCACTGTGGCTGCGCCTGATCTGTCTCAGTTGCAGAAGCATGGTCAGTTTATACAGGTGTCCCTTAAGCATGGCTATTTCCCTCGCTTACCCTGACCCCCACCTCGTTTGGCTGTGCATGGGGACGTAGCACCAGGGCAGCACTTGACCCCCCTTCCCCCCCCACCACTGACAACAGTTGCCTCCGAGGCTGGCCAGCATTTGCCCCCGGACACCACCACCTCCGCACCCACCCCTCAGCAGTCGTCTCTGGCCAACACTTGCCCCCAGACACCCCAACCCTCAGCAGTCGCCTCCGAGGCTGGCCATCACTTGCCCCCGGACACCCCCCACCCTCCCCCCCCACCAATAGCAGTCGCCTCCGGGGGCCAGACATCAATTGCCTCCGGTGCCCCTGAGGCCTGTAAACAACAGACAAGCTGTGGAGAACACTGTTGCTCACTCACCTCAATTCCCCCAAAGTGGAGGCCACCTGCGTGCTATTGTGTAACATGTTGGCGTGCTTTCCTGTTGACGTGGGTGGATGATACGGTGGGGTTCCAAGAGCCTGGTGGTATGGCCTTTTAAGCACATGTTGATATATTACAATTAGATCCCCGTCAACTGATGGCGGGAAACGCGGCCCCCCATTGGCAGGCTGAGTGAACGATCGCGACCTTGCCTTCACGCCGTCTTGAAGCAGGTTGTGCCGTATTTTCAGCACGTGCCACCCATCACGCCCGCTGCCAGCAGGCTTGGAAAATTCTGCCCAATGTGTTGAACGATGCCAGTGCTCCCATGCAGCACCTCACATTGGCGTTTCTGACCTCAGCAGTTGCCTCTGGGACAAAATGGATGGAAGATGGACAAATTGAAATGGTCACTTTTGTTCTTGAAAATAGACCTGAATGAGTTGCAAAGGTTTATTGTCTTCTCCTACATTCTTATGTGAAAACTTGAGGTTTAATGAATTCCTGCACCACTCCTATAGGTTAGTTTAGAGCAGCATTGATATTTGGACCACAAAAGAAGTAATTTTGGCCTCTATAATTCTGAAAATGGATTATTCTAAGTCATATAATCATAGCCATAGAGTTATACAGCACTGAAACAGGCCCTTCGGCCCATCATGTCCGTGCCAGCCATCAAGCACCTACCTATTCTAATCCTATTTTCCAGCACATGACCCCTAACCCTGTAGGCTATGGCATTTCAAGTGCTCATTTAAATACTTCTTAAATACTGTGAGGGTTCCTGCCTCTACCACTCCCTTAGGCAGTGTGTTCCAGATTCCAACCACACTCTGGATGAAAACATTTTTCCTTCAAATCCCCTCTAAACCTGCTGCCCCTTACCTTAAATCTATGCCCCCTGGTTATTGACAATTTCGCCAGAGATCAGCTAAATCAATGCAAACGACTGAGGAATTTCAAGTGCAAATTGTGTTCAGCCCAGATTAAGTTTCAGTGATCTTTGTGTTGGTTTAACAAGAATTTTGCTGGAAACTGGCCCCGCCCACAAAATTAGCCCTGCCCCAGATTGAATAAATCACCTCCCATTGTTGCTTCTGACTTCAGTAGATGAAACTTTTTGCTTATAGCGCCTATTTGCGGTGTTTGAAGAGGCCCTTAAAATTAAGCCGCTTTTTAGTCACCTTTTAAAATTATTCAGTTTACTAAGAAACTGCCTCGTGTGTACAAATCTAATTAATAAATACTTCTGTATAGTCTTTTAAAAGTCATTTTTTGTTATTCAAAATGCTGGTAGACCAGGCAATCTCATCAAAATGCTTATTTTTGTGGCAATTAGTAAGACTACACCTGGTTACTACTCTTAAATATGTCAAAGGATATCATTTAATGCGCAGGGAATAAACTATATTCTAAATCACAACACAGTTGTAGTTGTTCATGGAGGATTTTATGTTTGTGTCTATTCAATTGATGTTTGAGTGGACACTTAACAATACTTCACTACAGAAAACCTACACAATATGAGAGCAATTTGTGCCCAAAATGGAACGACTGCTCTCATTGGCCCTTACCTTCTTCTTTGGATTATTTTGTGAAAACAGAAATATTTTAAATATTCATGTTTGGAATGGGTTTAAAAATGACTGCACTGAGAAGGTGAGCATCAACAACAACTACTTACATTTACCCCACACCTCTCTGCTTTTCCACTTTGCTCTCCTCTTTTAAGACACTCCTTAAAACCTACATCTTTGACCGAGGTTTTGGTCATCTGACCTAATATCTCCTTGCGTGCTTTGTTTCATAATATTCCTTTGAAGCACCTTGAGACATTTCATTATGTTAAAGGTGCTAAATAAATATAGGTTGTTGTTGTTGTTTACATAACATCTTTAACATAGTAAAAGCATTTCTAAGTGGGAATCACCAAACAAAATTTGACACCGAGCCACAAAGGCGATATTAGGTGACGGGAAAGCTTTCTCCAAGAGGTAGACTTTAAGGGGCACTTTAAAGGGTTAGAAAAGGATAGAGTAACAAAGAAGTTTAGGGAAGGAGTTCCGGAGCTTAATGTCTAGGCAGCTGAAGGCACAGCCGCCAATGGCAGAGCTAAGGAAATCAGGGAGACGCAAGGGGCCAGAGTTGGATGAGCGCAGAGATCTCGGAGGGTAGCACGTTGGAGAAGGCTACAGAGATGGGGTCGATGAGGGATGCGAGGTCATGGAGGGACCTGAAAACAGGGCAAAAATTTTAAAATCAAAGTCTATAGGAAGAATATAATACTAATATTTTACTTAATCAGAGCATCACATGATAAGGCAATATATAAACAAAGGTTTTTCTTAATATTACAATCTTCTCATGGTACAAAATATGCCGTTATATGTGAAATGGGAAAACAGCTCTTCTCAAGCATCACTATTGCAGCGCACCTTTCCACCATCAGAATTACAGAGCCATTCGTAATTAGTTGATGAAAACAGTTGCAAAGGAGTTAGCCCTAGAGACACGTGAGTTCAGGCCCCATTTAAAAGTTATTTGACTCTCTGGGAACAGATTTTTCTATTAGCAAGGGAGCTATTTTCATCAACAGTCTTCTGGCAAGATTGTTGAGAAAATTAATAGTTTCTTTACACATTGGTTGTAAGTCATGGGAGATCAATTAAAATCAAAATATCACCATCAGGGCCTACAAATGGAATGGTGCGATTTTCCAGAAAGCGTGGCAGTTACTTCTATTTTATTCTGTGCAAGGTAATTACATCTTTCCTAATTCCATAATGCACCTCTGAGGATTTTGCCTTTCTCACAAGCTAGTGCTAGAAAATCCAAGCTCTCTTGTAAACCTGTGTGGAGTTCTGCAGCAAAGACTTACATTTTTAACCCCCAATTTCTCCTTTTCCTCTTCACCTGAGCTACTGATTCACAAGTCTCAATAGTCCAATACTTTGCCCAAGTTACACATTTTTCAGTATGTGAGGGCAGTGAGGGTTAATAGGCTATTTTAGACATACACTCACACACAGACTCAACCTGGAGTTCAGAGCCTTGAAAAATGTCAGACTGGAAAGGACTAGCTGGTCCATCAAGCCTGTCCTAAACATTTGTGATGCCTTATGTATAAGTATACAGATCCTCCCCAACCCATACAGAACCAGGTCATCTCCCTAAAGGGGCAAAAATAAACAGGTAAAAAAAACCAAGCCAATAGGGGGCAAAAAATATCTGGAAAATTCCTCTCCAGCTGCTTTGGGTCGAAACTATAGTGCAGGCGATCACATTGACCCTGACTTGTATTACAGGGCACCCAGCTCTCGAACAGGGTGACCTCCATCCAACCAAAAACAGGTCCAATTTTCTCTTGAAGGCAAACAATGGACCAGCATGAGCTGGCAACCTGAAGCAGGAACTCCCACTGATTCTCGTTTCATCCTTCACCAAAGGATTCTGATGCGGGTTGTAGGAGCTGAAAATTAAGGATTAGAATCAAACTTCAGTCTCACAACTTCATGCATTAAATGCAGTGAGCAATGTTGCACTGCCGTGTACATGCCACTCTTAGAGGAACTGCAGCAATAAGCACTAGCTGCTGAAATTACACTTTGTCATTTAGTTAACAAATGCGTTTGCATAAAATTCCTCCATCCAGTTTTTTTTTTGTTAAATCAAGGTACAAAAGATTAATGTTAGTTAAATTAACAAACAATTATGTATTCTGATACCATTTCACAGCTCACCTGTATGGAGTGTCTCCTGTAGAAGTGTACTGCTATTAGGGGAACAATGCAACTAACTCTTAAATTCCTTTTAACATCACATCTAAAATTGTCTGTGTGTGGTACGGAAAGATTGAACTATAGGTTTTCCCTGGTTTATTTTGAAGGTTGTGGTTACCCTGTCTGGGTTGTGTAGACATATTTTTGACAAGCTCCTCAGAATTCTTTTCCATAAATGTTATCTTATGAAACCACAGGCACTCCTTGGGATGTCTCATGACCACTAGCGGCCCTCCCCCTCAATGCGTCTTGGGCTAGGCCTACAGTGCCGAAAGTCCTATTTTAATAGGCCGGTGAACTAAATGGCAGTGAGCAATTGTTAAACGATGCTACACTGTAGCGTACCTGCCGCATACTCAATGAGGAACTGCAACAATATAGGCTGAATTTTGGCGTCGGCGAGCAGGGGACGGGGCCCGCTCACTGATCCGCAAAATGACACGGAATGACGTCGAGGGGGAACCCCCAACATCATCCCGCCCCATTTAAATCTTCAGGAAGACGGGGGCACAGCAAAATCAGCTGCGGGCCCGCCGATCTGTCAATGGCCAAGTGAGGTCATTGACAGGATCATTAAAACAATTAAAGGACCTGCCCATCCAACCTTAAGGCTGGAGGGCAGGCCAGGAGCCCCAGCGGGGAATAGAAAAAACATGAAACCTCAACCACCGGTGTAATTTATGAACATGTCCCATCTCATGTGACATTGTCACATGAGGGGAACATGTTAAGGATTTTTTTTTTTTTCTATTTTTAATGTTTTCACAACTGTCAGCGATCTCCCTGAGGCAGCACTTTGCCTCAGGGAGATGTGTGCTCTTTCGTGCGCATGCGTGAAAAAGCGCACTTTCGCATTTGGGGAATCCCCTCCCGCCCGCGCAGGGAGCGCATAGCGCTTCCCGTCGGACGTCACGCTGGGTGGGCCTTAATTGGCCCGCCCACGTAAAATGGCAGCGGGGCCCGCTTCCCCGGCGGGGATCGGCTCCCCGCCCGCCAGAGATTGGGTCGAGCCCGCCCGCCCAACAGGCAGAAAATTCTGCCCATTGTGGCTGCTGAAATTGAACTTTGTGATATGATTAGCAAATGCCTTTGTATACAATTCCTGACCATTTTTTTTTAAATGAAGGTACAAAAAGCTCATGCTTTAGTTCAAATAACAAACAAAAGAATACCATCCAAGTGTGTTGGTATCACACAGAGCAATTCCAACTGCATTATAAATTACTGTGTGTAATGAATATGCTGAGCCAGCGATCACTGAGAGTAAGAAATACCATGACTGATTTTCATGTTGGAGCCTTTGCCTGTCATGCACAGGCTGTGGATGAGTATAGGGAGCTACCATCTGAGACAGGTGGGAACCTCACAATAATACTGTAATGCTGTAGAAGTGAAATATGCCTTCTGTGCTTTTCTTATTCTGGCCATTATGCCAGTGCAATGCCATTTCCTAGTTTTAGCTGCTTGAACTTGATGTTAACTATGCCTTTGCATAAAGGGGCAACCATCAACCTTTTTTTTAACTCGTTCACAAGATGTGGGCTTCACTGGCTAGGCCAGCATTTATCAGCCATTCCTATTTGCCCTTGAGGAGGTGGTGGTGAGCTGCCTTCTTGAACCGTTGCAGTCCATGTGGTGTAGGTACACCCACAGTGCAGTTAGGGAGGGAGTTCCAGGATTTTGACCCAAGTAATTTGAAATGACAGCTGTTAAGTTTTTTTTCCTGCATCTCTTCACATTTTCCACCCCCCCACTCCTTTTGGGAATAGCAGGAAGGTGATGGAAAGATTCCCAGCCTAGTGAAACGCACCATGAACACTCCTTCCATGACCAACAAGTCCTTGTGGGGGACTTGAACCCAGGAGTTCTTGGCCCAGAGGTAGGGACGCTGCCTCTGCATCACTAGACCTTCATGTGCAACTCTGACTGCAACTTTGAATTTGTTCCTTGAACTGCATTGTGTCTTTCTCACTATTTTCATTAACTGTGGGTCATGAGGTTTTGTAAGGAAGCGTTAGGGTGAGTTATCCTTGCCACAACATTTCATATAACGGTTATTCCTCAGGGCAATCTGACTTTATTTGTGTAGCGTGATGGGAGAAGAGACACACAAGGAGAAGCACATGCATTCAAATGAAGCCAGGTTAATATTACAGGATCTGAATCACCATTACCCATTTCAACTGCATAATTCCTCCATTTCCATGGCTTATCTGGACTTGTCCAGGTAACCCTACTATGTGGAGACTTGGATACAGCAAGGAGGCAAAGCTGGACCTGTGCTGTATGCTTCAAAATGTCTTCCAGCCAAATTTCAGGACAGGTATAACTGCCAATGACTGTCAAAGTCGTGAGCCTTGTCACCAACCCTTCTCTCCAGGCTACCGTAGTTAGTCTGCTCTGCACAGTGCAATTAACTAGCTGGTGACTGATATATTATTTGCAAGAGCAAGCAACTTTATCACATTCCTGATGGATGACTGACATCAGCACGAGAGAGAGAGATCCTTTGGTTTTGAGAAATAGCCGGATTTCCTCAAGAACATGGGATCACTGATTACACACATGTACAGCCCTATGCCATCTTACACAACTCATGCCAAGTTCCCTGGCCCATTCTTCAGCTGACTAGATATCCAAGGAAAAAAGAGCCAGCGTGAAATTGGGCTTGGTAGCGCTTGGCAACAAAATGGCGTCCGCTGTGCGAGCACGCTTCTTCCGGGAACTGAACCACACGCCACCTTGGTGAAGGGATTAACATGTGCGTGGCTAACGCCCAGCAGAGGTGTGCTGAGCAGGCAGATCATGACACTAATCGCCATCAATGCTGATTTGATACAGCATTGCCATGTAGAGCTCATACTCTCGATCAGCCCCTATCTTAATGCACACAGCTGAACTTTCATCAGCAACAGAGGGGACCCCCAACAGCACTATTGAAAAGGATCATTATCTACTCATAGGTTGGTTGCTGTTTGTTTGTTTTTTCTGGCTGTTGGTATGCCTACATATGTTTGGTACCTTCCATAATTACCTCAAGTTGCAAATGTCAACTGGGAGTGGAGTGACAGGTGCTGAAGGACATTTTGCTAACTTCAAGAATTCTGCGCAAACCAGTTGCTGCCAGTAATGACTTGACGTACTGGACAGGTTTCTACTTGAAACAGATAACTTTATTACAGAGAGCTTTTCAAGAGCTACATGCTTGAATAAGGTCCTCGACTAGAAACCACCCCCTGGATTACCCGCACTTAGGGATCATTGGTCGGCGTCTTCAAGAACAATCACGTGGCCCCTGATAGGCAGTAGGAAAGACAATACCTTCAATTACTACATTCCCTCCTCCTTTAGTTTTTCACACTTCCTATTTACAGAGTATTTGAATATCCCACAACATGTACACATATACAAGTCAGATGATCAAAGATGAAGTCCCTGATGTGGTTTCCTTATTCGGTTAGAGCAGCGCAGCTCTACCACTTGAGGCTCTTCCACATGATCAGGAACAGCAGCATCAAGTACATCATTAGAAAGTGACAGTTCAGGGTTAGGCAACTCTACAGAGACATCGGGCATGCCTATTCTAGGTCAACCTGTCACCTCAGGGATTAATGGTTTGACGTTAATCACAGCCAGAATAGCTGGTTGTTGGAATGTTTCTCTATTCCTAAGGTGATCCACAAGTTTTCGAACAATTTGGTCTTCCACTTACACCTGGAAGCACAAGGGACTAGTTTCTGAGATAATTGTACCAGGAATCCAACAAGGTCCACTTCCAAATTACCACACAAAAACTGTATCTCCTACAGTGAATCTTTGAGCTTTGCTATGAATATCGTGATTCGATTTTTGATTAATCTGATTCCTCTCCTCCTTCCCCTCTAAGTTCAGAAACACCAGACTTAACCTTGTATGTCGGTGGCGTTTCATCAATAATTCAGATGGCGTTGAACCAGCAGTCAAATGTGGCACCATACGATAATTGAGAAGAGAGCGGGAAGTCGAGTTTCCAGAGTGCCTTCGGATAACCTCTTCATTCCAGATCTGAAAGTTTGCACAGCTCTTTCAGCTAAACCATTTGATGAGGGATGATATGGTGCTGTTTTGATGTATCTGATTCCATTTCAACTCATGAATCTCTGAAACTCTGTACTGCCAAAGTCTGCACTGTTACCCGAAACGATGACTTCCGGTAGGCCATCTACACTAAAACATTGACCCAGCTTTTTGATAGTGGCGCTTGATGTCGGTGATCTGACTTCACACACATCCATCCATTTAGAATGCTCATTTATGAACAGTAAAAACGTGGTACCTAAGAATGGCCCTACATAGTCTATATGTAGCCTAACCCAGGGTTGACCAGGCCACTCCCACAGATGCAGTGGAGCTGAAAAGGGCAACTTCTGTTGTTGCTGACACTGGAGACAGTGCTTGACCATGTTTTCAAAGTCACTGTCTATGTCTGGCCACCAGACATAGCTTCACAAAAGCATTTTCATCTTCCATATGTCTGGATGTGCACTGTGAAGCTCTGTCTAGAGTGGCTCTCTTCCTTGTGAAGGGACAACAACTCTTGATCCCTACAACAAGATTCCATATTGACAACTTAACTCTGTTTTAACTGCATGGAATGGTCTTATCTCTTCAGACACTGGTGAATTTGACCATCCGGGCACAACAAGGTCCTGGACTTGTGGAAAAATTGGCTCCCTATTCATCCAATTTCTAATTTGCTTCACATACACAGGCGAAGAATCCAAGAAATATAGTACCAGCACAACTTCTTGTGGCACTGCAGCATGCACAATGCTACCTGATAACGGGAGACGACTGAGTGTGTCCACATTTGCAATATGCACGCCAGGACAGTGCATAAAGGTATACTCATACACAGATAATATCGAAGCCCAACATTGAATACTTGCTAAAACAAAAACAGAATTACCTGGAAAAACTCAGCAGGTCTGGCAGAATCGGCGGAGAAGAAAAGAGCTGACGTTTCGAGTCCTCATGACCCTTCAACAGAACTGAGTAAAGTTAGGAGAGGGGTGAAATATAAGCTGGTTTAAGGTGGGGGTGGTGGGGGGGGAGAGAAGTTGGGGGTTGGGGGTGGTTGTAGGGACAAGCAAGCAATGATAGGAGCAGATAATCAAAAGATGTCGCAGACAAAAGGAACAAAGAGGTGTTGAAGGTGGTGATATTATCTAAGAAAATATGCTAATTAAGAATGGATAGCAGGACACTCAAGGTACAGCTCTAGTGGGGGTGGGGTGGAAAGACTGACGACAGGGTATTACAGTTATAGATTTAAAAATAATGGAAATAGGTGGGAAAAGAAAAATCTATATAAATTATTGAAAAAAACAAAAGGGGGGGGGGAAGAAACGGAAAGGGGGTGGGGATAGGGGGAGGGAGTTTAAGATCTAAAGTTGTTGAATTCAATATTCAGCCCGGAAGGCTGTAAAGTGCCTAGTTGGAAGATGAGGTGCTGTTCCTCCAGTGAAGTCCAACGCAAACCATTATTTTTAAATCTATAACTGTAATACCCTGTCAGACTTTCCACCCCACCCCCACTAGAGCTGTACCTTGAGTGTCCTGCCATCCATTCTTAATTAGCACATTCTCTTAGATAATATCACCACCTTCAACACCTCTTTGATCCTTTGTCTGTGACATCTTTTGATTATCTGCTCCTATCACTGCTTGCTTGTCCCTACAATCACCCCCCCCCAACTTCTCTCTCCCCTCCCGCCCCAACCTTAAACCAGTTTATATTTCACCCCTCTCCTATTTTTACTTAGTTCTGTTGAAGGGTCATGAGGACTCGAAACGTCAACTCTTTTCTTCTCCGCCGATGCTGCCAGACCTGCTGAGTTTTTCCAGGTAATTCTGTTTTTGTTTTGGATTTCCAGCATCTGCAGTAGTTTTTTGTTTTTATCATTGAATACTTGCTGATGCTTTTGGCCAAATGGCTTTAAACTCACTGAATAAATCCATTAATGGTTTATGGTCCGACACAATGGTGAAGTGTTGTCCACGTAGGTAATGGTGGAATTTCTTCGCTCCAAATATCACTGATAAAACTTCCTTTTCTATCTGGGAATAACCGTTCTCGGCTGCGGAGGTGGTTCTGAAGACATAGCCAATTGGCCTTTCTGATCTATCTTCTATCGTATGTTATAACGCAACTCCCACACCATAAGGAGACGCATCACGTTAATGCCAATTCTTTCAATGGGTCGTAATGTATCAGTAAACATGATGGCTGTAATAACTTCTTAACTTTCACAAAGGTTTCCTCTTGTTGTGAATTCCATGACCAACAATGATTCTTTTTTGACAAGTGTAATGGTGCTAACACTGTTGACAAGTTTTTGCAAGGAGCGGCTATAATAATTGATCATGCCCAGAAAAGACTTGAGTTCAGTTACACTGAATGGAGAAGGGCATATCTTTGATTGCCCTAACTTTCTCTTCAATCAGATGCAAACCCATGGCATCCACCCTGTGACCCAGGTAAGTAACTTCTAGCTTTTGGAATGTACATTTCTCTTTCCCTAATTGTACACCGGTTCCCGAGAATCTTCTTAACACCTCTTCCAGCCTGGCCAAATGTTTGGCTTCAGTTGACCCTGTGATCAGAACATCATCTAGGTATACTACTACTTGGGGAAGTCCTTGCAAAAGACTCTCCATTATCCATTGGAAGATTGCATATATGGACGATACTCCAAAGGGCAGGCGAGTATATTGATAAAGACCCTTGTGCCTGTTGATGGTTTCACACCCTCTAGATGTGATCTGACTGCTGGTAGGCATGGCTCATGTCCAGTTTGGTATAGGATTTGCCTCCAGCTAGCTTTGCGTACAAGTCGTCTATTGTTGGGATACAATATTTATTTAGTTTAGCTGCCTTGTTCACAGTCAATTTATAGTCCCAACAAATGCGTATAATTTGGTTAGGTTTCACCACTGGGACTATGGATTCTGCCCGTTCCAAAAACTGGATTAATTGGATGATTACTAGCTTTTCTAACCAGCACAGTTCTGCATCCACCTTCTCTTTTAGGGCATAAGGCCTTAAAGAAATGCGGTGTCGCCTGAGAATCTACATATATTTTCGCTTTCAAGCCTTTTAACTTAACTAATACGTCATGGAATACACTGTCGCATTTCCTTAGCAATTCGGGATCTCCTCCTGTTCTTAAGTGAAACATTTCAGACCAGCTGAGCTTAATTCTTTGTAACCAGTCTCAGCCTAGAAGATTAGGCCCTTCACTTGTCACTATGATCACTGGAAGCTGGGCTATTTGTTGCCTTTAGGGCACAGGTATTGTGCCGATGCCCTTTACCTGTATGGATTCTCCAGTGTATGTCTTCAATTGAGCCGTTGTCCGCTCCAGATTCAGTGGCTGGGTACCCTCATTAGGCATTTAAATGTGTGCTCTCCCATCACTGTGGTTGAGGCTCCCGTATCCACCTCCATTATTGGTGGCTTCCCATTCACTTAGATCGTGACGGTAATAGGTTCAGTTTTTAATGCTGTGACATTGTACAGGGAATAGATGTCGGTATTGGCAGCTTCAGGTTCTGTTATATTATTCACTTCAATCATTTTGGTCTGCTGCCTTATGGGCTGTTTCGATTTCCCCCGGCATTGCTTTATTACATGACCTTTCTTATGGCAGTAACAGCAGTCTGCCTCCTTTAATCTGCAGGTGTCCAGTACATGGTTACCTCCACATCTATAACAGATTAACTTTGGGGTTGCTGCTGAAGTGTTTCCACTAGACCTTTTCGTTTCTCTAGCAGCCTTTCGCTTTACTGCTGTGTTTCTGGTTTTCGTGCCACGCCTTGGTGGTAGGTTCCTGCCCCACATGAAGAGCAGTGCCATGATGTACATTTTATAAAGCCTGGGAGTCTGTCGCAGCACTTTCAATGGCTAGTGCTATTTCCAAGGTGCGCTTAAAATTGATGTTGACTTCGGCGAGCAAACAGCGCTGAATGGCATTGTCGTGAACTCCATAAACTAATCGGTCCCGCAGCATATCATTGAGTATGTCTCAGAAGTCGCTGTGCTCAGTCAATTGCTTCAACTTCGCTATATAGGTTGCGATGGACTCTCCCGGGACCCTTACTCTGGAATTAAACTTAAACCTCTGCATTATTAGAGATGACTTCAGTTGAAAATGTGTCTTCACAAGGTCTGCTAATTCGTTAAAGGACTTAGAATTGGGCGCGTTCGGGGCTGTCAGGTTGTGGATGAGATGGTATGTCTTGCTACCACATACACTCAAAAGGATTGCTTTCTGCTTTTCCTCTGCATTAATTTCGTTTGCCACAAAATAAAAACCAAGGTGCTCTACATACGGGCTCCAGTCTTCCATAGATGCATAAGGACTGATTCTGCCAAAGAGTGGCATGACTGACAAGTATACTTTTTTTTTCTTAAGATCTGATGTGCTCACGTTAACAAGGTGAGGTGCAGTGTCGGAGCTATTTTACCCGCGTCGCCAAATGTAATGACTTGACGTACCAGATAGGTTTCTACTTGAAATAGATAACTTTATTACAGACAGCTTTTCATATGCTACATGCTTGAACCAGGTTCTTGACTAGAAAGCTCCACTTCCCCCCTCGCCGGATTACCCGCACTTAGGGATCATTGGTTGGAGTCTCCAAGCACAATCACATGACCCCTGACAGGCAGTAGGAAAGACTATACCTGCAATTACTATATGGATGTAGTCCTTCTCCTTGGAATAGATCATAACTGGGAGAATAAGCAGAGCCCACACAGAGCCCGAACAATTAGCTAGAAGAGGAAGAAGGAAAGGGGGTCAAAAGGAAGGGTGTGAAAGACGTCTGTGCAAATGACATCCTCGCTGAAATCTGTCAGCTGCTACAGCCACAAATTCAACCTCCAAGCAGGGTGACAACTGCATTGCACATGTGAAGGTGACCTTTTGTACATCTGGCTCATGCCAGGCTGGGGCTGCTGATAAGAACAACATTTCGCAGTTTGCCATCCGCTGTTGCTTAAGGAAGATCACCAGCGCTCTCTATTCAAAGAGAATTAACTACATTTCATTTGATTATCCAACTTAGACCCTGATGTTGCACCTCCATTGCACTTGCTGCAATAAAATTAACACGGACCCCTCTTCGTGCAGACAATCTGCTGCTGACACTTCTCACCGATAGGGTACTAGCTGTAAATTGCAGAAAACTATTCATACAAAAGCAAAATATCATGGATGCTAAAAAATACTATTTTCCTTAAGGCTGTTGAGTGCATTCACATAGGATTACATAGAATTTTATACCCCACAAACAGACCTCATAGCTTACTTTATCTCAACATATCAATATATTCTTCTATTTCTTTCTCTCTCATATCCTTTTCTAATTTCCCCTTAACTGCATCAATGCTACCTGCCTCAATTGCGGCATGTGGTAGCAAAATCTATATTATTACCACCACTCTCTGAGTAAAGTCTTTCTACTGAATTCCTTATTGGATTTACTAGTGACTATCTTATATTTATGATTCCAGTTTTGGACTCTTCCGCAAATGCAATTATCTTCTCTATGCTTACCCCGTTGAGAGCCCTTCATAATTTTAAAGACCTCCCCCCAGGTCACCTCTCAGTTTCCACTTTTCTAGAGAAGAACACAAGCTTGTGTAGTCTTTCCTGATAGTTTCACTATATCAGTTCTGGTATCTTCCTGAGAAATCTTTTTTTTGCATTTTTTTTCCCTCACTATCCTTTCCATGATAGGGAGACCAAGTTTGCTTATAGTTCTCTAAGTGTGATCTAAGCAAGGTTCTATTCAAGTTTAATATAATGTCTCTGATTTTAATTTCTTTTCCTCTAGAAATGAAGCGCCTACTTTGTTTTATTGTACAAGACAGGCCACAACACTCAAATTTTCACAGCCAATTTGCAATCACCAAGGAAGTAAAGACTTTATATAGAGCCCCTCACAAGATGTGCTTTACAGCCAATAAAGTACTTTTTGAAGTGTGGTCACTGTGGAAATGTAAGGAACATGATAACTAATATGTGCACAATGAACTCCCACGAGTAGCACTGTGATAAAATGACATGATAATCTGTTTTTGTGATGTTGATTGAGGGATAATTATAATTATTGGCCAGGAAACTAGGGATAACTCCCCTACTCCTCTTTGAAATTGTGCCATATGGGATCTTTTATGTCACCTGACAGAGCAGACAGGGCCTCAGGTTAACATCTTATCTGAAAGACAGCGCCTCTAAAAGTGCTGTACTCCATCAGGTACTGCACTGAAGGGTCAGCCTCGATTTTTTATGCTCAAGTCCTGGACTGGGAATTGAACTTAGAAACCTTCTGAACAAGAGGTGAGACATGTGACCAGTTGAGTCAGGGCTGTCAAATGCGCCACAGCCAAATCTAAATCAGAGGTCTGAATCATGCCTGATGCTTGCACGACTTAGTGCAAATGAGCTGAACCCAGAAAATAATGGGATTCAGTGAAAATCCTGTAGAGTACATGCAAACAATACACTGACTAACCTATGCTGGTGTATTGAGTGGACATAAAACTCAGTCCTCTATATAAATTACAGTGCAATAACTAAAACACTGATAGAGCTAGAATTTCAAACTCTATGGGAAACACTATAATTAATGCACTAATTGAGCTATGTCTCAAGCAGGCTGGTAAACACTCAACAAACACTATGTAAAAACAGCAGTATGATAATTATTTGACCATAGCAGCACCTACTCTCACTAAGGTTTTCTAAGTGTTAGACTGCCAGATTAAGCGGAACAGTAATCTTCAGAGAGCTATAAAATGTAAGTATGCATCCATCTTATTATGCTGCTAATGAACTATAAAACTATAGACTAATGGAGAAAATACAAAATTAGTCTCAGATCACCTACACACTTTAATAAAATGAATCTGTCCTAAAAAGTCGCCAGGTCTTAAAACCATCAATTGTGTGTGATTAAGCAGAACTAAGAAGAGGAAACTTCCTGCCTAAATTACTACCAAGGTTGCCAAATGAGTGGCTAATTTGAAGTGACAAGAAAATAACTCTACTGTGTGAATTGTGCTTCAAAACGTGTTAAAATGCGATAATTGGGAGGTTTTTGCAATGTGCTGCTGCATGGTTCCTCGAAGTCCCTATTAATAGCTGCATTGTCTGGTGTGAAATTGAACTAGAGAGCTCAAGCAAGGTCCCAGGTACAACTTGTGGTCTGTCCTGAATTAGCTGTTCTCAGTCAGGGCAACAATCGAGTGCTACAATTAGTCTCAGTGGGAAAGGGAGGGAAAAGTCAACAAAGGCTTATAATAAAAATGTCCTCGGACAGGGGGTGCATAGGAATATCTTTGCAATATGTGGTGGTAGACTCCTCATTATTCGAGTATGTCCATGCTGTAAGTGGGATAAGTCTTGCACAGGAATACCCCTGGGATGAGGCTTGTGCAGGGATACCCTTGGGACAGGAATTTCCTTAGAATCAGGCTTTCATAGAATTATTCCTGCAACAGGGCTTGTGTGGAAAGCACTACACAGTGGCCCCTGAACCTTAATCATTGAGGGTGTATGAAAAAGGTTAGTGTCGGTTTACCCCTGATGCCCTCACAGTTAAATACCCTGTAGGCACACACTGTCTGTGTTTACGTGAAGAATATCCAGTTGGACAGGTGCGAGGGAACATTGGAATAGGTACAGGAGTTGGCCATTTAGCCCGTCGAATCTATTCTGCCATTCAATGAGACCCAGACTGACTTGCAACCTTACTCCATATACCCATCTTTGTCCCATATCTCTTCATAGCTTTGGATAAGAAACATCTATCAATCTCAGGGAGAGCGTTTGTGGAATTGTACCTTAGCACAAATTCCCTTCAAAAGAGGAAAGGTGAAGGAAATGAAGGTAACATTGTGTATTTAATTAGTCAGATTAAAAATGAACGTAGCTCTGTTGAAAAATAGGGGTGAGATTAATCTTGGACTGTAGCACAGAACAGATGGCAGAGAATGAGCAGCTTGCTTTACACCCGATATACAATTCCATTGATGGACTGGATTACCGTTTCATCTTGACTGTTTATCCGCATGCTCCTCAGCTGAATTTCGCCTGCACAGCCTCTCAGACAAAAAGGTGGATCAGTAGGAACCGACAAAAAGGTGAACGCTTTTCCGTTTTTTTTTAAACTCAGAATTCAAGAGCTCTTTCTGAAAATAGAACATTTGCATTTCAACTAGCAAAGCAGATAGGGATAAAAATCCCCCTTAAACCTGAATGCTTGATGAGCATTAATCAGTTCAGAATTCCTTCTGTAGCGCCTGCCCCAGATGGTGGGTAAGACAGTTCCACCAGAAAGCAACACCTTTCACACTAAGCCTCTGTACACTGAAGAGTTGAACCAAGAATACTTTATGTTTTGGTTTGCAATATATTTGGTCAGATCCTTGGCACTCCGCAGAGGGGGATGTTATGTTTCTGCATCTTTTCATTGACAGAGTGTCACACGTGGCTATCGAAGACTTTTGTCTTTTATGCTGGTGAACAGAATGTTCTTCCCTCATACATCTGACAGCCATTTCTTTTGTCCTAGAGCGAGCAAATTTTAAACAATTCTGCTCCCAAAAAGAAAGGAAAAAATTATAAATATTCGGCCCTAGGAAGCTCTGCCCTGTCTGTGGCTTTAGTAAAAACAGCTGAAAATTGGGCCTCATCTGCTTGAGACGGGAAAATGTTTGTCAAAAAATATTTACACGAAATTCATGAAACAAGGAGAAAGCCTCACACACAGCTGTTGGCATCGTTAGGGTGACTCAGTGTTTACAAGATTGAGGTAAAGTTAGCCTCCTAGAATTTCTTTTCATAATACTGTTTGTGGCCAGCCCAATCCTCTTGTAAAACTTTATTGCGTTCCGTGGAATTATTCTCCGTGAAGCACAGCTCATTACAGCTTTATTTAGCAAATCAAAGTTCACAGAACTTCACTAAATTCTGCTGTGTCGGTTGAGCCTCCCTTGTGCTGTTGGATGGATGTCTTCCTATAGAAAAATGGTTTTGTTTCATAGAGTTTCCCACTGCAACATCCTCTTCAATTGAAAGCACAATTCACTATTAACTCGGTGAAGCTCCTCAGCACAATGAAACCTATTAAACCGTCCTGCACAATTCATTTAGTCTATGGAACTCCTTGTGCAATGTATCATTTGCTTTATAAAGCTCTTGACTGAACCCACTACTTAGTCCACAGAGTATTCTGTGGGTCACTAATATTACATTTCTCCTTTGACCCAGAATTTCACAACATTGCCTTTAAACTTGTTCATAACAGTTACTGAACTGTAGATATTAAAAATGAATTTGCATATTGAGTCAAAATTTACATAAGTGTGAAGAATGAAATAGAAGTTTTCAAGAGGCACCTGAGAGAAACAGAAAAGTCTTCCCTTCACTATTACAACAATCTGAAGATCAGCATTGAATAATCAAATACATTGTTATGTTAAATCGCCAGAATTGTGAAGTACAAGCTTTCAAGTGTATTGATGGAGTAAACTTCAAGTTAATCTGAAATACTCAAGGGAATTTTAATCCTCAAGAATGGGTGAGTTTGAGTCCGGTGTGATGTAAAAATCTCAAACTCCAACCCGACCTGCCTTGAACCTGCCCAATTCCAGTTGTAAAAGATGTGGATCTGGCATGGTGGGGGAGGAGACTGGGATTGAACAACTAACCTAGAAGGTGACTCACTCATTTAAATATTTTAATGAGGTTGTGTTCCTCAGATTTTATCCACATTTCCAATTTGAATTCTGGTGTCTTGGAATCTAGCAGGTAATTGCCTTTCCAGCACTGCTTGTGGGCCAGGTGGAGCAGGAGAGGTTCCCCCCATCCTTCTAAATTAACCTGCTTCCCTCCCCTGCAAATACCGGATCCCCCCATGATGGTTACCCTCCCCCAAGTTTGACCAAGACATAGTTGGAGCCACTCTCTAAGATGCTTCTAAGTCACCTTCCTTCAGTGAGTGACATCACTGTGACATAGCTCCTTCTGCAACTGCTCTGTAGCTACCATTAGAGTTAATATTTTACACTACAGCCCCGATCCAATCTCCCCCTCCAAGCTGTTATGCACCCTGAGACATGATCCCCCACTGACCCAATACTGCCAAAATCTCTGAAAACTTCTGAACCCTCCCCAAATCCTTCTAATCACCTTAACCCCTTAACTCATCTGATCTCTCCCACTTCGAACATCCTACCCCCTCCATTCTGGCCTTTCTGTTGCCTTCTCCCCTCTGCACTCCGCAGTTGCACCACCCTATCTCCCCCTGATTCTTCTAATCTCACTCCTTCCGACCCTGGTCTTCACTCTCTTTCCCCCTCCAGCCTCCCATATTGACCCTGCTCCCCTCAACCCCTTAAAAAACCCTCCGTTCCTCCTCTCTCAGATTGGAGCCCATACTGAAGGCTGATTCAACAGACAGTCACTGACAGACCTTTCCATCTGGCTGGCTGTGGCCAGCAAACAGAGAGAAAAAATGTTTGTCAGGCCTTGCCCCATACTTTCAGTAGGATCATGATGGAAACCAGCTCTTTCTTCCATGTTACCCAGACACAAAACAGGTCCCTCCCTCTCTGCCTCCCCGATGTATCAGAGCCAGTAACTCTCTGCAAACGCTGGCTGACCTGCTGATTATTTCCAGCATTTTCTGTTTTTATTCCATTGCAGCAAGGGCCACTAGATCAGAAAGCATGGATGATTATCACCTATTGTAGCCTAAAAGGCACCAAGGCCAACTGAAGCCAATACATATCGCCAGTATAACTGAAATCAACTGACTTAGCATAGACCAGAGATCAAAGTTTGTCATTCCTTAACAGTATGAATAACACCCACACAAGCGCTTTATTTAGTTCCTGAGCCTTTGATACTTATCACATACTTACAACATCAACATGTTTCCAAATTTTAGTGCAAACCTAATTGAAAAGAAAAGAAAGGCTTGGGGCAGAATTTTCCCTCGTTGGGCGGGCGCACACCCCACCCGAAATGGGAGAAAAATGGCGCTCAATGACATTGAGCGAGCGTCCCGACGTCATTGCGCACTCACGCGATATTTTGGCCGACGGGCTTGCACCAACAATTAAGAGACTTTTACTAAGGCCCTTAATCGATTAATTGAATTGAATTTTTCGCTGCCTGTCCAACCGTTCGGTCGGCGGGCGGGCGCAAAGGTCAAGCGGCCTTCGCATTTTTTGCGAAACCTCATCCACGGGCGGGGTGAGGCTTCTACGGTTGATTTAAAAAGAATAAGAAATTTTAAAACTCATTTTTAGCATGTCCCTGCTCATGTGCCAGAGTCACATGAGGGAGCCTGTTTTCCTTAATTTTAAAATCTTTATTTGTGAGGTTAAAAATTTCCAGTTCCCTGAGGCAGCTCTGTGCCTTCAGGGAGCTTCCTGTGAGCGCACCCGTGTGCATGCGCTCACTTCCGCGCTCGCCCTCCTCCCTTCTCACCCACCCAGCGCTGAGCATTTCAGCGCGCGATTTACACTGGCTGCCCGTTAATTGGCCAGCCAGCGTGAAATCGCAGTCGGGGCCTGATCGCGGGCGGTGGTCAGTTTCACAGCCGCTCCCAGGCCCACCCGTCGCACCCACCCGATGAGGGGAAAATCCTCCCCTTGAATTTATATAGCCCCTTTCATGACCACCAGACATCTCAAAGCACTTTACAGCCAATGAAGTACATTTGAAAAGTAGTCACTGTTGTAATGTAGGAAATGTGGCAGCCAATTTGCCTATAGCAAAACTCCCACAGGCAGCAATGTGATAATGAACAGATAATTTGTTTCTGGGATGTTGTTTGGGGGATAAATTGTGGCCAGTAGGTCAGGGATAACTCCCATGCCCTTATAGTGTTGTGGATCTTTTCAGTCTACCCAAGAGGGCAGACGGGGGCCTGATTTTAACATCTCCTCTAATAGATAACACCTCCAACATGCAGCACCTCCTCAGTATTGCACTGCAGTGTCAGCCTTGATTTTTGTGCCAACATCCCATAGCAGGGCCTGAACTCAAAACCTTCCAACCTGGAGGGAAGAATGAGACTAACTGAGCCAAAGCTGATATTAATAAGGAATATAAACGGGATGCAGTGTGAGGTATTTCGTTTTAGTTGGCCTGTGAAGGGAACTGGAATGCTCAGATATAAACTGCGTGATTCCATTATATTCAACACAAACACTATAATCTGATAGTTCTGCAAAACAGACGGGGTGGGAGCATCCCAGGTTTGCAATAAGTGCTGTAGCAGGCGGGGAAACCGATGTTTTACCCGCTGGCCGCAATGGCGGCTTCTCATGCCGTATCATCCCAAAGCCGCCGCATTAACCTGCATCTCCGGAAACAGACTGTTTCGGTGGCAGGCAGGCTGTCATTCGCCCGCCACGCCATCACCTCGCCCCTTCATCACGCCAATCGCCGCATTTAAAGTGCAACCGTGCGCACGCTTCTCAGTGCTCCGAGCCCAGGGCTGCTGCATAGGAGACAGGATGGCCCTGAGAGGCAAAAAGTCTGCAGCCCCCACCCCTGGTTTAGTGACACACCCCTCGAGCACCTTTTGGACGCCGTGGTGGCCTGCATTGATGTCCTGTACCCCCACACTGGCCACAGGAGGGGCAGCGGCACCACCAATCCAGCATGGGAGGTGGTGGCAGCGGTGGTCAGCGCCAATGCCCTGCAAAAGAGGACAGCCACCCAGTGCCGCTACAGGGTGGATGGTCTCACCTGTTCCGCCAGAGTAAGTCACTCTTTTCATTACTCTCAGCTCACACACTCACAAACCCATCACACATCCACAGGGATCTCACACCTCAAGGGACAACACCACCAACTCTCACACACACCCTCACATCTCCAACAGGCTCATGTTGTCTCGAGCTCACATCCTCATCTCGTCCATGTCTCCGCTCACCACACAAACATTCCACACAGTGCCATGTGTCCTGCTCACACTCCCTCCATCTGTTTCCATGCAGGAGAAGCCTGTCCACATCAGCAGGGGGAGGTCCCAGACTTGGGGGGGAGTGGCCCACATTAGGCCCCTCACTCACTTTGAGGAGTGTGCCATCGCGCTGACTGGTGAGGACATGGACTGTGCCTGTGGTGATGGTGAGGTCGGTGGCGAATGCATTTGTAAGAATCCTGCACTACATCATCCCTTTCCCAACGCAATGTGAGTGCTCTCTCTCCTGCTTTTGACTCTGCTGCCATGCACTAATTATCTCTACTTTGGTTCACAGGGAACTTTGCCAAGTGACCGACACCCTCAGCCAGCCAGTCCCTCAGCTCCATCCAGGTTCTCACCTCCAGTCAAGAGGACACCTCCTCCATTGAAGAGCTGGAAATAAGCAGCCTGGTAGACCCATCACAACACTTACCCACACCCTCCACCAACACAGAGACACACACCTTGGTGGGTCCTAGACCTAAAGCGGGCTTGAGTTCACAATCTGATGGTCACCGCATGGACATGATTCCTCAGCAAGAGGAGGTAGGTTCAGCCGAGTTCCCCGGTACTTGGAGGGCTGCTGGGGAAGAGGCATCTGTGAGGTTCGAGTCAGATGATGAACCTCTGAATTTGGCTTCCAGGTCATTGTGGAGAGTCAGCAGAAGGCAAGGGAACAGTTGTTGGGAGCCCTCAACACAATGGCTCGCGAGTCGGAGGAGTGTGTCTGGACTCTGATGAAGCGGTGCCCACATGTGTGTGTTATAGGTCTCCAAGGGGAGGATGGCGGACGCCATGGAAACTCTGGTCCAGTAGAACACGAATATGTATGCAGACCTGCACTCCATCGTGGGAACCACGGGTGAGTTCCTGCAGTAACAATGCGAGAGGGAAATGGGGCACCTTGACCCCCCTCCAGTTCCTCCTTCCCCTCAAGGAGTCAGGCTGGGGCCCCCGGGCGCTCGAAGGGAGGCGGAATGGCAACTGGACACCCCTGGGTCATCCACTCAGTAATCCCAGAGGCTGTCCACTCCCTCCGAGTCCCCTTTGCCTTGAGCCCTTCAACCTTGTCCTCTGTCACCACAGAGGGAGCAGCTGGCCAATGAGTGATCCTGGAGGGAAAATTTCAGAGCCTCCTACAAGCACTCTCCCACGTACGCAGATCCTTCCTGTATCACACTCATCTCGATGCCATGAGCATCTTCAATGCTGCCTGTTGGGGTTCGCTTTCAGTTGTCCACCTGAGCTGACCTGCATCTCCGCCCACCCACTGATCACACTCCTCAATGCAGCACCTGATCTCACCCACCACGACTCTCGTTTCACTTTCGATTTAGGCAACATGGTGGTGATTCAGTTCTTCATTTGTTTCCCCGTCCTTTCCTCTCCCCCGATCACCCATTTCCTTCTCCCCATCACTGTTGACCCTCCTGGCATCACCTTCCACCTCCCCTCCGTGACCTATCAGCCACAACCCTTTTCCTTCAGTAATGTCCAGGTGAACGTGTACATTCCCCTCCTGCCTGAAAATCCCATCCCGATCCACATTGACCTCCCCAACCTCCTCCTTCGCATCCCCAGGCTCCATGTCTGCCTCCAAGTCCCCACCAACCGCCCTCATCATCCCTTCTACTGCTACTGTCAAACCCTCCCCCTCCCACCCTACTGCCTCACTCTGCACTCGGTCACTCTCACCATTCCCTCCTACCAGGGCCACCCTCAATTCGCTCCCCAGGAGGCAGCCATGCTCTGATCAGAGCCCTCCCTTGCACATTCACCTGGACATCCCTCCTCCGGACCCCTTCCTCCTTTGGAACCTCTCCCCAAACCCCGGATTCCCAACCCCGACTCCTCCCCCCGACTCCTCCCCCGCTTACTCCTTCTCCCTTCCTGACTCCAGACACCCTTACTTCTTCCTCCACCCTTATTCCTTGCCCCTTCCTGACTCCTTCCTCCACCATTACTCCCTCCCCTCTCCGCACTCCTTCCTACCTCGGGACTCCCTCCCTTCCCTGCACTCCCCCCACCCCACCCCCCCCCAACCCCGGATTCCCTCCCCTCTCTGCACTCCTCCCTCCCCCTGGACTCCCTCACCTCTCCTCACTCCTTCGTCCCTCTGTACTCTCTTCCCCTCTCCACACTCCTTTGACTCTATCCCCTTCCCCCCTCCAAACACCTATCTCCCCTCTGAACTCCTTTGCTTGCACCTTCCATCCCCCTTACACCTACCTCCCTAGTTGCCGTCTTCTCCCCAGTTATCAACTCCTTACTCCCTCCCCCCTCCCAATCTTCCTCCCGACACCTTCATTCCCCCCCCAACCTCACCCCGGCACCTTTGTTCCCCCTCTCCTAACCTCACTCCCCCGATACCTTTGTTCCCTCACCCCCACTGACATCCTTCGCTCCCCCCTCCCAACCTCACCCACCCCAACACACCTTCCTCTCCCAGTTGATCCAAGACCTTCCTCTCCCACCCCCGGTACATCTTCCTCTCCCAAACACAGCTGGATTTTCCTCTCCACCCCCTCGACCATCATCCATTGTGAGCATCAGTGGTGACTTTCCAACATCCGTGAGATGCTTCACAGCAGAGCCATGTCCATGAGAATCCACCCAGCATGCCATGGGTGTTCCTCCAGTGTGCCAAAGCTGTCGGGCTCCAGCATCTTCTGCTCCTCAGATGACCGTGACATGACTGGCGGTAAGTCCCGACTTCTGCACGTCACGCATGTCAAGACATGTTCTGCACCGATGTCCAATCACACCGATGTGGGCGGACAATCCACATGAGAGGGGGCGGGAGGGGGGTGGCCGGGGGGAGGGGGTGGTGGGGGTGTTGGGGGTGGGTGTGATGATTTCCGCGGGCTGGTCTTATAATGATATGCAGATGTATCACAACGAGGTTCCCGACGTCTGGTGGTGGGAAACGCGGCCCACCACTGAGGAGCTGCTGAGCGAACGATCACAAGCTGGTTTCACGACATCGTGAAAGCAATTTCTGGCCTTCTCGCCATATTGTCCTCTCATGTCGCCGAGCAGGCCTGACGCCAACGGGCACAGAAAATTCCGCCAATGGGCCTATAGAATAGAAATCAAAGAGAGGAGAAATTAATTATTTTAATCCTCAATTTACATAACTTCCCAAAATTCTTAAGGCATGTAAGGCTCAAAATACAGGACATTCGGCTTTATAAATAGACTCAATAGACACAGGAAATACAAAAGCAAAGAAGTTATGTTGGGCCTTTTTAAAACACTGGTCCAGCTTCAACTGGAATATTGTGCCCAATTCTTGGCACCACAATTTAGGAAAGATGAAAAGGCATTCGAGAGGGTGTAGAAAAGATTTATGAGAATGGTTCCCAGGATGAGAGACGTCAGTTACGGGGATAGATAGGTATGGCTGGAGTTGCTCTCTTTATAGAAGAGAAGATTGAGAGGAGATTTGACAGAGGTGTTCAAATGAGGGGTTTAGACAGAATGGACAGGAAGAAATTGTTCCCATTGGCGGAGAGACTGAGAGCCAGAGGGCCCAAAATAAAGGTGATTGGCAAAAGAAGCAACAACGACATGAGGAAAAACAATTTGATGCAGCGAGTGTTTAGGATCTGGAATGCACTGCCTGAGAGTGTGGTGAAGGCAGATACAATCGGGGCTCTGGATAGTTATCTGAAGAGAACAGAATTGCAGGGGAGTGGGACTTCACTGAGTGGAGACAGAGACAAAAATGGGCCAAATGGACTCCTTCTGTGCACAAATTCTATGGAATGCATTACACTGCACATGCAAGCACCTTTTCAATCTTCAAACTTGGGGGAAATTGACCAATCTTTCAGGGTGTCTCCAATGGTTTATTGGGTAAGTGTACAATTCGTGTGGTACTTAGCTATATCGATCAGAAGGGCTCAGGTTAACATTCAGTCTGTTTCGAGCCAGTTGGGTACAACAGTTTCCCTAATTAGAAACAGACAAAATAATAGCACAAAAATTGTAAATCTTGCTGGAATGGGGCATGTCACAGTGTACGGGCATTAGTTATACATCTTTCTACAGCCTTCAGCTGGAAAATAATTTGCACCATGATATGCTGGAAAAATGAGCTGACAGCTAGACAAGGGGACATCTGGGTGAGTGAGTGATGGGACCAACAGGCTATCTCCTTAACCAATGAATTTAAGGATTGAGGAAGAAACAGTGGAATAACAGAGAAGGACATCAGGTCAATTAGTCAAATCAAGCAAAACAAAAGATATTGAGAGGGAAAGAAAGATGAGAAAGAGAAAGAGAAAAAAAAGGAATTCGATCTTTTCCAAAATCGCTAAGAAGAATTTACATTATGCAGAATGAGACTCAACAGTGTAAATTGTTCCTCTTCTGGGCTGGAGAGGGTGATTGGCATCCCATTCACGATTTTCACTTGATTAAAAGGGTACTTACGCTCTTAATATGAACCTTAACTTTCTGTGGTGAGTTTAATGGACAATTAGTGTGCAAATTCAACAAGCTCTGAACTTGCTGATCAATTTACACCTGAATAGCAGTTTACAATGTTAACGCACCAACATTTTCTCAGGAAAACCTGACCCATTAAATTATTTGAGTTATCTTTGTATGATACGTTGAAGGATAAAGCGTCCCTGATATTTAAGTTTGCAGATAGAGATGAATGGCAATGCAGCTTAAGTTGGAGTGTAACATATTGATGCATTGCCAGAAAAAGTAAAGTGAAAGCATTTTGTAAAATATTTCCATTGACTGAAGATTAAAAAGCCTCTTTGAAGGAAAATAAAACACATTTAGAATAATTTCTAATCATTTCTGATGGAAAGGGAGCCATAAAATGGTGAAATGTGTGATGGTGAATAAGTTAACTGTTCTCATCTATGATTTATATATCGACCAGTTCCTGGGATAAAGGAAAAAGGAATTCCATGACCATTGCACGTGGAATATTGATTATACAGCCTTGTCATCACCTAGCTAGTCTTCGTTAGCAGGTCTCTATTTTTATTTACATTTCATCTGAACACAGACAGCTAACTATCAGCACTGAATGGTCAGAAAATGGGACTTGTTCCCAGAATGTCAGAGCCCAACGAATAGCCTAGAAATGTTTCCTGTCCTGATTTATGGGAAGGTCCATGGATGGAGCACCAGGTAGGGCCAGCATTAAGGGGTATATAGTGAAGGCCTGTTTTAAAGCTGAGTGTGAAGGGACCTATGGTAAACAGAAGGGAAAAAAAAATCACCTGATCAATCTTGGCCTTGAGTCCTGTATTCAGTTTTTCCTTTACCTTATTCTCTTTTGCAGTTTTTGGTGATATTTTCCTTTTGCTTCCAAAAGCAGACAATGATATTTTCCTTAATTGAGTTCATATGGTGGCCTCAAAATGAATAGGCCGCAAAAATGAGAACTGGGCTTCTGAATATCAAGCACTTATAGCGCTATTGCGAATGCAGCGAACACCAATATAGTAACCAATGACTCCCAGTCTCGCATGATAACCATCTGTGTAAATAATGTTCTTACCATGTGGAGATTATTAGTGCCTCTGGAATTGCAATCAGAGAGAACATAAAAACAAGTGGGCTAACCTGAGATTACATAACTCATGCTGGAAACTGTCCATCAGGTCCTCAATTTAAATAAATAAGTAACATGACTCAGCATCCGAAAAAAAATTATAGCTAATCCCTGTTCGAATATAGACGTTGTGTGTAAAGCCAGGGCCTAATTCTTCCATGGTGTTATTGGCATGACTTAATGGCATTGGTGCCACTTTATGGATGGGTGCAGTGGTATTAGGGGCAGCACCTGATTATGTCAGGTTTCTGTCCCTTTACTCCTAGGTTTCCAAATTCTGCCAGTCATGCGGGCAGGGACTTCTTGCTTCTGCCTTTAGGCTGGGTTGATGTTACTACAAGAGATGATATCGCCCATAGGAGTTCCCAACGTTCTGTTTCATTGGCCTCAGTTGCAATGGCAGCATGAACCAAGCTTTTCTGCTTTGACCAGGTCCTGACAGGAGTCGGGCCAATAAAATTTCCAAATATCAACTGATTCCCCCAAATGAAATATGCTATTGCCCCTGACCCACAGCTTTCAGATGGCATCAGAAGCACATCCTTGGGATGAATAAAGGTCAGTGCTGCCTGAAAGTGAAAATATGAGAACACAATACAGACTGGCGCTTGGGGGAAATATTCAAAATGGAGGAGAGAATTCATGGTCTGAAATTGTTGAACTCAATGTTGAGTCCAGAAGGCTGTAAAGTGCCTAATCGAAGATGAGGTGCCCTTCTTCCAGCCTGCATTGGGATTCACTGGAACAGTGTAGCAAGTCAAGGACAGAAATGTGAGCATGAGAGCAAGATGGTGAATTGAAATGTCAAGTAACCAGAAGGTTGCTGTATTCTGCTATTATTACCTTTATTCTGCTATTAACACATTCTCTATTTTGTTTTCAGACAGTGCTGACCTTTATCTTGCTATTAACACCTACTCTGGACCAATGCTTTGTGTCTTTAATACTATCATTACCATTCCCTTTGCCATGTGTTCCATGACATATTTGTCATTTAATCTACCCCGCTCTCTAACCTATTCCTGGCCTTCTCTTTTGGTCCACCTTCCCCCCCCACCTTTTTTAACAATATAAAACCCATCACATTCCTACCTCTCTTCAATTCTGAAGAAGAATCCTATTGGACTCAAAACATTAACTCTGGTTCTTTCTCCACAAATGCTGCCAAAACCGCTGAGTTTTTCTAGCACTTTCTGTTTTTATTTTAGACGGAAACGATTGGTCAGAAGATTAGTTTGCAGTCTCTTAAACCTGATGTGCCTGGTAGTTGACTGACAAAAATCCCAAAAGCTGTAATTTGCAATACAGCACATCTGAAGTTTCATCATTGAAATATAAATGTCCTGAAGATATCTGGCCATTCTTTTCATATTCCTTCTTCTTTACCAACTTCCACGTTGAGATTAATCCAACAACCAGGGGCAAAAATATCATTTTGCATAAAAGGATTATTTTGCACAAACTCAGGGTCTCCTAAAGCACTTTACAGCCAATGAAGTGCATTTTGAAGTGTAGAGACTGTTGTGATTATAGGAACCAACTTACACATAGTAAGTGCCCACAAACAGTAATGCGATAATGGCCATGTAATCCGTTTTAGTCTTGCTGGTTGAAGCGATAAACATTGGCCAGGACACTGGTGATAACTTCTTTGCTCTTCGTTGAAATAGTGCTATGGATCTTTCCTTCCTCCTGGAAATGCGTTTGTGACCTTCATTTAATGTTTCATCCGAAGAATGATACTTCTGAAAATGAAACCATCCCCCTCTACTGCAACGGATCCAAAACCTAGTTGTTGTGCTTAGATTTCTGGAATGGGACTTGAACCCACAACCATTTGACTTAGAGATGAGAGCGCTGCCAATGTTTGGCACTAACCACCCTACCCTCATCAAGGACAGCAAGCTAAACTTCAATTTAAAAAGAATTAAGAACAAAGTTTTGCACTGCTAATAAACCCTCACACCGTTACAACATCTTTATTAAGCTGGTGATATTTTATTCAGTTAGTTTCTGCCCAGCTTTCTTCACCCAAACAGTTGGAATTGGCATTTTTGTGTTCATGAGTGATTGGAGCAGCTGCTGTGTGGTCCTCAAGCAACCACACTCTGTACGGGGGCGGTGGTGGTGAGAAGACCAAGAACAAACATTATAAACACATACAGCTGATAGAAGATCTCCAGCTACGAAAATATGTAATTTTAAAAGAAAAAAAAGCAATGTGCTGAGTAGGCCTTCTACCCTTACTATAGAAACCTTTTCCTAAGCAGTCAGTGGGAGGTGATGGTGTAGTGGTGGTGTAGTGGTGGAGTAGTGGTGGTGTAGTGGTGGTGTAGTGATGGCGTAGCGATGGCATAGCGGTGGCGTAGCGATGGCGTAGCGGTGGCGTAGCGATGGTGTAGAGGTGGTGTAGTGATGGTGTAGTGGTGGTGTAGTGGTATTGTTGCTGGTTTAACAATCCAGAAACCCAGGGTAATGTTATGGGGACCTGGGTTTGACTCCTGCCACGGCAGATGGTAGAATTTGAATCCAATACAAATCTGGAATTGAAAGTCTAATGAAGACCAAAGAATTATTGCTGTAAAAACCCATCTGGCTCCCTAATGTCCTTTAGTGAAGGAAATCTACTGTTCTTGCCTGGCCAACATATAACTCCAGACTCACAGCAGCAATGTGGTTGGCTCTTAAATGCCCTCTGAATAAGGGAAATTTGGGGTGGGCAATAAATGCTGGCTTAGCCAGTGATGCCACCCCCTCCCCCCACCCCCCCACCACCCCCACCCCCGCTCCCCACCATCCAAGGAATAATAAAAAAAAAAGGGCTGGTGTTTTCTGGATGGCAAATTCCTGAAAACCAACGTAGGCACAAGCCAATCTATAACACCATAGGTGTAAGCTGCATTTTATTACTGTTATACTGTGGTGAAAAGGGACTAACGCACAATGGGAATCCTATTAAGTGCCATGAAGCCCTTGGACCATATATTTACAACCCTTTTTATGCCTCTTCACTAAGGAGGAGGGAAAAACAAGGGAGCTCAAATTAATACCATGGTATTCAAAATAAATTAGGCTTTCTGCAGTTTTTGTTGGAGTTGATGCCAATTATCCAACCACATTCAGGACAATAATATATATATTTTTAAATCATGGGATGTGGGCACCACTGGCAAGGCCAGCATTTGTTGTCCATCCATACTTGTCCTTGAGATGGCGAATCACCTTCTTGAACTGCTGCAGACTGTGTGGTGTGGGCACACATACGATGCACTGCGACAAAATGATCTATTAGTCATTCTTGGTTGTTTATTTCTTGCTCCGTCACCCATTATGGGAAATAGAACCCTTTTAGCTGCCTGCAGCACGTTCTCATTCCCTTTGAGACTGAACCAAAGCCCAATGGAAGCAGATTGAAACAAATATTTAGATATTTACAGGACAGAAATTTGGTGTTGAATGCATACCTTTCCATTTGGAGGAGGTGAGGGATTTGCCCCTCCCCCCACCACGCCAACAGCACCCCTTTTAGCCCTTTGATTAAGGATGCCAATCTGCACAAGTGTATATATTTAGCACTGAAAAAATGGTACTCATCATTGACTTTGGGAAAAGTTGTTCATAACATTTGAGGGGGCTTCTAAGCGCAGACTTCTTGTTTTCTAATGTCAGTTTGAATTTGGCACCTGCTACTGGGGATCTATTGGGTCTATGAACAGGGTAAGCAGCAGGTAGACTAATCAATCAATCAGTTTGAAAAATGCTCACAGACATCAGAGGAGGGAGTAAAAAGCAGGTATTATAAATCTGATCTCAATCATTGTACAGAAATCGAAATGAACGAATGCGAAATGCACATGGGGCAGAATTCAGCCTTTGTCGGGTGGGCTCGGCAGGGGCTGGCGGGAGCAGTCGGGAAGCTGACCCCCCACCTGTGATCAGGGCTGGACCACGATTTCACCCTGGGCAGGCCTTAAGTGTGAAAGGTGAGCGGCAGCGCTCAGTGCTGCCTGTGCAGGAGGGTGAGGGGGGGAAGAGGGCCAGCGCAATCTTCACACATGCACACTTTAGAACCTCCAGAGCTGCCTCAGGGAGATGAAGACTTTTCAAAAAATAAAATAGAGGTTTGAAAAATGCCATAAACACGTCCCCTCGTGTGACTCTGTCACAGGAGCAGGGACATGTTATAAATGAAATTTAAAAACATTTATTTTATTTTTATTTGATGTTGGAAACCTCATCCCGCCCGTGGATGAGGTTTCCTAAATGGTGCAAAGGCCGCTAGGCCTTTTTGCCTAGTGAAAAATGGAAGCTAATTCAGACTTTAATGGCCTTAACAGGCCTTTTAATTGTCGGCAGGCGCGCTGCCGATTCCCGTGCGTGCCCGCCGACCAAAATACCACGCGACTGCACGTTGATGTTGGGGCGCTTGCCCAACGTCAGCACGTGTCATTTTACGCTCAAGCAGGTCAGACACGCGCCTGCCCGCCAAGGTAAAAATTTTGCCCATGGTACTAGGGAGAAACTCTAATATCAGAAACAAACTTAAGAATAAAGAAAGCGTGTAATTTAAAATAATTAAAATATCAGAAATTTTTAAATGTCCTTCTGAAAGAATGAGACTCCATTTCTTGTAACATTAGTTTTTTTAGTACCAGAGAGGTTCAGCAGTAATTATGGCTTAGCATACCATGAAAAGCTCCGTTACTCCGACTTGAACTATGCTGAACATTTTCATGGGTCTTTACAGTGAGAATAGTGGTAAATAGTTGAAGTACACAACAAATCAATGATTTCCTTTTTGATTCCATCTGTACAGATTGTAACAGGAGGAGCATCTTTGATAGCAACCTCCAGGTTTCTAGAATTCCGCATTTATTCACGCATTTCTAGATGCCAGAAGTTTTTGCCAGTTTTACAGAGTAATAATTGCAAGCACTAACAGCTTCATTGTTATCACTACTGCATTTCCAGGCCATTTTTCTAAACTTGGAGGTTCCATGTTTTTGCTTTGCCTGGAGTCAATCAGTGCTGCCCATTGTGAAGGCCAGTGAACCTCAACTCACCATGGAAACAACAAAGCCCATAAAACCTCAGGAGTGGGTACACCCAGCTTCCCCACCGACTGCCAGTTGGCTTGTTTGAAACATGTTGAAGCTCTGCACACACAAGACAAGTGCAGAAACCTCCTGGAAACAGTAGGAGATGGGAGGGACTTGACTGAATGGCAGAGCTGCAATCTTTTAATATTTTGTCTACTTTCAGAGCTAGATCAAAAGTGCTCAATGTAAATATATCACTATTTTAAGTCAGGTCGATCAGTCCCTTGTTCAATGAGTCACTTGATATTTTAAACAACTTGCATTTAAACAGCAGCTTTAACATTGCAAAATGTCTCAAGATGCTTCACAGGAGCATTATCAGACAAAGTATGACACTGAGCCACATGAAGAGACATTAGGATAGAAGAGCAAACGTTGGTCAAAGCGGAAGGTTTCAAGAGTGACTTAAAGGAGGAGAGATATGTAGGAAGGCAGTGAGGTTTAGGGAGGTAATTCCAGAGCTTAGGGCCTAGGCAGCCGAAAGCACAGCAGTCAATAATGGAGTGATTAAAATTGGGGATGTGCAAGGGGTCAGAATTGGAGGTGTGCAGTCTTATCTGATACTCTTTACTGATACTTTACTGATACAGTATCACTTTGAAAGACTAAGTGAGATTTTATAGAGGCGTAAGACTGCCCAATATCTACGAGTAATTACCAAAAACGGTTGACTGTGCAATCACATCATAACCTTGGATTTGTTCATATTTTTGTTTTAAGTGCTTATGTTTTTGTATCACACTCCAAAAAGCTATGTAAACAAAGGAGTCAGAACACCTGTAACCTCTGTGTGAGCTGACCAATCATATTTAAAAAGAATACAGGGTTGTGATTTGCAGCCTGAATGCAATTGAATTCTCAGTGACCTTATCCAGTGTTTACTTAACAGCACTAGATTTTAAAGGCATCAACAGAATATGCCCTGAATTTTATGATATAACTCTCCTGTCATTTAAAACTTACTGTGAAAAATGCCTTATGAGATCTGGTAGCGCACTAATCAAGATATACATACAGGTAGCACATGTCCAGCATGCTCAATATGTTCAATTTAAATGTCACTTGTTACAGATGAAAAACAGTTTTTAAAAAACAGAAGAGACAGTCAGCCATTGATTTGGAGCCTGTAATGTTCCAATCAGCAAACAACAATTAAACTCTGACTGACCTGAGCTTGCGTGTATTAAAGTGACACAGTTCCCCTTAGCAACACAGGTTATCACTAAAGGGACACAGTCCACCTTAGCAACATAGGTTGTCGTTAAAGGGACACAGTCCATTTTAGCAAAAATGGTTGTTGTTAAAGGGACATAGTCCACCTTAGCAACAAAGGTTGTTGTTAAAGGGACACAGTCCACCTTAGCAACAAAGTGCACACTATGTAGCAGTGATCAAAAGCACTGATATGTTCACAGAACTGTAAAAAAAAGAACTAAAAGAAGGAGAGGCAATTATTTTATTTCTGAGGTCAATTAAAGGTTAATCGTTGTTGAATAAAATTCTTACATTGACTAGAAGACGGAACATTGGAAGTTGGGGCAATCTACAAATATCCTGCCCAACTGCAGTTAGCCTGTTGTTGATGTCAGGATTTAAAACAATTGCACAATGGGGGAAATCTCCATCTTCACCACTTGGGTAGGAACCCGTCAGGGTGCGATGTCTGCGTATTGCCAAAACCACTCCCTTATTATTCCATTGTTGGGTTTTGCAGCAGGCAAGAGATCCACTCAGTCAAATCATTGTCCAAATGGTGAAGGGGAAGCTGATGTCCAATGTGCCTTAAATGGTCAGGTCAGTTAAAAACATCAATTCCACTTTAGCAGCAGAATAATGCATTGCGCATCACCCTCCTGTCATGAAATAGCATGATATTCAAATTAACATGAGCAATGCCACAGGAGATCTTCTTATTGCTAAAATAAATTTAATTAAATCCAATTTCTTCATCCAACCTTGGAAAGTAGAATCATGTGTTATTTTCTGGAAAACTCATTAGTCGCCTTCAGTTGACTCAGGTAATAGACTTGTATACACTTCATACTGCTTGATCACAATGAGGACCTGTTAGATAATTAAAGGACTGAAGAATATGACTGGCCATTTTGTTGGGCTAATGTTATTTGGGAAAGGCAGCACGCATGAGATATATTATCCTTTGTAGGCAGGATCGAGAGTCCCGCATGGTATATTGCCTGCCGGGTGCCTGGGTGAGGGACATCTCTGACCAGCTTGAAAGGATATTGGAGAGGGAGGGCGAGGATCCAGTTGTTGTGGTCCACGTTGGGGCAAATAACATAGGTAAGACTAGGAAAGAGGACCTGTTTGGGGATTATTAGGAACTAGGAACTAAATTAAAGAACAGGTCCTCAAGGGTTATAATCTCTGGATTACTACCTGAGTCACGTGCAAATTGGCATAGGGACGCGAGAATAAGGGAAGTAAACATGTGGCTAAAGGAGTGGTGCGGGAAAGAGGGGTTCCATTTCATGGGGCACTGGCATCAGTACTGGAACAGGAGGGATCTGTACCGTTGGGACGGTCTCCACCTGAACCGACCTGGGACCAATGTTCTAGCGAAAAGGGTAAATAGGTTGGTCAACAGGACTTTAAACTAGAAAGTGGGGGGGAAGGGAAGGTTAAAACTCCAAGAAGTATAACTAATAGGAAACAAAGCAGCAGGTTAACATGTTGGGGGGTGGATTCAACTTCATGGAAAATTATGAAAAAACTGAAAAGAAAGGAGAGCCCAGGAGAGGCTATTCAAGTCTCCAGAACACAAAATAGGACAGAGTGTTTGGAAAGGGCTAGGAATCTAACTTCAAGCATATCAGATAAAGGGATGACAATGAGAAGGGGGACGGGAAATACAGGACTGAAGGTGTTGTATCTGAATGCACGCAGTATACGAAATAAGATAAATGAGCTTGTGGCGCAGATTGAAATTGGCAGGTATGATGAGGTGGGCATCACGGAGACATGGCTGCAGGCGGATCAGGACTGGGAGCTAAATATCCAAGGATATACATCCTATCGAAAAGATAGGCAGGTTGGCAGAGGGGGTGGGGTTGCTTTGTTAGTAAGAAATGAAATTAAATCGATAGCAAGAAACGACGTAGGGTCAGATGATGTAGAATCTATGTGGGTAGAGTTGAGGAACCGCAAAGGTAAAAAAAACCATAGTGGGAGTTAAGTACAGGCCTCCGAATAGTAGTCAGGATGTGGGGCACAAGATACACCAGGAGATAGAAAAGGCGTGTAAGAAAGGCAAGGTTACAGGGATCATGGGCATTTCAATATGCGGGTAGACTGGGAAAATCAGGTTGGTAGTGGATCCCAAGAAAAGGAATTTGTGGAATGTCTACGAGATCGCTTTTTGGAGCAGCTTGTGGTGGAGCCCACAAGGGAACAGGCAATTCTAGATTTAGTGATGTGTAATGAGGCAGATTTGATAAGGGAGCTTAAGGTGAAGGAACCCTTAGGAGGAAGTGACCATAAGATGATAGAATTTACCCTGCAACTTGAGAGGAAAAAGCTGGAATCAGATGTAACGGTATTACAGTTGAATAAAGGCAACTACAGAGGCATGAGGGAGGAGCTGGCCAGAATTGACTGGGAGATGAGCCTAGCAGGAAAGACAGTGGAACAGCAATGGCAGGAGTTTCTGGGAGTAATTTGGGAGACACAGCAAAAATTCATCCCTAGGAAGAAGAAGCATACTAAAGGGAAGACGAGGCAACCATGGCTGACAAGGGAAGTCAGGGACAGCATAAAAGCTAAAGGGAAAGCATACAATGCGGTTAAGAGCAGTGGGAAGCCATGGGATTGGGAAGCCTACAAAGACCAACAGAGGACAACTAAAAAAGAAATAAGGAGGGAGAAGATTAAATATGAGGGTAAACTAGCCAGTAATATAAAAGAAGATTGCAAGCATTTTTTTAGATATATAAAGGGTAAGAGAGAGGCAAAAGTGGACATTGGGCCACTGGAAAATGACGCTGGAGAAGTAGTAGTGGGGAACAAAGAAATGGCAGAGGAACTGAATAGGTACTTTGCGTCAGTCTTCACGGTGGAAGACACGAGTAACATCCCCAAAGTTCAAGAGAGTCGGGGGGCAGAGGTGAGTATGGTGGCCATTACCAAGGAGAAGGTGCTAGGAAAACTGAAAGGTCTGAAGGTGGATAAATCACCTGGACCAGATGGATTACACCCCAGAGTTCAGAAGGAGATAGCTGAAGAGATAGTGAAGGCGTTAGTGGTGATCTTACAGGAATCACTGGAGTCAGGGAGGGTCCCAGAGGACTGAAAAATTGCTAATGTAATCCCCTGTTTAAAAAGGGAGTGAGGCAAAAGATGGGAAATTACAGGCTGATTAGCCTGACCTCGGTCGTTGGTAAGATTTTAGAGTCCATTATTAAGGATAAGATTTCAGAATACTTGGAAGTGCATGGTAAAATAGGGCAAAGTCAGCATGGTTTCATTAAGGGGAGGTCATGCCTGACAAATCTGTTAGAATTCTTTGAGGAGGTAATGAGCAGGCTAGACAAAGGTGAGCCAATGGATGTTATCTACTTGGACTTCCAGAAGGCCTTTGACAAGGTGCTGCACAGGAGGCTGCTCAGTAAGATAAGAGTCCATGGTGTTAAAGGCAAGGTACTAGCATGGATAGAAGATTGTCTGTCTGGCAGGAGGCAGAGAGTGGGGATAAGGGGGTCCTTCTCAGGATGGCGGCCGGTGACTAGTGGAGATCTGCAAGGGTCAGTGTTGGGACCACAACTTTTCACTTTATACATTAATGATCTAGATGAAGGAACTGAGGGTATTCTGGCTAAGTTTGCAGATGATACAAAGATAGGTGGAGGGCCAGGTAGTATTGAGGAGGTGGGGAGGCTGCAGAAGGATTTGGACAGGTTAGGAGAATGGGCAAAGAAGTGGCAGGTGGAATACAACGTGGGGAAGTGTGAGGTCATACACTTTGGTAGGAAGAATAGAGGCATAGACTATTTTCTAAATGGGGAGAGAATTCAGAAATCTGAAGTGCAAAGGGACTTGGGAGTCCTAGTCCAGGATTCTGTTAAGGTCAACTTGCAGGTTGAGTCGGTAGTTAGGAAGGCAAATGCAATGTTGGCATTTATTTCGAGCGGACTAGAATATAAAAGCAGGGATGTGCTGCTGAGGCTTTATAAAGCTCTGGTCAGACCACATTTAGAATATTGTGAGCAATTTTGGGCCCCATATCTCAGGAAGGATGTGCTGGCCCTGGAGAGGGTCCAGAGGAGGTTCACGAGAACGATCGCAGGAATGAAAGGCTTAACATATGAGGAACATTTGAGGACTCTGGGTCTATACTCGATGGAGTTTAGAAGGATGAGGGGGGATCTGATTGAAACTTACAGAATACTGAAAGGCCTGGATAGAGTGGACGTGGGGAAGATGTTTCCATTAGTAGGAGAGACTAGGACCCGAGGGCACAGCCTCAGAGTAAAGGGAAGACCTTTTAGAACAGAGATGAGGAGAAACTTCTTTAGCCAGAGAGTGGTGAATCTATGGAATTCAATGCCACAGAAGGCTGTGGAGTCCAGGCCATTGAGTGTATTTAAGACCGAGATAGATAGGATCTTGATTGGTAAGGGGATGAAAGGTTACGGGGAGAAGACGGGAGAATGGGGTCGAGAAACTTATCAGCCATGATTGAATGGCGGAGCAGACGAATGGTCTAATTTCTGCTCCAATGTCTTATGGTCTTATAATTATTTTTAACGAAACTGTAAAGATAGTGAAATTTTCTTGGATAATTTTTCAAGCATATTGCAAGTGTGGGTATCTCCATTATGACATCAAGACCACGATAAAGTCAATCAAGTCCAATTATTCCAAATCCAGGAATATTGGATATTTCACTCTGACGGTAGTTTCTCCAGGGTGTATGAATATAACAGTGCCTTTCCATATGCTCAGTTTAACTTGTGCAAGCTAATTATAAAATATCAGTTGTAATAACAGCAGCCAATTTGCACATAGGAAGCTCCCAAAACAGCAATTTGACAATGACCAGATAATATATTTTTATTGATGTTAATTTCAGGATAATTACTGGCCAGGACACCAGAGGTAACTCCTCTGCTCTTCAAAATTGTGTCTATGTCCATCAGAGAGAGTAGACAGGGCCTCGATTTAATGTTTCATCTGAAAGACAGTGTTAATTGTATATTAATTGAGAGTTTGGTTGTATTTAACTGGTGGGCATTAACTGGGGATTCACTTGTGCTCCTGTACATAGGAGCAGACTGAAGCGGTGGTTGTTGGTTTGGTAGGTGCATGCTTATAATCTGTGTCTCCATAAATAAAAGCTTTAAAATGTGTTAAGATTATGCTCCAGTTCTATCCTTCACCACCTAGCTACCTAACATGTGATAGACTGAAACTCCAACAGTGCAGCATTCTCCCAGTAGTTCACCAGAGTGTCAGCCTTCCTTTTTATGCTCAAGTCCTGAGGTGGGATATCAAGCCACAATTTTTCACTCAGCGAGAAGAGTGCTACCAGCTGAGCCATGGCTGACGTTTGGAAGCTAGCATCAAGTAAATAGATCATGGGCAGAATTTCCCATCCCACAGGCAGGCGCGCGCCTGACTGGATTGGGCGTAAAATTGCGCGAGTGTCCCGACGTCATCGTGCACTCACACGATATTTCGCTCAGCGGGTCCATGCAAAAGTCGGAAGCATGCCCGCTGACAATTAAGCCCATTAACGGTGCAATTATCTGCGATTTTTCGTGGCCCGTCCATCCTTATGGTTGGCGGACGGGCGAGTTGGCCAGGCGGCCTTTATATTTTTCATGAAACCTCATCCAAGGGCGGGATGAAATCTCCGTTAGGAAATAAAACAAAAATAAATATCTAGGGATAGCTTTTTTATGAGGTATGCTTTCAGGTGCTTGATTGTGATGCATGGACATTTTTTGCAGCTTCTCAGTGCTTCATTTCATTATTTGCAGGTTTGCAGCTCCCTGAGGCAGCTGTCTGCCTTCAGGAAGCTCTCTTGAAGTGCTCACCTGCACCCGTTGCCTGCCCTTTTCCAGCCCCCACCCCGGCAGCGCTGAGTTTTCAGCGTGCGCTTCACGCTGACTGGCTGTTAATTCACCAACCAGCGTAAAATCGCGGCCAGGGACTGATCGCGGTTGGGGGTCTATTTCCCGACCGCTCCTGGGCCCACCAATCATGTGCGATCAATGAGGGAAAAATTCAGGCCCATATTTTCACAACAGTAAAATAAAGATCACATTCTGAAGGCTTTCATGGAAAATGAATGAAACTCACTATAACTGTTGTCAGAGTATTACATTAATAGGTCTTTTTTTCAACTGCTGCACACCAACCACAAGTGATGTTCAAAAATGAGTTCAAAGGTACTCAGTCAAATAGTCTTTCCATATTTTCCTAAGGGGACTGACCCAGCCCTGAGGTTAGCAAGTGCAAGCTCTGAAGGGGCTGCTCTAGTCTAAATACCTTCAAGCTTAGATATGTTCAATTGTGCATTAATACATCTGGGACTGGCAAGAAGCCATTTTTGATAATTATCTGATCATATTCTCTTTTCATGCATCACATATACAGTTCTCAATTGGTATTTTCATTGAAAATTTTTCAGAGTTGTATTTCTAATGTGGTGTACTGGACAATTTTGTGAATTCCCAAATTCATTTCTTAATGCAGCCATAAAACACAGGGTAGACATAGGCTGGGTATGCATATATCACTTCAGAATTTACATACCATAGTAGGGGGATCATTGTAACTGGTAGAATGAAGATATGCAACTGGAAATGCTTGTAATATGAAGGTACAGGCGAATACTTTGGAAAGAGGCTTCTCTTTTACCTATCAGTGGAATGGTGTGGGATAGAACATGAAAATCTTCAGCAACAGCAATTCTGCTGGAAATCCAAAGCAGGTCTTATATGGAACAAAATTCCAGGGCTGAGTCTTATAAAGTAAGGATATCCAACAGTGACCACGCTTAATACTAAAACAACATACTTCTGTGATGAAAGTACAATAATTTTCTTAATATTTTTCTGGTTTATTGTGAAGTAGGTTTATGGGTGTGATTATAGTTGGGTCTGTCTGTGTGCTTTAAATACATATGGATCAAGTAGACTGCAAGCTTGAAGTCATCAAAAGAAGCTATATGCTTGACATGCTAATGAGTAAACATGGATGCTGGCTTAGCATGTAAAGATTGAAGGGAATTTGCATTTTTAGATAAATTAAAGGATTATTGGATTTCAAAGGGATCTTAGTCTGTTTACAACTAGCCAGATAAGCAAGGCTAAGGAGTGTGTTTATTTTTCCTAAAGGTTACTGACAATATTGGCAACGTGAAAGTTTTTATATTATGAGGAAGATATAGTTTAAAAGATATATGGAACAATAGAATTTACATATTAAAAAGAAAGAAACATATACAAAGGAGAATGAAAGGTAAATCTGGGAGAAGGTCTGGTAAAATCTAGCAGGAGTATGTGAAATAGCCTAAATGAAGCCTCCCGCCATTTGTGCATAAGTCTGCTTTGTAACCAAACTGAAGTTGGGGAAAAGCCATTTGGAATTCCAGTGTCAAGTGGGTACTGTGTTAACTTGCTGGTCCTGTTTTAAATCTAAAACCTATTTTGGACTATTGCCTTAAAGCGGGTGTAACGGGGAGTCGGGTTAATTAGGAATTTTAGGAGATATTACTGTAGCAAGTAATTGTAGTCTTATGTATGTGCTTGAAATTTTTTATTTTGTTAATAAATATTTTAATTTAATTTTTAAAATCTCTAATGGTCTTGGTAGACTTATTGCTTCTGAATCCAGTGCACACATCTTCTTGTAACAAATACATATTGCAAAACCGTTGCAATAGCGCAACCAAGTTTCCCTTGTGGATTTGGTCCATCTGGCACACATTATCTGTCTTGTCATAACACTTGGCTTTGGCACCTTGTGCACAATGGATCATAATTGACCTTTGGCTCAAACGATGGTTCAGGCCAGCGAAAGAGGGTCATATATTTCTTAAACAAAAGGTTTGAATCTCCACTGGCAAGGTTGTAATAGTGAGGCAATGGTATGTACATTTTGGAGAAATGGGACACAGCGCTGAGCTCCTACCAGGTTGTTTGGTGAAAATTCTGTACCTTACAACTAGCAAAGCATGGAAGTAGACAGGATTAAATTTGCTCAGACCAGCTGTTCTTGATATTGACTTTACTGGACATCCCCTAGTTTAGCCTTAATTGAACCTCAAGAAATGAAATTAGTGCCAAATTCTCCATGACTCTCAGGCACCTTAGTGCAAATTGCTAAAAATGAGTGTCAGCACACTCCTTAAGATAAGGTTACAATGCCTGTGACAGATAAATTAAACATGGCAATAATCTTTGAATCCGTGGACAAACAGAGGGAGAAATGAATGGTACCACCACAATAATCCTTCTTTATAGGGAAGTTGATAGATATTCTCATAATTTAATTTAGACTTGGGAACAACCAGTTTTTTGATTATTTTATTTAAAAATAGAATAATACATCTAAGATTGCACTCAATTGTTTGGTCAAATAATCTTGGCATCCCTGAGATGTGTGGGAGTTGAATTGCTAGCAGCACTTTGAACACATTGAAAACAGTGGTTTATAACACTCTTTACTGTACATGATTTTGGAATTACTTCCAGCTGCTCACAGCCACTAATTGCACCTTCGGCCCACTTTTATTACCTCAACAGAAGCCAAAATCCGCCTCCTATTGCATCATTGGCCTGCCCTCTTGAAAGTAGCACACACCTGCAAGCTCTTACTGCCAAGTATCAGGCGTCGGCAGTGACACCTCTGCATTTAGGTGGGTTGTCAGAACTTGGGCTGATAACAAGACAGGGGCACAGTCAGGAGATATATGCCCCCATGCAAAGAGCACAATCTGAAAACTTGGCCCACGGTCTGTAACTTCCATTGGTGTGCAGCAGCTGTATTTAATAGACAGGCACCAATAATTGGATGTTCTGCTCTGCAATAGCTGTGGAAAGGCTGGGACCTCAGGGGTGCTGTCAGCTTATATTCAGCCAAGAGCTGCAATCTCAAGACAGCTGTTGCAACAGCTGTGTCTGCCTTCTGCTTTAAAGCTGGAATAAGAAGGGTGCAAAGCACAATCTAACAGACAAGGCCTGACACGAAAGTGGGATTATAGAAGCGTGAATTTTGAAACATGTTTAGGAGCCTGAATGTTTAGGCTTTATTTCTCATGCTGCTAGAGCACAAATCAAAGTGAGGGTCAACAGGAGCCAGTACCAGGCATGGTTAGATCAGGTAAAACACAGGTAAAAGGCACAGCGTGACTACTTGTACTTTGTCCTGACACTAACACATTTACCTCTGAAGACCACCCCCTCCCTGAGTGGAGCATTCCTGCTCCCCAAACTCATTACCCTCAAAATCATAAGAAAACTTATCCCATTAGTGTCACTCAGCGCAGAGTAGGGAACCTATTGACATGAAACCAATTTGAAAGCTAAGGTGGGCCTGGTTTGTCCCAGTCAATTATTCTACGCTGCATGACCATAACATGACCTTTCCATTGGTTCAGTCTAAGTTTCGCTAGCTGTAAAAATATTAGCTAGAAGCGTAGAAGCTACATGGACTGTGTTTGATGGGATGCAAAGCATCTGAATTCTGCAGTAAAACTCAATTCCCAATTTTAACCCTGCCAGCCCAGCAGGGTTAAGGGCTAAGGAGGGTTGGGGCAGGGGTTGAGGGGGGGAACTGCAGATGGGGTTGTTAAAATGGCAACCAGGCAGACACTGCATTTCCACGTCTTGCCATTTTAACACCCACCTTTTCTTAGAGTGTGGAGGCCACCTGCTACAGGCAAGTGGGAACCTAAGCAAACATTGAAATGTTGGACACCAGTGAAGTCATTCAGAGCCCCCATGCCAATTTAACCTTAAAGCGCGAAACAACCACACTCGGCCTGGAACCACATTTCTGCATGATTGATCTAGTTAGGGTTGATTTCCTTTAGGCCCCTCATGGCATCCACTTCTCAGCACAGTTCCCACTCTGGCCTGCCAGCCATCGCTTCACCCCCGCTGATTTCAAGCAGGAGACCAGGCTGCACTACTTAAGTCAGGCCAATCTCACACCAAGGGTCCCTTGAGCAGGTTCCCTTCCCTTCGACCCCCTCAAAAAAACGCTGAGTTACAAGTGGGTTGATTTCGATGTTCTCTGTGAGCCGAGTGTGTGTGTGCAACTCTCTGAATGGTATGGCGCTACCGCTCACAACTTGTAACCTTTAAGATAATGAGGGTGCAGGGCCACACAAAAAAAAAATTGAAGGTGCCGCACATTCAAATGTACAGGCCGTGCACACAAAAGAAATTCAGAGGGAACATTGGTTAACTTCTGGCAAAAGGTCATTGACCTGCCCCATTAACCAGCCCTTCCCCCTCTTCATGGATGCTGCCAGATTAGCTGAGTGCTCGTACAGCATTTTCCATATTCATTTCTACATTCCAGCCTCTGCAGTGTTCTGCTTTCTAAAGCATGGGGGTTGATGAGTTATAACCGAAAAGAACAAGTAAAACATTTATTTATGGAAGTTTCTTCCTGTTCCTCCTCTGGGACCATCAATTTTATCCTTCCTCCTCCTCTTGAGGAGGTTTCAAGCCACTTCTGTGGACAGAAATGGTTGACAAGCAAAACAAAAGGCTGGATTTTCCTGGTTGGGTCACAATCCCAATGTCAGCCCCAATTCCAAGTTGAGGTATTGGAAGCAAAGTGGGAGGCTCCATCAGTGGGCCCACTGCGATATCCAGCTGGCCGGCAGCCTCACTGGGAGAGGTGGGTGCTTCTGAGGCAGATGGGTGATCAGGGAAGCACATCAACATGGATGCTCCACAACAGTTTCTGCAAATATCAGATGGAAGAGGTACACAACAGATAGGGACATTAATGTGGAGGGGGAGCCCCTCTACAGAGCTGGTTTTGGCTGCAATGCCAACCCTTTGTCTTGGTGGTGCCTTTATTGAGGCCTGGAGACTTCAGCTCAGATGTCCCCACCACCTGTTGCTAGGAGGCTGCCTCTAGATATCTGGTATGGTCCACACACAGTGGGAGTCCACTGTTCTGACATGGGGAAGATCCCATCTCCATCGGAAAATGACCCCTAATTAGGTCCCTAAGTGGCGCAATCAGCTGCCCATCTTGTTGCAGAGGGTTACTTCCCACGAGAAATTTCTCTGGAGATGAGAATGTGTCGAGAAGCCAGCCCAGTGCGTCTCCCTCCTGCTTCCCTAGCTTCCCCCCCAATCCCTGTCTCTAACCCCATCTCCATGGCACCAGGGAAATTCAACCTCAAGTAACTTCCCCTGAAAACTCTGCAGCAATTGAAGAGACCTGCATCAAGGGACCATGAGAAAGATACATAGCTGAAACGAACAGTTTTAATTTGAGTATCGACTTCAAGGATGTGAGGGTGTGGACACAAGGGATTGGATCATGTTAGTATTGCCACGGTAACAGGCATTCACATTGCACATGTCATTCATTATTGTCATTGCATCAGCAAAACCTGTTTGAACCACTCAGAGATCACTTGGAGTCTGTCATAACTCCGTTGCCTGTTCCTTACTCGCACCAAGTCCCATTCATCCATTACCTCTGAGTTCGCTGACCTACATGAGCTGCTGGTTAAGCAAAACTTTGATTTTAAAAGTCTTACTCTTGCTTCCAAATGCTCCTGCCCCTTCCTATCTCTGTCACCTCTTCCAATCCCACAATTCTCTGAGATGTCTGCACTCAACTAATTCTGGCTTTTTAAATGTCCCCATTTGAACTACTCTACCATTGATAGCTGTGCCTTCAGCTGCCTAGGCCCTAAGCTGTAGAATTCCTTCCCTAAGCCTCTCTTTTTTTCCTTTATTCATTCTGGCAGTCTTGCCACAGTGTACATCCCATGTTAAGAACATGCATGTAGAGTCTTTTAACATGGGAAGGCTGTTCTGCAGCTACCACATAGTTCTGGCTGACCAGGAAACTCTCCTGCTCTTACCACCTGCCATAGGTGCATTGAAAGAATTTGTAGGTTGATAATAAACCTATTTGGCCACATTATGAACACACCTTCCATGGCAATCAAGTCCTGGAGTGGGACTTGAACCTGGAGCTTCTGGCTCAGAGGCAGAGATGCTACCCACTGTGCCACAAGACCTCCATTCCCTCCTTTAAAGGCGCTCCTTAAAACCTGTCACTTTGACCTAGCTTTTGGCCATCTGCACTAATGTGCGTTTGTGCCAGGTTTTGCTTGTAATGCTCCACTGAAGCACCTTGGACAATTTAATTACTTTAAGGGTGCTATGTAAATATGAGTTCTTGTTGTTTTGCTATTAGAATGTCTTTGCTGGCATAGTGAAATTAAGAAAGCTAGTTATCAGATACGTGAGATGTTCAAATGGTTATGTAAAATATCTAACACAAAATATTATCAAGGTCTACATGGTGCATGCATTTTATTTAAAAATCAATTAGTTCTAAGCATTGTAAAGTATAATATCTGTACAGAAATTCACACATTGGCATACACGGCATAGACAAGGTCAGTTTAGTTTGGATTATGGGCACTAGATCTTTCTGAGTTGCTTGGCACAAGTACCACAGGTTTGGCATGGACTCAGCTCAAATGGAAAAATAAAACCACAATAAAATAAGTAGTGGAACAAGGTAAAGCACAAATAAGTGAGACCATTTTAATATAGTTTTAATGTATTCTTGCTCCTTGCTGCTGCAGCCGCTGTTAGAAATTAATAGTTGAAAGAACTCGAATCGGTTTTGTTAATAACAAGCTAAAATAACCTTTCTTCAGACTCGAGTAATAATGCAGTAGTTCTGTTTACTTTACGGGAGGCTTATCGCCCTGGAAACTGGCTGAGTGACCTCATTTTCCCTGGAGGTGACAGTGACATCAGCAGTCGGCCATAGTACTTCCTGATAACACTTAGCCACTGTCGGAGCCAATTTACAATTAAAATGCAGATGGCAGCATCTGGTTCTTTTTCACAATTTGGAAAGGTTTTGACAGTGGTATTTAGAAATTGCTCAGTTTGCAATTTAAAATCAGCTCTTGCTGCGAGAGATATGTAGCTTTGATTGATCCCAAATCTCCCGTTGTTTATCATTATGGGGCGTTATGTATTTGAAACCCACCAGTGGGTCATGATACAAACTCACTGACCTCCAAACACTAAATTTAACACAGTGCGTTTTGTTTTGTTGTGCACTATCTAAAGTTTGTTATGACAGCTCACTAAGTGAATTCTGTTAGTTTACATGGCTAAAAGGGCTTTACTTTAATTGTAACGTTAGCACTGCAACTTCATCATCATTATCCCCAAGCCGTAGAGACACCAGGGAGATGGCGGGGCTTCTTGATATGTTTAAATTGAGGCAATGTTACAAGAAATCTCTCTCAGCTGGATTAACTGCAATAAAACTGCTATCAAGCTGATGATTTATTTAACTCTCTGAGGACCAAAAGTCTTGATTTCTCAGAGCCTATTTGTTCGCGAATGACATTTTCTTATTAACCATAATTCAGACGATTAAAGAACATAGTAAGACTCAAGTATATAAGGTAGACGCCAAGGAAAATAGAACCTTTTGAGTTGTATCATTTTTGGATGTGGTACAGGAATACTACTGTAATCCACAAAGGGATAAATATATATGGTTCCTGTAAAAAGCGTTTACCTCCAAATAAAAATAGATCCTCTTTTTGTTATATCCAGGCATGGCAGGATGAAAATGGAACTCATTCAGATTAAATCACACAGGGAGCTTATTGAATCTAACTAACAGCCCATGCACTTTAATTTTCACTGTCCAAATGCTGCCTTCCTCATTGTCCTTGAGCATCCCCGTTTCATTTATTCGACTACTGGAATTCATTTGCAAACATTTACATTAATATTTCCTTCAGACTCTTGCGAGCTCTCCTGCCAAAGATTGGGCTAAGTGATAACACTCAGTTCCTTTTTGTAACAGCTATTATAGTTCAATGTTTATTTTGGTAGCGGTGGGCTCTTTATTTAAAGGAACAGATCTTCTTTGTTGGACTGTGGTTTTCACAAACAAAACAAAAAGTGAAAGGATGTCCTGTTCTGTAATGTACCGCGACTTATCACTTGTACGTTCTGAGTAACTTTCCTTCATGATGACTGCATTAGCAATGCAAATTAGCCTCCAGCTCAAGCTGTCGACTTGTGGATGGGGTTATAAATGTTAGAAAGATATGAAACGCTGTCTGAAACGTCTCGACTCGAAAGTACCATTTAGACCCATCCTACCCACAAAAAAAATTATCAGCCACTAACGAACTGGCAGATTCCCTTTATGGTTTTTGTTAACTCCCCTTTGTCCCTTATTAATATCACTCAATGCCATTTGCTGGCAATGACATTTTTGAAATATGCATGAACGCTGTTTCATTGAGCCCGATCTTCATGAAGAGGTCGAAAGGCTTTGTGTTTTTGTAAGACACATGGTGACCTTTCTGAAAGATATCAGTGATGTCAGGAGACCGAGGTGGAAGCAAAGCTTTGTTAAATTGTAGACTATGTGGCGATTTAATGGTTAAGGTGTACTTTCCCTTTGGTTTCAATCTAACCCCACTAGCCCTGCAATTTTTCCATTAATCATAAACACCAACAGGGGAGGTGCAGTACATATGGTGTCAATACTCTTTAATTATGTATAATGATCTTCTTTTTCCTGAGCTGGACGTGTTAGAACCAAATTCCTATTGGGGGTTAAAGCCACTGTTGGAAGAAATATATGTAAGCAGGAATCTGCAATTGACTAGGATACTCCCAGTGCGAGGAGAGGAGATTGAGTGATGCACCACTGCCCCCTGCAGGATGTGGGGATAATGAGGGAAGGAACAATTAAGGAGATAAGGCAGTCAAGAGGGGACGTGGACAGTTTATTGTTTTCAAACTGATGGCTTTCTGGGATTAATAGGAGTTTTAAGGATCAGGTTTTTTTTCTTATTTATAGCCAATGCCTGACTTCTCAAAGTTTCAGATTGTTCTACATTGTCCTCACTCGGCAGCAAACTGCATTTCAGTTGAAAAGCAACAAAACGCCAACACTGTTCTCAAAGGCTGGACTGAAGTTGCTGCCTTGACCAGCTACTTTGCATGTCATGCATATTTAAATTAGGTGTTAATCCAGTGTTTGTGATATTTGCATTATTACCATGGTGTCAGGGAAAACTAAGTGGAATGCACTTTTACAAATGCCCCAAAGCGCAGTCTAAATGCCAAGGAAGTAATGAAATAAGATTTGGGCACAGGCAGAATAAGACTCATGTAGCCCCAAAATGTGCAGCATCTTCACAAACAGGGAGTTTACCAAGGTCTTTGCCACTGCCTCGATGGATTCAATTACCAGTCTCCAGTACCGTTTCGCCACGTTAAACTGTAATGCTAAGCCCAGACCTGCCAAACATTTGTGGCAACCATTCAGCGCTGAAACTCCTCTTATAACCAAAAAAGCCCACAAAACAACCTGTGATTAACAACTCCGTAAAGCTGTGGGAACTCGCAGTGTTGAAAAATACAAACTGGGAGCCTGTTATTCAACTATTGAGTCGCAGGAAAACAGGATTCTTTCATTAGAGAATTGAGATGATTACAAATATAGCAGAATCTGCAGTGAACTGAAACAGGAGAAAAACAGGCCACAGCCTTTCATAGAATTGAGTAATAAATCTCATTTTCCTGCAAAGCCCAATTTCCAAGTACATGGAAACATACAATGTTCTAGTATGAACTCGCAGTGATATAATATAAACAGGAGCACGAACCCAAATGAATTATTGCTTAATTAGGAGCCCCGCTTCTGGAATATATTTCAAGGACTTGCGGCACAAAATTAGCATCATGCCCCTAATTCTGCATTCCTTACGTTCTTTCATGTGTTTATAACAGAGGGAGTCTTGTCCCTTTTTGATAGCTAGATCTTTTCCAATCCTGAACCTGCCTTAGGAAGAGGCCCATGCTCAGATTTCCATCTAGAAGAAGCCCCCGAACAAGTAGCCCTAACTCTGGTGTAGATCAGGTGTGGGCCTCTTCGCTGCTAAATTGGTTATTCTTCTACCTGCTTTATATAAAAGTGTCACAACAATGTTAAATTGAGACTCCATTATCCCCCTCAGGATGCAATTTGTTCTAACGAATACTAGCAACTTTATGAACTGCGACCTTTTACGATGTTGTTGATATTAATATTAAACAGGGAACATGCGCCAGTACAAATTAATGTTAATTAGGAGGTTTGTGAGGATGGCCAGTGGTAAAGACGTTGAATGGTAATAAAATTATGCTCCTTTTCAGCTTATGATTCACTCTATTCATAACTTTGCCTAAATCGTAAAAACATTTAATTTGCCACTTTAAGCAGCAGTATAATATCCAGCCTCTTAAGTGGCAATGTCCTCAGGTTTCCCCTAGGGTCATTAGTTCGTGGACAGATGATATTTGATAGATGGAGATGCAGCAAAGAGCTCTTCTATTGTGATGGAATACAACAAAATTCCCCTGAGTAGCAAAAAAAATACCTGTTTCAATGAATGACTAACAAAATCACAGGGAACTATAGCTGGTAAATGTGACTTTATTAGGAAAATGGATTGTCACATCATTCATTAAGAGAAGTACTGCACCCTTTAAGAGGAAGCATTCACAGATACTAAAAGGCAATGCAGAGTGAAAGGGTGGTTTATTAAAAAGAAATTAAGAAACAAACTCTTGCTTTTATGTAGCAGCTTTCACAACCTCAGAACACTCCAAAGCTGTTTACAGCTAATAAAGTACTTTCTGAGATGTAGCCACTATTGCAGTACAAGAAACAGAGCAGCTAATTTTCACACCGCAAGGTCCCGCAAACTGCAATGTGACAATGATCAGATAACCTGTCTTAATGACCTTGGTCAAGGGAAAAATATTAGGACAAGGCACCCTAGTGAATTGTGTTGTAATATGCCTTTAAGGGAAGCAGCATGCCATCACTAGAAGGGAAGTGTGTCATGCGATCCAGTCTCAGTTTCACTTTGGCCTGTGAACAGAACACAGCACACACAGTCCTGCTGCTAACGTCTTCAAGCTTTCTACCCATGCACGTGTTCTCATGTGCCTTAAATAAACAAACCCGCACTGTGTTTACGCAATCCCTTATGAGCAATTGGTGTCTTTATATCTTGACAAAAACATGGCAATTTGGTCCCTGCATTCCCCTGTTCTCTTTCAAAATAATGCCGTCAGATCTTTTACTTTCACCCGAGAAAGATGTCTTGGCTTAATGCTTCATCTAAACGATGGCATCTCTGAAGGTGCTGACTCCCCCAGAGTGTTAGCCATGATGCATATTAGGTGGCCTGGAGGCATTCTGGAATATTTCTGTCAGGTGATGAAAACTGGATGGGGTCTGAATCAGGTAATCCAGCAAAACACTTGCCGTAAGGTGTAGGATGGATCAGCAGCAGAATGTATGTACCGGTTAGCCAACAGAAACAAAAATTGCTGCCAAAACTGATCAGTTCTGATGAAGAGCCATATGGACTCGAAACGTTAACTGTATTCCTCTCCACAGATGCTGTCACACCTGCTGAGTTTTTCCAGCAATTTTTGTTTTTGTTTCAGATTTCCAGCATCCGCAGTATTTTGCTTTTATCTTACTGGTTAGCCACACAGTAAGAGCTGGTTAAAGTCCAGCAATACAGCTGTGCGTGCTCGAGAGGCAGGATCTTCAGGCCTCACTGAGGTCAGGAGTGGAAGAGGACAGGACCCACAATTATGGGGACCAGCAGTATGCCAGTTTCTCAGTCCCATTCCTGGCAGGTCCAGGGTTGGCAGGGGCTACCCCCGCCACACTGACCACCGCCCCAACCCCCAACCCCCACCCCCCACTCCCACCCCCCCCACCCTCCTCCCCCTAACCACAAGATGGACAGCCAATCAGGCTTGTTAAGAGCCTTGTTAACGGTAAATAAAGGAGGCTGACTGAGGTTTTCCAGTCAGCTTCCAGTTTCCTGACATGCTGGAAGGCAGTGGCAGGCTGGGGTACTGCTCCAGGCAGGGCTATAGGCCAATCGTACCTGCCTGTGTGTAGACCTCCATCCCATACAGAGGCAGTCTGGCTGCTTTGTCTATTTTTAAAAAATGTTTTAAAGAAAGTTGTTGAGAGAGCACCTTCATGTTAAAGCGGCCTCTCAGTTACTTACCATTCGTTGCAATTGGCTGCTCCTCTGAAGATGGAAGGCCTCTGGTTGACCCTCCAACTTCAAGAACCTGCCCGCTGGCCTTAATTGGATAGAGAACCCGTCTCCATGCTAATTAAGAGGGCACCCAGTCAAAATTCCAATGAGTGACTGTTTTACCCAAGGGTGGGTTCAGGGTCCAGAAATAATCCCAGCTCCTGCTTCCTGCCACCAAAGTGAAAATTCAGCCCTGGGTTTCTAAACCTTGGCTCTCGTTAACCTGCTCCTGAGCTCTCCAGACATAGGTAAGGGGGGGGGAGGTGTGACTCTATGGCCAAGTGGGCATGCATAACATTTAAATGTTGGCGGAATACAGATGCTAGTCTGTGATGCTGCCACAACCAAAGCAGAAGCAGAAGCACATCAGGCAGCAGATACCACCTGTGTGTAATTCTCAAGGGACAGAGTTGGCAGGAAACAGTCGAGAAAATAAATGATACTGTATTTGTCAAAAAAAGTAGAAGCATGGATAGATCCCAGCTGGTCCAATGCTCATTTTAGAATGTTCTAACATGACTTCTTATTAGGAATCTGTTCTGGATGGTTTCTCCAGTTGTGACACAGCCATACTAAGCAATATGTATATTTGCCATTGCAGAAACATGGTTGCAAAGTGGCCCACTGCTGGGACCTGAATATTCAAGGCTATTTGGCATTTTGAAAGGACAGGAAAAAAGGAAAAGGAGGTGGGGTAGCTCTGTTAATAAGGGATGAGATCAGTATAGCAGTGAGAAATGATCTTGGTTCAGAGGATCAAAATGTAGAATCAGTTTGGGTGGGGATAAGAAATAGCAAAGGAAATAAGTAACTGGTAAATGTGATTTACAGGACCCCTGTGACAGTAGATACACTGTGGGACAGAGCATAAATCAAGAAATAATGGAGGCTTGTGAGAAAGGTACTGCAATAAACATGGAAGATTTTAATCTTCATCTAGGTTGAATGAGTCAACTTGGCAAAGGTAGCTTGGAGGATGAGTTCATAGAGTATAGTTGGGACAGTTTCTTAGAATAATAAATTCTGGAAACAACCAAGGAACAGACTCTTTCAGATCTGGTAAAATGTGATGAAACAGGGTTAATTAATAACCTCATAGCAAAGGATCCTCTAGATAAGAGTGATCATAACATGATAGAATTTCATATTCAGCTTGAGGGTGAGAAATTTGGGTCTAAAACTGGTATCTTAAACTTAAGTAAAGGCTAATAGAAGAGTATGATGGCAGAGTTGGCTAAAGTGGAATGAGAAAATGTGTTAAAAGGTAAGACAGTGGAGAAGCAGTGGCAGACATTTAAGGAGCTATATCATTACTCTCAACAAAGATATATTCCATTGAGAAAGAAAGACTATGAGATAGATGCACCATCTATGGCTAACTAAGGAAGTCAAGGGTGGTATCAGATTGAAAGATAAGATGTACAATGCTGCAAAAGTTAGTGGTAGGTCAGAAGATAGGTGACATTTTAGAAACCAGCAAAGGATGATAAAAAAGAGGGAGAAATTGGAGTGAGAGAAAAGTAGCAAGAGTTATAAAAACAGATAAAATTCTCTAGATTCTGGAAAGGTCCCAGCAGATTGAAAAATTGCAAATATAACACTTATATTCAAGGAAGGAGAGAGAGATGGAAAGCAAGAAAATATAGACCTGCTAGTCTAACATCTATCATTGGCAAAATGTTAGAGTTAAGGAGATAGCAGGACATTTAGAAAATCATAATATAATCAGACATAGTCAACTTTTGAAAGGGAAATTGTGTTTGGCGATTTTATTCGCGTTCTTTAAGGGTGTAATAAGCAGGGTGGATAAAGGGGAACCAGCAGATGTAGTGCATTTAGATTTCCAAAAGGCATCCAATAAAATACCACATAAAATCTTACTACATAAGATAAGAGTTCATGGTATTTGGGGTGATTTATGAGCATGGATAGAGGATTGGCTAACAGGTCATTTTTAGGATGGCAAGCTGTAAATAGTAGAGTGCCACAGGGATCAGTGCTGGGGCTTCAACCATTTACAATCTATATTAATGGCTTGGATGAAGGGACCAACTGTATTGCAGCCAAATTTGCTGATGATACAAAGATCGGTAGGAAAGCAAGTTGTAAGGAGGATACAAAGGGTCTGCAAAGGGAAGTAGTGAGTGGGCAAAGATTTGGCAGATGGAGTGCTGTGCGGCAAAATGTGAGGTTGCCAATTTTAGCGGGAAGAATAGAAAAGCAGACTATTATTTAAATGGAGAGAGATTGCAGAATGCTGTAGTACAGAGGGATCTGGGTGTCCTCATCACAAAAAGTTAGCATGCATGTATGACAAGTAATTATGAGGGCAAATGGAATGTTGGCGTTTATTGCAAGAGGGATGGCGAATAAAAGTGGGGAAGTCTTGCTAAAACTTTTTTTTATTTGTTCATGGAATGTGGGTGTCGCTGGCTAGACTGGTATTTATTGCCCGTCCCTAATTGCCCTTGTTCAGGGGGCATTTAAGAGTCAGCCACATTGCTGTGGGTCTGGAGTCACATGTAGGCCAGACCTGGTAAGGACAGCAAATTTCCTTCCCCAAACAGACATTAGTGAACCAGATGAGTTTTTATAACAATCGGCAATGGTTTCATGGTCATCATCAGACCTTTAATTCCAGGTTTTTATAGAATTCAAATTCCACCATCTGACATGGTGGGATTTGAACCCGGGCCCCCAGAGCATTAGTTAAGACTGGACCTGGAGTACTGTGCATTGCTCTGGTCTCATTACTTAAGGAGGCATATACTTGCATTGGAAGGAATTCATAGAAGGTTCCCTCAGCTGATCCTTGGATGAAGGAATTAACTTATAAGAAAAAGTTGATAAGGTTGGGCCTATAATCACTGGAGTTTAGAAGAATGAGAGGTGATCTTATTGAAACATGTGAGATTCTGAGGGGGCTGCATAGGGTAGATGCTGAGAGGATTTTTTCTTTCTTGGTTGAATCTAGAGCTAGGGGGCACAATTTAAAAATAAGGGGCCTCCCATTTAAGATGGAGATGAAGAGGAATTTCTTCTCTCAGAGGGTGGTTAGTCTTTGGAATTGTCTACCCCAGAGAGCAGTAGAGTCTGGGTCATTGAATATATTCAAGGCTGCAGAGTGGGTCTGCAGTGTAAGACACCTGTTTGATTTGTTAAGCAATGTGAACACTGTTTCAAGATGCCATAATGATCCTATCCTTGCTTGGTGCTCATATCAATCCTTTGCTTCTTCCCATGATTTTTTTAACGGTATCATTAGAGAGGGCTAAAGAAGTTTCTTGGCAACATTCCTACAAATTAGTCTGGCGCAAATTGTTTGATAGTGAGGACGTTGTGTTTGTTGCCTAGGAACAGACATTCGCCTGCATGATACATCACTGGCAATCAATGGTGAGTTGTACATTGATAGAGCTAAGGCCCTTTCTGATCATGTAAACCATTGCCTTGTAGCAAGCAGCCATCAATGACACCATGCACTTTGCAGTGCAATGCTATTGATCAGTCCCATGATACTAGCCCGTGGATGAGGAGATCAACCCCACTGCATGATGCATCAACCAATAGTTTGATATATTTGTGGACAGAAAATTGACCGATATTGTAGATACTTTCTACGGTAGGCTGGAAGGAGTCAGGAGCAGTACTGACCTTGACTCCTCTCACTGCCATTGCCCAAGGTGCCGGTTGGCTTTGCAACAGATGGCAAAGCTGTGTAAATGCCTCACTGCTGAACCCTGAGACTGCAGAGGTGGTCAATCTCAGTCACTGACTGGTTGATATGGGCATGTGCTTGGTTGCATAGTGACAGGTACAGTCAGACTAATACAGGCAATCTAAGTCTGCTGCCATATGCTCTCTGGAAAACCAGCTTTGCTCTTCAGCCTCTTGAAATGGAATTACTAACAGCAATCCTCATGGAGGAAAAATGAATAATATACCTTTAAGGTATCCCTTATAGATGGGTAATGACCTTGCTGGTCCTTAATGCCCATTTGAAATAGTTCAAACTAGTTCTGGGTGGGAACAGGTCAGGTTAGCAGTAAAATTCCATTAAACTTCTATTTGCATGAAACTTGGTGGCCAACAAAATGCACCCACTGGTGAACAACTCGAGTAGGAAACATGCACACATGTGAATCATGTGGAAACCTGGCAGCCCATGTGCTGAACTTCTAGCCAGATTGGTGTATATATTTCAAGCTGTGGGACTACAATTTAACCAATCACTTGTAAAATTACAGGTCAATATCTGGAAGCGGTTGTCAGCTGTTCATAAATGGTTATTATCAGCTGTGGACACTGCTATTGATGATAAAAGTCAATCTCCTACTCTCGTGATAGGTGCAAGATTAGATTATTAAAAAGTTGGGCGTGATTTTGACTTTGAATGATATTGTAAAACTGACACTATCAATTCAATCACCCTTTAAACACCTCTTCCACTTTAATTCCCATTGAACACATTGAAAATGAAAATGGGGGGGAGATATACAATGGGCAGCTAAATTGATAGTGCCCATCGTGCACCATCATTCAATGTCAAAATTAGGCCTGTTCACTCTACAGTATTCAGGAGAGGATAGGCAGTGTCTTTGTGAAATAATTCGTGGTTGTGTTATCTTTAGAGTGCAAATGTATTGTTACGGACAAAGAAACAATTACATATGTTCAAATTTACCACTTATTGTTAATGAATGGTTAACTGCATGTCCTTCCAAAAATCTAGGCCCAAAGTAAAACATGGTTGTTAAATTGCAATGCCAACTCTTAAGAGAGAAAAGATTCACTTCACCTCTGATATGGTTTAATCCAGCTGTTTTTTTTTTGGAACCAGAATAAAATACTGGGAGTAATTTTGTGAGACTCAACTCCTGGCAAGCATGAAGTGTGCCCGCAAACATAGGGCTGCAACTCTGGTGAGTCCATATTGGGAGCAGAGCATTGTAAATATACCTCTATTATATATTTTTCGAACTATTATATGTCCTTTTAGAGGGAAGGAAAAGATCATTGCTTTATTGGTACAATAAGTTTAGAGTGCCCATTAATAAAAACTGCACTCTTTTAATGGAGCTTACCTTGCTTATACTAAATGGATAACTTCTGCATTATAACAGTACAGACAGGAATCTATGCAAACACATAATGGGAACACCAGAAATAGCAGGCAAAGCAATTAAACCCTTTCATTGTTTTTGGATCTTTACCTGCCTTTTTTTTTGCTACAGCTTTTACATTATTCGAATCTTTAAAACCACCTCTGTGAGCAATTTATGATAAATAATAATGCCAATGACTTCCTGAGGCTAATTCATCAAGTGGATACACAAAGTGCTGAAACAATTCCAGCAATTAGGGCTTATATTGGAGTGTCTAATGCACCACAGAAAATTGAGGAAGACACATATTAAAGGCTGGCACCAGCACATGTGGTATTATTTTTACAGTCATTTCTGTCTGTTGATATAAAGTATTACATTCAAGTCAAACATCATCTGTGTAAGCAGTTAAAGTGAAAACTGATCTGTCTTTGTATTGAGGTTCAAATGGCTGTCCAATTAGTTAAATGATTAGCCAGTCTAATATCAACAGAAATGTTCCTGTGTTGATTTGACAGTTACATCACCACACAAGCATAGGGCACTTCCTGTGGGCTTCTGTATGAACTGTAGGCCTCAGAGGTTTTAAGACACTGTGCTCCTGGCCTGCAAAGCTTGAAGAAGTGAAATTAAAATGCACTTGAGAGAGAAAAACAAATGCCTCATAGGCACAAAATGCAAACAAAAGAGAAAGTCACATCAGTCTTTTGAGATATTTTCATCTGATTGGACAATATGTGTACCTTGGACAATCCAGGATCTGTTAATAGCTGACAAAGAAGTGGTGGAGCAGCCAGGGAATGGTTTGCTAGAATAAACCTGATAGACATTGCAGAAAGAGCTTGCAGACTCCAGCTGCCTCTGGGAATTTTTAACTGAGGGAAATTGCACAAAGATAGCTGCAGAATATCATGTAATGGACAGCTTTGTCCAATGGAGTCAAGTTGCAGATAACCTCAGCTCAGTCACGAACCTGTTGCACCATTTGCTTTCATATTTATTTCTGTGTATTGTGCAGACAATAGATGAGTGAAACATATTTATATCTGTCCCTAGCTTTATGTCCAAGTCCTTTGCAGTTTCTGTTTTGACTATTAGTCTGTTTTAACATTGGGAGCAGTGACCTTTTCATTACATTAGAACTTCCTTTGTAGTATTTCCAGTTCTTTATTTTTAAAATTTAGATCAATTTAAAGTTTAGTAATATAGTACCATCGTGAGATAAATAACCAGACCTGCAACTTTGTAATGGTGCCGTCCTGCCAAAACCAAAGCTAATGGTACAAATCCAAATACAGATACTCTACCGGCAACAATTTAGTGAAAGCCTATACTTTAATCTGAGAAAATGCACCTCAGGCATCCAAAGATTTTGAATTCCAAAATTGCACAGAGCACCAGGGCCACCCGGTTAGAGCTGAGGGACAATAATAAGTTCCCTTGCTAGGTACCCTGTGCCCCATTTCCATAGTAACCCATGTATAAGAATAGGCTTACTATTTTATCTGTTCTTTTTTCTGAATCTAGGGGATTAGGACATGTTATTTGAGCTACGTACCAAAAGATGTCGCAAAAGTAGCAATTAAAGGAACAATAGAGATAATAAGTTTATTTAATAGATAATCGGGGCAGAGGAATGAGAAGGGTAAATGCGAGTTTTATTTTGAAGTAACAGGGAATCCAGTTGAAGGGATTCAGAGCAATGCTCATTTTAATTTTAATTTTAATTTTAATAGTGATCCAGCATATATGCAGGAGTAGCAAAAATTATAAGAATGGTATTTATGCTCAATCATTAGAGTACCAGATGCGGCCACAAAGGGAAGACCAGATTTCCAACCACATCCTTAAGAAAGACCAGCATTTATATAGAGTCTGTTACAACCTCATGATGCCTTACTTTTAGCACTTTACAAACCAAGTACTTTAGAAGTATAGTCACCCGTTGTAATATTGGAAAGGGGACAAACAATTTGCTCACAGTAAGCTCCCATAAACAACAATGAAGGAAGAAATCAAATGACTTGTTTTCGGTGTTGGTTGAGAGATAAATGTTGGCCACAACACCAGGAGAACTTGCCTGCTCTTCTTTGAATAGTGCAGTGGAATATTTTACGTTCATCTGAGAAGGCAGGTGTAGACTCAGTTTAGCATCTCATTCAAAAAAACAGCACCTCCAACAGTGCAGTACTCCCCAGAACTGTCAGCCTATATTTAAGTGCTGAAGGGCAGAATTTTTACAGCCCCATTGCTGCGGGGATGGGCCGTAAAATGCGGCGAGCTGTTCAAAAGTCCATTGACTTCAGCGGGACCGTAAAATCCCTCCGGCATAAAATTCCTCCCCAAGTGTCTGGACTGGGACTTGATCTCACAACCTTCTGACTGTAGAGGTAAGAGTGATTCCCCTGAGCCACAGCACAAGATGAAGCATCCACATTTGAAAGTTTCCATTCTGATCATAATGCAGAGGTACAAATTCAAGTTGCAAGTGGCTATGCAACTTGAGGGATCTGATTGAATGGGAAAACTCTTTGCTGCATAAATCTTACCCACACGCTGGAGGGAAGACTGGGTGGATGTCAGGCGAGCACAGGGATGCTCTCACATGTGATTCACCCAAAATTCGTAGCTCACACATGAAGAATGGCCATTCAGGTATGATAATAGAGGGTGATGGTATCTAGCTAGGAGTTAACAACTTCAGGGAGGGAGAGGAAATATTGGCAAGAATAAAGGATCCACATAGATTTTTAAAAATTAATCTATTTCTAAGCAGCACCATGCTTTTGAAAAATTCAAACAACTCGGACTTCTAATACTGCCATTTTAAAGAGTAATGGCAAGTCTGGATGGTAGAATTGAGATCCACTTATCAGTGCACCCATGTCTCTTGGTAAAGCTACAAATTATCCAGATATAAAGCTCTGTCAGTTAATTACTGATTTACTGAATAAGTAACATCTCATTTATATTTTTTTCTGCTACTGTAACTGTCCCAATAGCACAAATAACATCAGTGTATAATTACTCAGCTATGATAAGTGCTGGTCAGGCAACACTGACGTTCGCCTGTTTTATAAAGGTTCAAACTGATTGGTCTGCTGGCTCACAAGGGAAGATGCTGAAAGATGCATCATTATGATTAGTGGGTGGTAATGAGGAGGCACTGAGAGACTTAAGGGATTGATGTTCCTTCTTCTAATGTCATAATTGACTACAGCAATTCCATGATTGAACAATGCAGAGGAAGTGATTAACTTTTTATTTGTTTTCTATTTTGACTCATCATTCATGAAGCATTACCTCATTCCGGGCAAGATTCCCCTGCTACGACACATCAGTTTCCATGTTTCAGCTCATTCTGGAAAGTAAGTTTTGGTAGACTATTTAGCCACAGGAGCGTTACAGTCTTACCTAACACCCATATGCACATACCAGCATGAATCGCTGAATGGTGATCAGGAGTAGAAATCTGGCTGATTTGTTTCTCCTTCCTTAAACCAAGGATGTTGAAGCCAATTTCTGCTCCCAGTGGAGATCAGGTAACATTGCACAGGCTGAGTATGGAACCTGCGACCTTCCTGATCTCTGTGGCTCAGTACCAACAAAATCACTGGCAGAGCGGGAAGCTCCCAACGGGGTTGCATAATCAACTCAGCATTTGGTAATCAAGTTAAAACTGAGGAATTAAAAAGCATAAATAGTTAAAGTGCATTATGATTGAAAAGCAACAATCTGGGTTCTGTAGTGTAGTCTCTGCCAAAACTCGGACAGGGTTAGCATTCAGTCATGTAGCCATTTTGGCGTTTGGCCCACAAGCATCTTTTATTACTTAATTGAAATAGTTAAACTGATATAGATGATGGATTGACCCTGCCAGCATTATATTATCTATGCACAACATTGTTGGCCACCTCATTGCCAACTATACCTTTAGTTTCTAACCTGACAATGTATCATGTACAGAACTCAATCAACCAGCTATATTAACAATACATTCAATTTAAAGGGAATGTATAACTCATTAAGACTTACATAGCTTGTTAAGCATTCAGATTTGCTAACCAAATGACAGTTAACAGTGGACTCATAAAAAGCATTTAAAATAAACGTACCCTCAATTAATATACCCAATTTACCTCCAGCCAATCTACCAAGATGTGGCATTAAGATCTACAGCATTGGCATTGATTGCTACTGGAATCTAAATCAAATTTTAATGTTTGGACGCATCCATTTCTCAGCACACGGTTGGAGGAGGGAGGGGCACGGGAATCGATCCCTGCACATGAATGATGATGGCAAAGGTTCCCCCAATGTTGGACCTGGGGTTTCATTTCCATTGAGTCAGCAAGTTGCAGGGAGTATCAAAGTCTAATTGAAGATTGGGCTGCTGTTGGAATCATAGCAGCCCTCAGCTAAATAAGGAAGCAGGTGTGGGTTGGGGAGGAGCAGTGGAGGGGATCGAGTCTGGAGGGAGGAGTGATGATGGGGTAGGGTGGGGGACAGCCCAAATTCTTTAACCGGGAGCTGGGAAGAACATACCTGGTCCTCTCAGATCCACATTCAGGTAAATATATTTTAAATACTAAACTTGGGAATTGCAACCTAACGGCAATCCTGTTAAAAATTACTTGTCGAGCCACTTGTGGGATGATTTTCCTCAGAACAAATCAATCTTGGATTGGGGTTGTCAAACAGGTTTTAGGTCCTTTCCTTGCACATTCAAAGGGTCTAACACCTTCCGGGCATGGCACAGCAGATGTTTTACCAATATGATGGTTGGCACACCACCAGCAGGCACTTCCTGTCTGCCATATTGGGGGGTTAGGTGGCCATTTAGCACCTCAAAGCAAGCTCTGTATAGTCACATTTCAAGGCTACAATGTTTGGTTGGAGCTACGTAACTGTATGCATTGCTGACATTTCATAAAAACAGATCAAGTTCAGTGTTTCTTTTACTTGAAATGGCTCTGTGCATGACGACAAAGGGCTGTTGATGGCCTGATTCAGGGAACTCTTGTCTCAGAACCAGTCTTCTCAAATAGCATATTCACAGTCTCCACAACCACACTCCACTGGGAGTGATTCACCTTTGCTTGGTTAGTTGGAGTTTTCTTTTTTCCGGAGAAAAGAATCTAAGTACCTGTACCCGCAATCATAAGGCTAATGGATTTGGCTGAGCAACAGTTGCTTTCAGACAGAAAGATCTTTGTGGCTGCCCCTTGACTCAAAGGCTAGGACTAACAGAGATCTGGCTTGGTTTAATAGATCTTATTGCAGATAAAAGACTAAAAAAAACTACAAAACAAAGGGGCTGATTTTCTGAGTGGTTGCTACTCTGCCAATCTATTTGCAGTTTGCAATTATGCTGAAAATTGCTCCTACTACATCTTTTGAGCCTGTGACCAATTTTCAACATATGTGTGCCTACGGCAGGTCCTCAAGGGGCCTATGGCTAGAGTGCAGTCAATGTCGGGAGCGAGTGGAAGTTTCCTATATTCAAACCCCTCCAGGACTTGGCTTTGTGACAAATCCATTCTGACTGTCTTAATTTGTGATAATGGACGTTGTACAAAAAAATACCTTTCCAGAATTTGCTCCTGAGATGTATTGTATCCCTGGTGTTGGACTTGTGAGTTGACCACAAGGCTGTGAATGGGAAATATTAAGAAGCACCCAGCTGATCAACAGTTGCAGCCAGTTTAATCCCCACCTCTGTCCTACAGGTATCTGCCTTTATGTGTACCTTTCTGTAACACTTATGGTAAAAAAATCCCACAGGATTCAAAGTGAAACCTGCAGAAGGAGATTGGGTCAGATAATGGTGTCTACTATTAGACTTCATCCTGCACCCTTCAGCTCAAACCATTTTTTTCCCCACAAATTTGCGAAAAGGTGTAGCCTGATAATGGCACAGCGAGAGGGAAGTCATCTGGACCCAAGTGAATGCGGCAAACCAACAGGGCATCTCCTTAACCAATTAGATTTAAGGGTTGAGAAATAAACAGCAAAAGGATTGTGAAAGAAGGCGAATTAAAGCAGGTGGATGCAATGACAAATTTGGTCCAGAGAGAAATAAAGGGAGGAGAGGAAAGATTGGATTAACAGAGAGAGAATGGAGACGCAGAGAGGAAAAGTAGGAAAAAGGTTACATTTAAAATTTCACACTTTTAAGAGCTCCCAGAAAAATATAAAACCTCATGGATTGAGACTCCACATTTATAATTGTCCTTTTTCTGTGCCAGGGAGGTTGATTGATAGTAATTAACAATTATCACATCATCAGCATAGTTATGCTATTAACTACTAGCCCTAAATATCTGTTGATTTAGTGTGCATCAACTGCACATATATAGCAACTTCGCAACATTTATTGCATTTCCAAGATGCGCAGAAAAGAGATGCTGTTTTCATGAAGCTAATGACTTAGCAGTGAACCTCAAGCAGGCTTTTTAGAATATTCACATTTAAAAGCACATCAGCTTCTTGCCTGCATCATTTACCCATAAATAACAGCCAGTGACATTAGCCTCACCAATATTTTGACAGCAAATTATAGCCTTCATGAAGGTAATGATGACGCAAAGTTTAAAAATTCTTTCCTCAGAGACAGACTTAGTAATGTGATTAAACTAAGTCAAACTCTCGTCTCCATGTTTACATGGTACTGGCTTCCTTCATGCAGCATTTAAGCAGGAAATACCAAATTATACTGGTTGGGTAAGAGTTCCTCGTGTGGTATATTCACCTGATTCATGGTAGTCCAGCTGTGGAGGTCAAATGTTACCTCCTGATAGTGGTCTGTCTGTCCTATCCCTGGTTGTCCAGTTCAGAGGATATTGGCAATCTTCATGGTTGTATAAGTCTAGGCGAAGCTTAACTGAAAATGGGAATCCCATGGGAGAAGGTTTCCTCTGGTTTGCCATGCATAACAATGCTGCAAACAGAGTGGAAGAGTTCCAATGTTGGCCATTTGAGCACAATTAGAAATGATAACTGAAAGGGCATGTTTACAATTTCAGCAGAAATAGCCAGTGTAAAAAGTTTGTTTCAGTATTTACTGTGTCATAACATTAAGAAACAAGAATATCTCCCCCCATTTGGTTTAACATAGTTTGAGAGCATGCAAGGAGCATTGTTGTTTTGAGTTACACACTGTACCTTTAACATTTGGATATTGGATAGAGAATTTTCTTTGCAAATATTAATAAAATGGTGCACATTTTAACAAACAGGTCAAGTAAGTTTGCTTCACGGACAGAGTTTAATTTCAAGATTTAAGGGAGTTGTTCAAAACTGTGAAGGGTTTTGATAGAATAAATAAGGAGAAACCATTTCAAATGGCAAGAAGTTCAGTTGCCAGAGGACAAAGATTTAAGTTAATTGGCAAAAGGACCGGAGGCCAGGTGAGAAGAATTTCCTTTATGCAGGAAGTTGTTATAACCTGGAAATGTACTGACTGAAAGGGTGGTGGAAGTAGATTCAATAGTAACTTTCATAAGAGAATTATAATTATAATTATATTTGAAAATAGCTATAGGGAAAGAGCAGGGGGATTGGGACCAATTGGATAGCACCACCATGGGCTGAAAGGACTCCTTCCCTGTTGTTTGATCCAATGAATGTGTTAGTAAATTCATAGAATCACAGAATGGTTACAGCACCATTTGCCCCATCTTGTCTATGTTGGCTCTCTGCAAAGCCAATTCACCTACTGCCATTCCCTCACCTTTTCCCCATAGCCTTGCAATTTTTTTTCTTTTCAGATAATGATCCAAGTCTCTTTTGAATTTGCCATGATTGAATCTGCCCCCACCAGACTGTCAGGCAATGCATTCTGGATCCTAAACACCTGCTGCGTAAAAAAACATTTTCCTCATTGTTGCAATATGCCTTTAAGGGATAGCAGCATGACATCACTAGAAGGGAAGTGTGTCATGCAATCTAATCTTAGCTTCACTTTTGCTTTTGAGCAGAGCTCAAAACGCACACACAGCTCTGCTGCTGATATCTTCAAGCTTTCTACCTGTGTATAAATGTTCCCATGTGCCTAGTCAAAGTAAATGAACCCACAATATGTTTACACAATCCCTTATGAGCAACTAGTGCCTTTATATCATTATAACAACACAACATGGTACTTAACGGTGCTCAAACAGCCTGGCATCAGGATTGTGTACAGGCACGACATGAGGAATAGCCTTAGATCATGCTACGTGGCATGAGGCAGCCCTTAATGTTATAGCCAGACTGCTATAAAGTCACGGCATTGGGGAGTGTTGCAAACATAGCATCCTGGCTGCGCAGAAAGGCTTGGAAGACACATTACCGAGCTGGTGCTCAAGTAAAGAGCTGGTAAGCAGACAGATACCTTGGGGCGCGTAGCCTGTCAGTTCCGTGAGTGAGACAATGCGCCTAGAGGACTAGCACTGGGTTAGCTCAGTCGGGAAGGAGACTGATCAGGGTGTGGGCAGAATCAAAAGCGAGTGAAGGAGAGTCAACTGATAAGACCAAAAAAAAGTCATAAACATAGGGACAGAGAAGATGGTGATTATAAATGGCAGATCTTCAGAAACGTGGAAGCAGCTACAGCGACACTCATCCCAGGTACTATAGGAGAAGGAAGGTCAAAGGGATATTGTTAAAATGTCCACAAAAATCCCCAGATTTCATTGGGATGCAGCTGACCTACTATCCGAATTCAAAATGTTTAAACAGCTAGCAGTTGGGAATGAAGGTCTACACAGGCGGAACAGGTCAGGATTAACAAGCAGAAGAGCTAAAGGATTTCCAAAAGATATAGACTACATTGGAAGACCGATTCAGAATCAGGTTAAACTTCCGTATTCATCGACTAAAGTTCATGTTGTTTCGACAAGAGCCGACAGAATCCATAGACTACTTCATCAGCAAATGCAGAGAAAAGGGCAGGTACTGAAATTTTTGAAACGCAGAGCTAGCAGACAGAATTGTTGAGTTGGTGATCGCATCAACACCCATGGAAGCGTTCCAGAAAGATCTGCTAGACAAGCCCAAAACATACAGCGTCGAAGAACCACTCAAGGATGGATGTAAGTATGAAGTGATCCTCACAGGTCGATGAAGCTTACAGATCCTAAGTACAACCCCAATTGTTGATGCACTCACTAGAACACCCATACCTAGCAAGACATGTGGAAGGTGTGGCCTTGTGCATACACTAAGGAAATGCCCAGCTTTTCATCAATTCTACAAGTCATGTGGCAGAAAGGGTCATGGGCAGCTACAGTGCGTTAGAGCAAAGACTGATGCAACTACAAAGAACCGTGCACTGATCCAAACAGACTGTACACACTGGGTACCTTCAAGCAATAAGAATGGCTATCCAATATCCCGTCAGAAACATGTATATGACGTGATTGACACACCACAAAATGACAATGATGTGCACGACGAGACAATGAGAGGTGAACATGTTTCGCACCATCAACCTCGTGGAAAATACAAATGCCATCACACTATCTGAAGTATTTGCCTAGATTTGTCCTAATAAAGTTGGCAGCTATTCATTATTGGCCAAGATTGATATAGGGCAAGTGCCAACATCGTACTTCTACAGATTCTAAAAGACATATATCCACAGACATGGGAGGCCATGGCAAAACCTACTACTGCACAATCTTCAGCGTACAACGGTTCACTAATTCCATGTTAAGGATCCTTTGTCCTGGAGTGTAACTGCAAGTAATCTCCCTGGGTGTTACAGATGTTCTGCATCATGGAAAGTAAAGGCCCAGCGATTGCGGGTCCACCAGCATGTAGTCGTCGACACCTTTACTAAGTGCCCCATTATTTGACAATTGCACAATCCATCAAGCACAACAGTCACTCACATTCTAAGCACTATTTTCAGTTTATTTGGTGTGCCTAGAGAGATAATTACGGATAACAGTAATTTATTGGGAAGCCATTTCAGGATTTTTCATCGATCATGTTACCTCTTCTCCTCATTGCCCTAGATCTAACGGTCTAGCTGAATGAATAGTTCTCACAGTGAAATCCCTAATTCTCAAATGTAGACAGACCAACTACAAATTGCAGTTTTATATCTGAGAGTGACACCTTTTAAGTGCGACAGTTCCATCACCGGCAGAGCCCATGTTTGGCAGATCATTGTGTACCAATTTACCTGCTCTTACCCATTCTACTCTCTCAGAAACTAGAGAGCTACTTTTAATACTCCAAGAAAAGATGACCAATGTGCACAATAAAAATGCAGGTAGAGAATTGCCAAGTTTATAGTTGGGACAACAAGTTTGCATCCAGAATCCCACAGAAGGTACATGGCAACCAGCTGAGGTGACAAGGGTTTGTTCAGAACCAAGGTCCTATGAAGTCATTACATACAAAGGCATAACAGTGAGGTGTAACTGAGGAAAACTCAAATCTATTCCAGTTCCTCAACCATCTTGCAGTCCTATTGCATCTAGGACAAGATCCCAAATGCAACCAGAAACAACATCCAAGAATGACAATCCCATAGATCACTGTGAGCAATTAAAGAAATCTCCAGACATAGTTACCACAACAAGACCTGAGCTTACCAGCAGATTACCCTTACTCTTTAAAGACTCATAGTTTCACCAGCTATACATTTATGTAATGGCAACTAAACGTGAACATGTACTGTAAATAGTTATACTGCTTTGGAAGGGGGGAAAGTATCTTTAAAAAGAAAGGGGGATGTTCTAATATGTCTTTAAGGGATAGCTGCATGACATCGCCAGGAAGGAAGTATGCCATGCAATGCAGTCTTAGTTTCACTTTTGCTTTTGTGCAGAGCACACACATACACATACACAGCTCTGCTGCTGATACCTTCATGCTTTCTACTATGTATAAATGTTCCCATGTGCCTAGTCTAAATAAATGAATCCACAACATGTTTACACAATCCCTTATGAGTAATTGATACCTTTGCATCATTATAACAATATGACAGTCATCGCCAATGCTTCTTTTGTTAATTACCTTAAATTTGTGCCACCTGGTCCTCCCACCAATGGGAACACTTTCTAACTACTCTATCCAGACCCGGCATGAATTTGAATGCTTCGATCAAATCTCCTCTCAGCCTTCTCTTCTCCAAGCAGAACAGTCCCAGCTTCTCCAACCTATCTATGTAACTGAAATTTCTCTTTCCTGGAACTGTGAATCTTTTCTGCATCCTCTCTAATGCCCTCACATCCATCCTAAAGTGTGGTGCCCTGAACTGTATGTAATATTCCAGTTGAGGCCGAGTTAGTGTTTTATACAGGTTTATCATAATCTCCTTGTTTTTGTACTCTATTTTCCTATTAATAAATTCTTTCAAATACTTCCAGCAATGATGCCCTTGCATGTCTGTATTTTGCCATTGCTTAAATTGCAGTATTTGCAGAAAAACTGTTTGAAGTTCATATGCAATTCCATTTACATTGATGTCAAGCAGCAAAACAAATTATAAATGGCCTATAACCTCTTATATAACAACTCAACTTTTGATTTAAAACACAGCAGGTGCTGCAGCCATGCAGTATGCACATCAAAGAGTGCACCAATTCTAGACAGAGATAAACTGAATGAATCTGGTTAAAAAAAAAACATCCACGAAGAAACAGACTTGAAGTATTTCTTTGCAAAAACATCAATTTCCTCGGGGATCGTTTCCGGTAAATAAATATTCACGTGAATCTCACAAGCTACTGAAAGGCTTTGAAGTTGTATCAGCTCCGAGACAAGTTATTCCCATTAAGGAATGGGAGAAACAAAAATCAGTGAATGTTAGCAGCCGGTGACTGGGAGTTCAACTCCGACCATTGTCCCTGCTGGATAATTCCAAAACTATTTAGCACAAAGTCTCTGTTCAAATCGAGGTTAAAACTTAAGCTTCAATTTTAAAACACCATCTCCCAACCTCATTTTATAACCATTTATTACAAAACCCAAGTTCCCGTTGGTGATAAAGACTGAGCATACTAAAAGGCTGAATCTGGATTATGAGGGTGTAATCTAATCGAGATGTTCAAACAGACTCACAAACACTGGCATTGACATACAATTGGATTGCTGTTTATAATCCCCTGAGAAATTAAAAGTTAAGGATTAAAAAAAAATCTTTGGTGATTGACACCTTGCTATCAAGTATTCTTCCCAAAGGAACATGACCTTACAGGATATGAGCTGTCATTTAGAATTATAGATTATTTTGCATGATAAAGCTCAGAATTTAGCATCTTTCACCATTTATGCATTAACATGTTTCGTGCCTGCTGTTTTATGTCTCAAATTTTCTAATTGGCTAAGTAGGGAGTGAGGTCTATCTTTTCTCCTTGATTCAGCATCTCCAGTGTTTCATTCTCCAAGATGATGTTACAGACAGGAGGGGGTTTTAATTTAAACAGCCCTGATTTCCCCTCCCACCACCCGTCCGTAAACAGAAAGGTGTTTTGATTTTGATTTCCCCCCTTTATAAGTGGTGGCATATTTTCCCAACCCTTCAGTTTTGGCGTGATCCAATTTTTATTAATAACCCCACAGCAAATTCAAGATAGAGTAAACTCAGACAGTAGCTTTATCGTACACGTTCAAAACACGAGAGGTGGGTGTTGCTACTTAGCCCCTGGTGCATTCATACAATAAAAGAGGGATAGAGGAAGGAAGGTTTACAGGGCAAAGAGCACAGAACAAAGAATTATTGTTTCGTGTGATTCCAGAGTCCAGAATCCAAGTCCAATGGTGTAATCTTTCACAGGGGTTGGCAGGTTGAAGACTGATGCTGAGTAATTCACCTTTCCAGTGCAGATGACTTCCACGATGGGATACGCACATAGAGATGAATTAGCCTTGCAGGCGCTGGTACAGAAGTTCAGAAGTTCCAGTGAAAACTGTGTAGAAGGGGACAGGCATTTAAACCTGGACAGAGCTCTGGTTCTGAGCTGCTACTTGCTAGATGGAAGATGGCAGACATAGCTTCAGCCTTTTTAAAATCTTTGTACAACTTTTTTAAATTTTAGAAACTAGCCATGTTGAGATATATATATCTTTCATAAAAATATAAGGTGAAATCTTAGCTCCAGGACATCGAAGTTAGCCGAACAATTTCCCAATTCAATTTCTGCAGGAACCCAGCAAAGATGCAAAAGCAAAGGTTCTTCCATAACACTAGTAGGCAGATTACTTACATCTCGCTTCCCAGACCTCGCACCCCATATGCCTTCTACTGTCTAATGACTCTCAGCCCTTGCCTAAACTGCCTACCTGTCAGCATAATACATTTATGTCTGTCATCCCTATTTATATATTGTGACAATTGCGTCTCAGCGAGTCTACAATGGTATCTTAATATTCACAATTTTCATCAACGACTTAGACTTTGGAAACAAAAAGACAATTTCTAAATTTGCAGATGGCACAAAATTGGGGAGGAGAGTCAATACTGAGGAGGACTACTACAAATTACAAGAAGGTATTAACAAACGTTCAGTACGGGTATAGAATTATCAAAAGAATTTCAGCGTAGATAAATGTGAGGTATTACATTTTGGCAGGAAAAATAAGAAGGTTGCATACTACTTAAAAAATAAGAATCGAAATGGGGAACAAAGAATTCTGGGGAGAGAACATCAGTCATTAAATGTAGTGACACAGGTTAACAAAAAGTGGACCAAGCACCAGAGGGGTAGCATTGAAAAGAAAAGATGTTATGCTAAAGTTGTATCAAGCTTTGATTAGACCACAGCTAAAACACTGCTCACAATCCTGGCTGCCATATTATAAAAAAAAGTGGTGGAAAAAAAATTTACAAGGATGATAGCAGAAATGTGGAGATATACTTATCAGGAGAGGAGAAACAGATTGGGTCTCTTTTCTCTTGAAAAGAGAAGGCTGAGGCTGACCGAGGGGTGACCTGATAGATGTCTTTAAAATTATGAGAGGTTTTAATAGAGCGAACACAGATGGAATACTTCCACTTGTTGGGAAAAGCAAAACTACAGGCCATAAAATAGGCACCAAAAAATCAAATAGAGAATTGAGAAGAAGTTTCTTTATCCAGAGAGTGGCGAGAACATGGGACTCGTCACCACAGAGAGTGGTTGAAGCAAATAGTATAGATGCATTTAAGGGGAGCCTGGACTACCACATGAGGGAGAAGGGAATATAGGGTTATGCTGATAGAGTTATATGAGGCAAGACGAGGAGGTGGTTCAAGTGGAGCAAAAACCAGCATGGAGCTGGTTGGGCCGAGTGGCCTGTTTTTATGTTGTACCTTCTATATAATGTTATTATAGTAATAGTATATAGTATAGTAATCTTTATCTCCCTCCAATTCATTTGAGGGGCTGTGCTATGTCATCTAATTCTTGCCATAGCACAGTTAATTTCCAAAGATTGAGATGATTCACCCTCTAGTTGAAGGTCACAACAACATTAATCTGCTGTGCTACAGGATCCTCTCCAGTCACTGCAGGAAATATCTTCCAGATCAGTCAATCCCTCTCTGTAGCTGCATAAAGGAACTGACAAGATTTCACATTTGTCAGTGAAAACACCTTCATAACTTTCCCCGTTGAAAGGAGGCAGCTGCTGGGAGATGGCAAGGAACATTTTCCATGTGACAGGCGTTTCCCAATGTGTTGCTCCAGAATTTCCTCGAAAGTTGCGTCAAGAAATGATGTAAGAATGACTTAATGCCAGCTTTCAGTGTATAAGATTGTGGAAATTCTGACATAGAGTTTACACTGTGTCTGAGCTTCCTCGATCTTTTGCACCAATTCCATAAACATTCAGCTAATTCCTCTGCCACTCATGCCTATTGCTTTGTCGGATGCAAGGAGTAGAGAAACATGACATTCCTGCAGTTACACTAATTCTAAAGAGGCTGTCATTTTACAAGTAAAATTTTAAGAGTGCCAGGTTCCAAAGTTAGAATTCTGATCTTTTATGGAAAAAAAATTGAAGCAATTTTCTTTTGTTTCTCTTCACTGAGACCTACAATGTTGTTTCTATAAGTTTGAATACATTTTATGGCATGGAATGAGAGGCATTAAAAATTTAAAACCTTCCCCAATTGCACTTTTTAAAAACATGCTGTGCCTAGTGTGCATGGTTTCATGGTTTAATTGCCTCAAACTTTAATTTTCACCCGTAAAATTGGACCGAGAAGGGGTATAGGGTAAGTCCTAAGCATCCCCCTTGCATCATTTGATTGCAATGATCTCCATTTGTTTTACACCAGTTACGATCTTCTGAAAAACGATGATATGATTCTCAGAAAATTTCAGCGCAACTGATGATCGCAAGACTGACATAACTTTGGGCAGAATATTTTACCGTAACTTGCCTGATGCGCTGTTTGAGGAAATTACGAAGCATTATGCCTGGCATCCACACAGTGAGACTACCTACCTTGCTGTGTGAAAACATTGCAAAACAGCAAAATAGTTAAGAGCACAACTTTGCATACTTAAGTGTGTCAGTGTGGGCCATTTGTGTGCCAATACCTTTTGTGAAACGGAAGAGGGCTAATAGGAGGAAAAGTCTATCTACTTAATGACACGTGCTGCTGAGGCAGTCTGCCATTTATATCTTTGCCATCCTTACTTTGACCACTAGCAATAATGGATAGAAAAGTGAAGACTCTTTCTGATACAAAAACATTTCTTTCTCCTTTATTCTGAGAGTTGGCAACGCTAGACTGTTGCATTCTTTCACCCTGCCACCTCCATTGAAGCAACTTACAGCTAGGCAGGTGTGGTGACTCCTTCATTGAGAGCGCCCACTGCCCTTTGTTGCATTTTCTGCAGCAGGAAGTTTAACAGCTTCATCCCAGATCCAAGAGTCTTCTCTGCATTATTCAGTGAGTAAGAAGCACATAAGATATCGAACATGGCACAATTTTTGGAACTGGAAAAATGCAATTCATTAAATTCAAGCGGCAGCCCTTTAAATGCTGCTGCTTCACCAGATGGCGCTGCTGGAGCAGCCTCATTCCACCAAACTTTTCTGCTTAGGGAGTCGATTCCATTCATGAGCTGTTGTAATATGGGTTCTTTAGATGTCTCAATGATGAGATCTTGAGACTTGTATATTTAAACATGAACCATTTATTATTAACCTTTTACTATTTACAGATCCCAGCTTACTGTCATGCATGGTGCTGTTACTTCCATGCAGGCAGGCTGCTTCCAGAGTGCTCATTCTAAACTGTTCTCTCTAAATATCATACCATGGGTGGTGTTATTCTCTAGTCCCATGTTAACCCTTGCTCTGCCAAGCACTTTTACATTACAATGGCATGCAGGCACGTACAACTTCATACAACAGCGCAAAATCAAGCAAGAACAGCTCTTCTCACAGCTGCACCCACACAGCAGGTGAACGCAGTTCGGATTTTGCAAAATCAGTGTTGTTTTTTGAGGTGGGGGGAGTGGTGTTGCAATCCAAGATAATGCAAGTGGCAAGAAGGAACAGCCTTGTAACCTTGCACTGTACTGTGCTGCTTTTTGATGTCAAAATGGTGGCTTTAAACGGGCTGCTAAGAGATTGTGTCCTAATCAAATATGCAAAGTTAGATTGTGCCCCTGCTGCATGGTAACGACACAAAGAACACTTTCTTTAGGGCCGGAGCATACAGTACTAGTCACTGAGGACAACATAGCTTCTTGTCTATGGAGGAGGGGCTCGCTCGGTCACAAGAGAGGAACTCGCACTTACGCACTGATCAGAATGTCCCCCAAACTAAGGAGCTGCTCAATCTGCATGATTCCTGCGACATGCAGAATGACAGGGGTCAAAGTTTTGTTTGTAGTAATTAGCATGATCAATACCTCGGTAATTGATAATGCTTCTAGCCTATAAACACATCCAACCAATCTCAGATTTATAATTGAAAGCTCTTATAATCAAAACATTTTCAGATGTGCAATAAAGAAGTTTCGTTACAAACTTTACATTGCAAACACTTGATTAGAGATCAGGGCAGCTTTCAAACCTTCACCAGATTCATCTGTTTCATGTTTAGGTTCCTCAACACACAACTATGAAACCTGATTACACAAAAAGTAAAAGTAGCCGTTCAACTTCCAGTTACTGCTTAATGCCATCCCGGAGGCAGTTCCTACCAGGATCCACGCCACTGAAGTCTATTGGCCTGACATTCGATTGTGCCCAAAGACAGCAGGCAAAGGGCATGTGAGTATTCATGTGGTGCTGCCAGTTCATTATAGGTGTGCAGCCAGTGTTACCCACTGGCTATTCATTGGTTGTGTGCCTGCCCAGGGTGGGTGGAGGGATGGGAAGTTGTGGGGGAAATCGAGAAGGCGGGCTTAACAGACACCACTTGAACTTGTTTTGCTTTCCAACAAATTCACATTTTAAAAACCTGGCCCATAAAAATTGATTTGAGGGACCCAAATTTAGATAAAAACAAAAAACTGCGGATGCTGGAAATCCAAAACAAAAACAGAAACAGAAATACCTGGAAAAACTCAGCAGGTCTGGCAGCATCGGCGGAGAAGAGTACAGTTGACGTTTCGAATCCTCATGACCCTTCAACACAACTTCTGTTGAAGGGCCATGAGGACTCGAAACGTCAACTGTACTCTTCTCCGCCGATGCTGCCAGACCTGCTGAGTTTTTCCAGGTATTTCTGGACCCAAATTTAGTACAGGCTTATCTGGCAAAAAAGTTTTGAGAATGTAAAGCTGCCTCATTTTAAAATGAAAAGTAGTCCACACAAGATTCACAAATTAATCTTAATAGGCACGAGTTTGTTGCTTGATATTGTAGTACAGTAGAATAGTGCAATTGTATGAAATTTCTATCATTTACAATTTTAGAAAAGGCTGGGTTAAAATAACAGATAGCAGAATTTACTACAAATGTGTTAACACATTGGTAATGTTGCTTAGTGTTGTTTGAACCCACATATCCGATACCTGCAATGTTAAATGCAAAATGCCATGATGCTCTGGCCGCTATGAAATGCAATCAATTCTTGGCCAACCCACCTCACTGACATTTATCATCGAATATCTCAGTTTAATACCCAAGGCGATTCTATAGAAAGTTTACAGGATTTTAGAACAGATTCTATAAAACAAATTGTAAATCATTAAAGGTTTGAAGAGGAACATGTGAAATTGTAAATCTTTTGGAACCATATAACATTTGCTAAACTCAAACAAAATCACAGTTGGTGTTCCTTCGATTGTTGAATTTATTCCTAATTCCTGAACTTTAGACAAATTTTGCCTAAAATATCAACAGTTCTTGGAAATATGAAAGCTGGTCCAAGATCCCCTGCTGTTTAATGAGACACTTTGTAAGCAGTTTGAAGCCAATGGTGAAATTCATAGAAAATTTATAGGCACCCTGGTATTTATATTAGTTTTGATAAAACATATCCTGCAGGCCAACTTTTAAAAAAAATGTTATTGCTCTGAATGTCTTGTGAGTCTCTTACTGTGCTAGGAGACTGCAACTCACTGATGAGTTAGCTTTATTAGAAAAATTATCTTGGATCCTCAGAGTTGGTGGTGGATTTAAGTTAGTGAGTTAATATTAGAAAAAAACTGTTTCCACGTCAGGTTACCTTGGAGCAGGGTTATTTACTGTCTGGTTACAGTTCATTGCAAGTATCCCATAGCTCTTTTTATATGCTACGGTCTGTGCCTCTAGGTGAAACAGGGCCCGGTTGGTGTAGTGAATGTTGCCTTTATAATTTCTTCCTTTGTTGTTATTTTTTGGCATAATTTATAGCAGTGAGGTAACATATGGAAAGGGCTGGAATGAGGCATCGGCCACAACACTGCTCCTTGGAGTGCCATTGAGGGACCAGGAAGGCAATGGTTGTTGGTAGGTGGTACAATAAATTCAACACTTCCCTGAGCTATCATCAATTCAGGCCATGCTAATTAATATCATTGGTGTCTCCTGTATTTGAAAAATGCCAGCTGAGGTATAGTTTAGCCCAAGTATTTCTCTAATTTTGGTTGAAGTTATTTCCAGGCATGGCCTCATTGTGGTGTTATTTTAGGAGTCAGTGAAAGGAATAGCAATTTTTACAATCCAATTAATCTTATTTAGGAAGGCACAAATCCCTGTCATATCTGGAACATGTGGTTCAGGCCTACCTCAAAGGAGGCAGGTGGTAGGCAGGAAAGCCTTGTGTGTTCAGTTGGCAGTATGTCAGAGCACTGTAATGTGCAATTCATAATTAAATCAAATACAACCATCCTCCAAAATAAAGACAAGAAGTATGCCATAAATTGTAGCGTATAAGTCAACCCGGGTTATAAATCAACCCCACTTTTTTGGCCCCCAAAAACCATGTTTTTGCAAATACGTGGCGCATAAATCAATCTCACCTTTTCAGCCACAACATGCTCTACTCACATTTGTAGTCAGCCTTAATTTTTCATCCCACAAGCGCATGTTTTACCTATCAGTGCCATATAACTGGGCACAAGGGATCAAGCGAACGTTTGTGGGAGTTTAAGACAAGCGCAGTCTTTGCGTTGGATGGCGATGACATTTCAAAACGGTGACCACCCGCACCTATGCCACCGGATTCACTTCCATACTCAGCGTGTAAGCTAACCTCCATTTTTGGAGGGATTTTTCAAGGCTTCATAGGTCGACTTATACCCTGACATCCACGGCGGCAACCTGAGTGGAAAGAGAAGCGAAAGAAGTAGCACATCGGCTCATGCTTTTTATCTTAAGAGCTGTGTGATCTATCTATTTGCATCAAATTAGCTTCGCGTGTCACAAACTTATTGGGCATCACCACTGTCATGCTTGTAGCTGAACACTTCTACCACTAGATGGAGCATAATGAGCTCCAGAAGCCTCAGACCACACACCTGTACTAAAACATTGCTCAGGCATGGAAGCAAATTCAATTTGACCTGCCTTTTCTTTGGCAAAATCATAGGAATCTGCTTGTATTTCACAGTATCATATTTGCAGTTTTTTTATCATATGATATCATTGCTATCATGGAGACATGGTTGAGGGAGGGGCAGGACTGGCAGCTCAATATTCCAGGGTATAGAATCTTCAGGCGAGACAGGGGGGAAGTGGGGGGGCAGTGTAAAAAAGGAGGTGGGGTCACAATATTGATCAAGGAGTCAATTACTGCAATAAGCAAGGATGATATCTTAGAAGGTTCCTCAAATGAGGCCATATGGGTAGAACTTAAAAACAAAAAGGGGGCAATCACATTGCTGGGAGTGTATTATAGACCCCCACACAGTCAGGGAGAGATAGAGGGGCAGATATGTAGGCAAATTTCAGAGAAGTGTAAAAATAAAGGATAATAATGGTAGGGGATTTTAACTTCCCCAATATTAACTGGGATAGACAAAGTGTGAAAGGCTTAGAGGGGGCGGAATTCTTAAAATGTATCCAGGAGTGCTTTTAAGCCAGCACATAGAAAGTCCTACAAGACAGGGGGCGGTGCTGGACCTAATTTTAGGGAATGAAGCCAGGCAAGTGGTAAAAGTGTCATTGGGGGAGCATTTTGGTGATAGTGACCATAACTCAGTAAGATTTAAGGTAGTTATGGAAAAGGACAAAGATGGACTGGAAATAAAGGCTCTTAATTGGGGGAAAGGTCTATTTTAATATGATAAGATAGGATCTGGCCAAAATGGACCGGTAGCAGCTACTTGTAGGAAAATTTACATCAGAGCTATGGAAGTCATTCAAAAAGGAAATAGTGAGAGTGCCGGGCCAACATGTTCCCATAAGGGTGAAGGGTAGGACCAACAAGCCCAGAGAACCCTGGATGTCGAGGAATGTACAGGATTGAATAAGGGAAAAAAGAAAGTTTATGGTAGATACCATATGGCAGTGGAAGCCCTCAAGGATTATATAAAGTGCAGGGGGTTACTTAAAAAAATAAATTAGGAGAGTGAAGAGGGGGCATGAAAAAACACTGATGGGTAAAATAAAGGAAAATACAAAGGCGTTTTATAAGTATATTAAGGGCCAAGAGGATAACCAGGGAAAGAATAGGGCCTATTAGAGACCAAAGTGGCAATCTGTGTGAGGAGCCGGAAGATGTAGATGAGGTTTTAAATGAGTTCTTTGCTCCTGTATTCACTATAGAGAAGGATGATATAGGTATAGAAAGGGAGAGGGACTGTTATAAATATGAATAAATTAGAATTGAGAGGGAGGAGGTATTAGCGGTTTTAGCAGGCTTAAAAGTGGATAAATCCCCAGGCCCAGATGAAATGTATTCCAGGCTACTGTGGGAAGCAAGGGATGAGATTGCAGGGGCTCTGACATTAATTTTCAAATCCTCTCTGGCCACAGGAGAGGTGCCAGAGGACCGGACGACAGCTAATGTGGTACCATTATTCAAGAAGGGTGGTAGGGAGAAACCAGGGAACTATAGGCCAATGAGTCTAACATCAGTGGTAGGGAAACATTAGAAAAAAAATTCTGAGGGACAGAATTAATCTCCACTTGGAGAGGCAAGGATTAATCAAGGATAGTCAGCATGGCTTAGTCAAGGGGAGATCATGTCTAACGAATTTGATAGAATTTTTTGAGGAGGTGACTAGGTTTGTAGATGAGGGTAATGCAGTTGATGTAGTCTACATGGACTTCAGTAAGGCTTTTGACAAGGTCTCGCATGGGAAACTGGTCAAGAAGGTAAGAGCCCATGGGATCCGGGGCAGTTTGGCAATTTGGATCTAACATTGGCTTAGTGGCAGGAGGCAAAGGGTGATGGTCGAAGGTTGTTTTTGTGACTGGAAGCCTGTGTCCAGTGGCGAACTGCAGGGTTCAATGCTGGGTCCCTTGTTGTTTGTAATGTACATTAATGATCTAGACATGAAAGTAGGAGATATGATCAGTAAGCTTGCAGATGACATGAAAATTGGTGGTGTGGTAAACAGCAAGGTGGAACGCCTTAGGCTACAGGACAATATAGATGGGCTGGTCAGATGGGCAGAACAGTGGCAAATGGAATTTAATCCTGAAAAGTGTGCGGTGATGCATTTTGGGAGGACTAACAAGGCAAGGGAGTATATGATGAATGGTAGGACCCTAGGAAGTACAGAGGATCAGAGGGACCTCGTTGTGCATGTCCATAAACCCAGGACGGCAGCAGGACAGGTAGATAAGGTGGCTAAGAAGGCATATGGGATACTTGCCTTTATTAGTCATGGCATTGAGTACAAGAGCAGGGAGGTTATGATGGAGCTGTAAAAAACATTGGTTAGGCCACATCTGGAGTACTGTGTGCAGTTCTGGCTACCACACTATAGGAAGGATGTGATTGCCCTAGAGAGGGTGCAGAAGAGATTCACTAGGATGTTGCCTGAGCTGGAGCGTTTCAGCTATGAAGAGAGACTGGATAGGTTGGGGTTGCTTTCGTTAGAGCAGAGAAGGCTGAGGGGGCACCTGACTGAGGTCTACAAAGTTATGAGGGGCATAGATAGGGTAGATAGGAAGAAGCCTTTCCCCTTAGTGGAGGAGTCAATTAGCAGGGGGCATAGATTTAAGGTAAAGGGCAGGAGGTTTAGAGGGGATTTGAGGAAACATTTTTTCACCCAGAGGGTGGGGCTATCTGGAACTCACTGCCTGAAACAATGTTAGAGGAGGGAACTCTCACAACATTTAAGAAGTATTTAGATGAACACTTGAAATGCCAAAGCATACAAAGCTATGGGCCAAGTGCTGGAAAATGGGATTAGAGTAAATAGGGGCTTGATGACTGGCACAGACATGATGGGCTGAAGGGCCTGTTTCCATGCTAAAAACGCTATGACTCTATGAGTATCGATGTATATGACATTAATTGATATTTTGAATAAAAATTAGAACCCAAGAGGTAATGAGAAACCTATTTACAACCTTAAGGCCTCACTTTAGTTATAATATTGGGCTCCACCTTATGCAAAAGATATTGAAGCTTAGGGAGGGTTCACTAGGTACTTGCTGGAATGAAGCAATACAAATGCCGAGAAAGACTCGAAAAATTCAATCAGATGAGGAGGGAATATAAAGGTTTAAGATTATTAAAGGATGGAATAGGGTAAATAGAAGCAAACTTTTTCCAGTAATTGAAAGATCAGGAACAAATTAAATACAAGAGGTTTAGAACTGAGGGCTGGAGAAACATGTTCATACATAATGTTGCAAAGCTGTGGAATTTACTTCTAGGGTTGGTGGTTGAGGCAGAAACCATGTCAACATTCAAAATCGGATTGGATTAGCAAGTGAAGGAAAAAGGAAGAAGAGATATGGGAACAGGGTGAGTCAACATGATTAGAATTATTTGATTGCATAGAGGGTAAACCGTGACATGGACTGGTTGGGCTGAATGGCCTGTTTACATTTGTGGCTTCTATATTTGGAAATCACCCTACATAATATTAGCGTGAAGGCAGAAAACGGTCATTTTCTATATCGGATGACCAATTGTAGAGCAAATCCCGATCATGCAAATAGCAATGCCTCTTCCCACGGTCCTACTTCACAAGATGTTCAAACCCTTTCTACAAAAATATCAATATTAATTAAATGCTATTTTTCTAAGTAGTGAGGCAGTGAGGGAAAATGAAAAAAAGGTAAACAGCAACCATGACTGGACTTGTCAGTGCCTTTGGAAATGGATAAGCAGGGAGAACAGAGGGCGAAAGGCCAACGTTGGTTTGGACCCCTGCCCCTAGGTGGCCCCATGTTTTACTGATCGAGGCTGTGGCAGAGAGGGGAACTATATGTACTCTCCCCTCCATCTGAGAGAAGATCCCCAGTGAGCCAGGCCAAGCAGCCATGGCTTGAGATGGCAATGGATGCCAGCAATCTCATGTTTCTGTTAAGAGCCCAAACACACTCTTCTCACAAAATCAAGCCTCTTACCTTTAACAATGGCAACTCTGTGCCACTGCATGAGCAACTGAGATTAAATTTCCCTTTTTATGCAATGTTTTTGCACTGTAGTCATGCACTAATGGATTCCCGCTGTGTTCCCAACAGCTATACTCAAACGTGTCCAAGAACCTCTGTGTTTCCCGTGTTGGTCATTTGAAAGTACTAACTGTTGCTCTTCATACTCCTAATGAGCCAGCAAGCAATTAATTGGAGACATGCAGGTTGCTGGGTTAAAAATCTAAACATGTCACTGAGGCATCAAGAAGCAGTGACAGCCCCCAAGTACACAATTTCTCAGGCCCACCTGAACCCAGACTTGTCCATACAGGTGACTGAAAATTTCACCCTAGGAGTTTGATTCAAAAGTAACTTAGCAATCAGTTGCAGAGCTTTGTGTTAACAGTGCATACGTACTGTCAAATCTGTTTTCAGGCACCCATTAATAGCAACTTCCAGTCATTGTCTGATCTGCTTGCCAGAATATTTTACCAGCACGATTAAAGGGACTTCATCACCTTGAAAAGTTATGAAGTGTTTTGCCATTGTTCTGTGACTGTGTAAATTTGGTCACAATTACATACCTAGAGTGAGAAAACATCGCTATCTTGTACTTCTATTGGAGCCTCCTTTCAATATTGCTGTGCTGTTTACATACCTTTAGCAGGAGTCTGTGCCCAATTGAGAGAACTGCCAGGCTGGCACATGGGCTCAAAGCTAAGGTGATAGGTACTGTTACAATCTCCAGAGAGACAGGTAATGTTTAAAAAGAAATTCAAGCTTCCAGTTAACAGCTGAAAAGGATAACATGATAAGGTTTCACATTTTAAGATGTTTACTGTAACAAATGACTGAAAACACTATTGACTAAACACTGTCTTTGTAGGCAACTTATACTTTAAACCACAGAACAGAATGCCACCCCCCCTTCGTATTCTTAGCCCAACTGAAAAAACACACTTCGCAGGTATACCCTACACTGTCCTTTACATAGACATTTAATTTTCCCAGAATTAATCCAAAGTGATTCTTAGCTCCCAAGGGTTTATTCCTTTTCTTCCCAGTCACATGAGTTGAGACATGTCCATCACTTTTAATCAAACTTTTATTAAATTTTTTAAAACCCTCATGAAACCTCATCCCGTCCGAGGATGAGGTTTTGTGTTTTTTCTGAAGCCCGCCAGGGCTCCTGGCCTGCCCGCCAACCTTAAGGTTGGACGGGCAGGTCCATTAGTTACTCAAATTAGTTTTTAAATGGCCTCAATAGGCCGTTGACAGGTCGGAGGGCGCACAGCTGATTCAGCTGCGCCCCCATTGACCTGAAAATTGAAATGATGCGGGGTAATGTCGGGAGTTCCGCCCGACATCATCTCGCATCATTTTACGCATCAGCGAGCAGGCCCCGCCCCCCGCTCACCGACCTAAATATCCTGGCCCTGATTTTTACAATAGTTTCCCCTGCATCCTTCCTTATGGCAATGTGAATCACATGGGACTTGTATCTAGGTATAAATGTTAATTAGCTATCCTTGAGAGTCCAACTCTTTCATCTTAGAACTAAATGGACAGATTAAAGCACAACTGACATCCTCAACACTTGCTTGGGACCTTGAAGACTCTCAGTCTCCATTATTAGCACATAGGCTGCTGCCATTGTCTCCATGTATAAATATCTTGCACCTTATTCCCTGTAAAACAATCTACGCCTTCCTTTGATCTCTAACAATCAAACTGTCCAGGCTTACTGTCAGACAGACTTCAGAACAGGTCATATGACCCACTAATTTGACCTGAAATTTAAAGAAACAGGCCCAGATTTTTGTCCGCGAGTTGGGTGCGCAGAGTCGGGAACCTGACTTCTAAAAATGGCTTCCTGTATGTCAGATTTTTTATCCAGGATTGGGGAGTGGAAACAAGCTACATTAGGGGGAGAATTTTTTCCCCATCAGGGCCTGAGCAGGCGGGCGTGGGCGGGCGCGCAGCCAATTGCCACCCACGATTGGCTGCACGCCGCCATTTTACGTGGGCAGGCCATTTAAGGCCCATCTAGTGTAACACACACCCAGAAGTGCTGAGCGCTCCCTGTGTGGGCAGGGGAAGTAGGCTGAGTCAGGGCCTGCACTCTTTTGTGCATGCGGCATGAAAGAGTGCAGAAATCTCCTTGAGGCACGGAGCTGCCTCAGGGAGTTTAATGTCATTATGCAAAATTTAAATAAAGACAAAAAAAACATTCCAGACATGTCCCCTCATGTGACAGTGTCACATAAGCTGGGACATGTCAATGAATTTTAATTCAAACATTTATTTCATTTATAAATCCTTTATGAAACCTCACCCTGCCCGTGGATGAGGTTTTATGATAAATGCAAAGGCCGTCTGGGCTCTTCACCTGTCCGCCAACCTTGAGGTTGGACGGATGGCTCCGTTTATTATTTTAATTAGTTTTTAAATGGCCTCAATAGGCTTTTGACAGTTTGACAGGCACGCAGCCGACTCTGGTGCGCACCCGCTGAACTGAAAATCAGAATGACGCGCATCATTTTAGGGCATCGGCGAGCAGGGCCCACCCCCACACACTGACCCAAAGATTCTGGCCTAGGAGTCTGGTGGGAGGGGGTGACCCCAGAAAAACAGGCTGCCTGGTGTGGAGGCTGGGAGTACAGAAGCCCTTCCTTGAGCCTCCAGCACCGTGTCCAAAATTAAAAAAAAGAAGAATAAAACATGAAACTCCCTCCAGCCCTTACCCCTCACACCTCCTCACCACCCACACACACTCCATGCCCTCTCCATGACACCTCATGCCCCCCACCCATCCCCCATGGCCCCTCATAACCATGCCAATATAGTGACAATGCATTGCAAACCCTGACCCTTCCCCACCCACCACCCAGTATCCACCTTGGGCAGACCTCAGGGCCCATGCAGAGATGAGATAAAATAGAATTCTGTAAAATAAAGTTTTAAGTGTCCATTGCAAACTTTGCTATATTGTGAAAAAACTCTCATTCACAAAAATCAACTTTCTACATTTATATTCCATCAACTTCATAAAGCCTTCTAAGAAAAAAACATTTCATTCAAGTGCACAATCCCTTACAGCACCAAGCATTGAGATTCATAGTCCCACTTCATAGAATCTATAACCACATAGTTAGCAAACTGTGAAATGGCAGACACCCTATTGTGATAATGGATGGTTGTCAAATCAGTCATGCAGCACTAATACAGTAATAGAAACCCAGGCTTATGTCAACAGGCAGAGTGAAGTAGCAAGATTTTTTTTAAAAAACACTCCAGACATTTTTCAAAAGATTTAAAGGGCAGGACTTTTAAATCCCAAGGCAGCTTAAAAGCTCCCCTTGACAGGTCCTCTTGACAAGTTCTCTTGGTACTATTGACAGTTGATTTTGTCAGGTCTGTTGGCAGTTCCAATGAGCTTGGCAGTTAATGAGTTTATGCAGTTTTTGTGCACATTCATGCCTAATTTTAACAGTTCCAAAGGGCACCTGACCTCCACCAAAGGGCTCATGGGCTCCCCCAAAGGTGTCCCAGTACCAGATCCAAAGGGTACTCCACCTCACCAAAAGAGTACCCTGGCTATCCAAATGAATCTACAAAGTTCAGACTTGCTCTTACCAGGTCTAATCTGCACACTTCACATTTCATACTCCTGCGTTACCAAAATCCCACTTGAGTGGAGGCAGCTGATGACTTAAATGGCCAGCTACCTCCATAAAATGTGCATGCGCTACCACACCACGTCACCATTCAACCCCACCTCCCTTCCCCCCCATCAAAATGGGAACTATTGTCTTCAGGGATGGGACTTTGGATTTTCAACCACTTTCGCCACTTTCATCACGAATCTGTCGTTGCAAAGATCTGGGCCACAGTTCCAAAACATGACATCTTATAGACCTCATAATTGTAACAATTGGCACAAAATGGAAAATTGTTCTCCCTTTGAGATATGAAAGCATAATGCTCTTTTGTGAAAATTTAAATCAGTACCACAAGAGCTGAAACTTAAAAAAAAATTCTATAAATGTAGTAAAATAATTGAACACAATTATAAAGTCTAGGTGATAAATTTGAAAATGGTCTCATTTTATTAGACATATTTCTAGTAATAGAGTACTACCCAACTAAGAGTTTATTTAAGTCAGTTGCATATATGCACATTAAATAGGCATGGGCGCATAATAGAATTGGGCTAGACAGCAGAGGCTTTGGTTGAATATATAATTTTTTTAGATTCAACCACTGATTCCACCACTCCCATTTATTTTATCCCCAGTGCTTGGTGGGTCATACGTCATCTGCAGCTGATAGCAACCTGTGACCAAACATCCAACAGGGCCATTTTAAACTGGTATTCTAAAAGACTGGCTGAGGGATAAATGTTTTTGCTTTCCCATCAATAAGTGTCTGAGATACATAAAAATGATTCAAATTTGTCTGTCAGCCAAGGCTCAGTGGATAGCACTCTCATGTCTAAACCCAAAGGTTATGGGTTCAAGCCCCATTGCAGAGGGTTGACCCTCTCATCTTACACAGGAGGGTTGCTGTACTGTTGCAGGCACTGCCCTTTGAATGAAATATTAAACAGAAATACCTCCTGCCTTCTCAGGTGAACATTAAATAGCACATGACACTGTTTCAAAGAAGAGTAGAGGAGCATTCCCTGGTGTCCTGCTCAACATTTACCCCTTAATCAATGTTTAAAAAAAAAAAGATTATCTTGTCATTATCACATTATTACTTAAAGACCTTGCTGTGCACAAAATTGGTTGCTGGATCATAACAGTGACTGCATTTCAAAAAGCCTCATCATAGAACAACCCTCTCATCACAGGGACCAACTTAGTGAACCTTCACTGGAATGCCTCCAATGCGATTCTGGAGTCCCAAACTGCACATAAGTGTGGTCTCACCAAAGCCCTGTGCAATTGTAGCAAGACTTCTTTATTCCAGTACTCCAATCGATGCCAACGCCAACATGCCATTTGACTTTGTAATTGCTTGCTCTAACTGCATGCTAACTTTCTGTGTTCCTTATATAAGCATACTTAGTCTCTCTGAACATCAGCAGTTACAAGTTTCATGCTTTTTAAATCAATACTCTACTTTTCAATTCTTACAGCCAAACTGAATAACTTTGCACTTCCTACATTATACTCCATCCAACACTTTGAAGGTCACTCACTTACTCCATATCTCTTTGCAGCCTCTTTGTGTCCCCCTCACAGCTTGCATTCCCACCCAGCCTTAAAATGTTAGCAAATTTAGATCCATTACTCCCTGTCTCTGTCTCTTCCTCTAAGTCATTAATATAGATTGTAAATAGCTGAGGCCCCAACACTGACCCTTGCAGCACTCCACTAGTCAGAGCATGTTCTCAAGTTCTTGAATATTCTGCAATGAGACTTCTCGATTGCTATGAGGCAGAAGCAATTTATTGATTCCAAACTTAAAATGCTTGGTCACCTTTTCTACTGAGATAGGCAGCACAAAGAGGATGAGATTATGCTTTGTTATTCTGAGATACCAATGTGTCAATTGGTTTGTATATCAAAATCTCAACTTGCATCCTAAGTATAAGAAACGTTTAGTGTAATGTAGTCAGGAAGGAGTCAAAAACATTTGCTTCACTTCTTAAGAATGTGTGATGATTGAAAAATGGTTGGGGTGAGGGTTGCTTGGATTTAAAAATCATCCAGTATCTGGGAGAATATCCGATTTGTCTGTCTTCGAACCATTTGTGATTGTACGCATTTGTGTTCATCTGAAACTTGACTTCAGTGGGGCTTTGGGATTCAATAAATCTGTTACCACCCTTTCTCAAATAATATATTTTCCAGAGCTATTAATGCCACCATAGAGAAGAAGGAAGTGATGGTCGTAAATGGCAAAGTAAATATTTGCTTCAATTGATTTTTGTAAGTGCATCATGAAAATCCATTCAGCTGTTCGAAGGACAGGGTTCAACCATTTTGAAATCAACAAGTTTCTTCTTGATGCATCAGCACAAATCTCACTTTCCTCAGAAAGGAGACAATTGTATTTTCGACCTGTCAATCATGGGAATGCGTTGCTGACGCCAAACTTATAATTTCTCCATGTCCAGCTGGCGGTATGGAGGCAGCAGGAAGAGCAACCTCCCGTCCAAATTTCCTCCTTTGCATTTTCGCCCAAATACCATGGGAGACCAGGTCATCCACATCCGCTTCCCAATGGCATATTTATGTGCAGAGAATAACAGATTGCTCAAATGAAGGTCAACAGTAATGGGACAAGAATTAGCCAAAATTTCCTTATGATGTTAAACGGGTGGTTGAAGCCAGAATATGGACACATTGAAGTAATGACTGTTGTGTCTTGAAATCAGGGTCTTGATGGGGTTTCTTTAGGGTTTGCCTGTTATCCTAAGAATGCTATGATGGACTGTTTTTCGTAAAAACTATTCTTGTTTATTTACAGATCTATGTAAATAGATCTACACGAGGTTGCACTTCTGCTTCTCACCAGATCGCTATCTCTTTGTCATGTGACATTGCATCATAGTTACATCAGCATCGGGTTCTCCTGATGTTAACCCTTTACTCTCAGATGCTATAATGGGAAGATGGATAGCTTTAGTGTTCTTGAGCTCATATGGGCATAGGTGCTTTCTTAATCTAAACCCATTTTGAGAAAAATTATTCTCCACTTAATTCTCACATAAAGAAAATGGAGGCTGAGACAGACCGAATCCACATTAGGTGAACTTAATTTAGGTGTAAATATTCTTTGTGGACATTCTTGTACCTGCCCTTATTGTGCCTATCCATGTTGATGGTAAACCTAGCAGTAGAACTTGAGCAAGCTGAAGGGATTTTCAGACCCAGCAAACTCTATGGGCTGGATTTTTGGCCCTGGCAAGACTGGGATCGGAGTTTGGCAGGAATTAGAAATAGACCCGCTGGCTGGCATGCTGGTTCCCTGGCTCCACAAAATATGGCCAGGCGGTGGGATCAGGGGTTGTCAGGGCTACCCGCCTGCATGTGGCAGGTAACCAATCAGGGGCCTTAAGAGCCAAATTGAGGCCAAGTAAAGGAGGGTGTCTGAAACTCTTTCTTTGGCCTCCAGGTTCAGCAGCCAGTGAGTGCCAATTTAGGTGCCTGGTGGTGAGCATCCAGCAGTAGGCCAGCTCTCCAGGCAGGCCTGGGTGCAGGAGCAGCCACAGCTCACTCTGTAGAATGGTTCCCCCTCCTCCATCCTACGATGGCAGCCTAACTGCTGAATCTATTTTTAATTAAAGACTTAAAAAAAAAGAGAGAGGATACCTCCATGTTGAAACACCCTCTCTCTTACTTACCTTCCATTACAGCCTGCTGCCCCTCTCAAGCTCTCCGAATGGCCTCCAGCTTTGAGAGCCTGCACACTATCCTTAATTAGATGGAGAACCTGTCTCCAGACTAATTAAGGGGACGACACCTCCCCCACTCCTTGAAAATCTCAATTTGTGAATGTTTCCCCCAGGGGCAGGTTTGGCAACTGGAAACACTCCCGACCTCTGTTATCTGCTTCCCAGGGGAAATCCCAACCCCCTGTGTTTAACACAATGTAACTCCATAGGGATGAGCATTCAGCTCCACATCTCCCACTCAAAGATCAAATTATCTAAATTTGAAACGCTGTCTATGTTTTTCGGCCATGAATGTATAGTTTGATACAGAGCTACCAGGAAAATCAGACTACAACTTAGACTGTATGCATTACAAAGTATACGAAAGATATATCAGTATGGTCAAGATAGAAAATGTTCTCCCACTTAGGCTGAGTGCCATGGTTTATTATACCTTCTGAAATCCAATAACTATGTTAAAGCATAACATGCACTCAAACATCTGTTATTCTGAGGTATGGAGTACTTCTATTACTAAAAACCATACAATAGGTTTCTTTTTAATCTGCATCATTAAATTGTCTTTAAATTATTGTAAATATAAATCAATGGCTGAGGTATTGACCTATAATTGGTTTCAGCACCTGACAGCTAGAAGAATTTAGAACGATAGAAGTTGAAGAATGCTCCGCTGGAAGGGTTGCATCAATAGAGGAAGAAAACCCAGGAAACGTTGGAAGTAATAAGATTTTTAAGACCGTCATAGCAGCAGCAAAAACGGGTAAGTTGGACTTAGGTGGTAATGTGAAATGATGTAAATAATGAGAAACAATTCAAGATGCACAACTCAATTTTCATTCTCATTGAAGAGAGGGATGCATCGTAGGTGGTTGAATCAAGAGCAACATTTATACAAAAGCCAAAGTTACCCTGATCGCGCCTGGGGACAGTGAGTAAAGCAATGGATATCACAGCACTGTAATTAAAAACAATTATCGAGAATTTAATGAAAAGGATTAAATATTTAGAATCCGGTCAACTGGTATCTCAGAGTGTACCGATATTAAGATCCGGGCGTGGAGCAAAAGAAGATCAGGTTGGAAAGAATTGAGGTAAAGGGGAAGATTAGACCATTAGTGGATCCAGATATGATTAATATTCCCATAGATAAACAGGCAACAATATCAAAAGCATTCTGAACAATGTCACAAGCAGCAGACCCATGGGTGAAAATGATGTTGATTTCTACAAGAGATACACCCAGGAAGGCAACACAAAGGTTATTGAGTTTTATTTGAGTAAATGGGCATAAATTGGGCAAACCTGGAAATGGGCTGTAGCAATCCATTTTGGTGCATCACAACAGGTTTTATGCTACATGGGCACAGGAAGCCCCTGCCTGAAGCAGGTGGGAGGTTTATATCAGTGCTGTATTGAACCCCTCATGGCATCATTTTGAGAACATGCAATTCTCCAATATTCCCATCCATATAGTTTCAGGAGACATTGTGGCGCTGCTATGATTTGCCAGCAACAATGATAATGGTGCACCAAGTTTCCCAACAGAGAGATACAAAACAGATCAGACTGCATCAGAGATATTCCATTCTAACCCGCCAGGACCCTAATACCAACAGGGTCAAGAAGCCAGTTTAAGGCAGCAACACATAGATGAAGGATGAACAGGACTTAATACAAGACAGGATGGGGCTGCCGTATATTAGACAAGCTGCACTTTCTGGAGGGTGGATATTAGGAGGCCAGAAAAGGGCTTCAGTGGAAATAAAAATTTGGAGAGTTGTAAAACAGGCTTCTAACTCGCTTTCACTCACAGGATCACAGAATTGTTACAGTGCAGAAGGAGGCCATTCGGCCCATTGTGTCTGCACCGGCTCCCCAAATGAGCATCATGACTCAGTGCCATTCTCCTGCTTTTTCCCCGCACCCTAACACATTGTTTCTATTCAAATAATCATCTATTGCCATCTTGTGTGCCTCGATTGAACCTGCCTCCACCACACTTCCAGGCAGTATGTTCCAGACTCAAACCACTTGCCGTGTGAAAAAGTTTTTTCTCACATCACATTTTTTTTGCAAATCACTTCAAATTTGTGCCCTCTTGTTTTCAATCCCTTGACAAGCGGGAACAGTTTCTCCCTATCTACTCTATCCAGCTCCCTCATGATTTTGAACACCTCTATCAAACCTCCTCTTAGCCTTCTCCTCTCCAAGGAGAACAGTCCCAACCTCTCCAATCTATCTTCATAGCTCAAGTTTCTCATCCCTGGAAACATTTTTGTAAGCCTCTTCTGCACTCTCTCCAATGAGATAACATCCTTCCTATAATGTGGCGCTCAGAGCTGTACACAATACTCCAGCTGAGGTCTAACAAGTGTCTTATATAAGCTCAGCATTACTTCCCTACTCTTGTACTCTATGCCCCTATTAATAAAGCCCAGGATACCGTATGCTTTATTAACTGCTCTCTCCATCTGTCCTACCACCTTCAATGATCAATGCACATATACACCCAGGTCTCTCTGCTCCTGCACACCCTTAAGATTTGTCCCCCTTATTTTATATTGTCTCTCACCAAAATGAATCACCTCACACTTCTCTGCATTGAACTTCATCTGCCACCTACCTGCCCACTCCACCAACTTGTCTATGCCCTTTTGAAGTTCTATAATGTTCTCCACATAGTTTACAATGCTTCCAAGTTTTATATCATACGCAAATTTTGGAATTTTCCCCTGCACAACAAGATCTAGATCATTAACATATATCAGGAAAAGTAAGGGTCCCAATACCGACCCCTGCCTTTTCTGGTGATTGTTAACAACCTCTTGGTGCTGAGAAGATCAGCAAGCCGCCCTCCTCCCTCAACCAAAGCTACCGACAAAAAAGATGAGGCAGAATTTTACGTTCCCCTGCTGGTGCGTTTGTAGGTGGGGCGTGGATGTAAAATTCTTCGGATGGTCTCCCCACTCGGCTTTCACCCACCCTGACCTCTCTTCAATTTTACGGTGGGCTGGGCGAAGCCTAGGCAGCCCCCTTTCCCCCCACCCTTGCCCTCATCCCAATTGAGGCCCTTAAGTGACCAATTAAAGACACGTAATGGCCATTTCCCACCCAGCCTGAAAAGTCACCTGCTCAGGCCTCAGGTAGGAAGAGGGGAGGGCGCCTCCAGCAACAGCCTCCTTTAAATATCGGGAGGCCCCTCCAAAAGGTCTGGCTGCTGTGGGTGTTTTCTCTCCCCCAGCCACTCCACCAAAACCCCTACCCCCTCTGTCCAATCCTCTCCCTCACCCCCCTCCCCGCCCGGAGGCCCCCAAAACTCACCTGGCCGTGGACTCCCAGGGCTTAAACTCTGGGGACTGCTTGCAGTCCCAGTCCTGGCCACCGCAGCTTGCGGCGCTGCCGGGACAAGGACTGCTGGCCAATCCGATTGTCTGGCAGCTCTCTGAAGCAAACTTTCTCCCAACTGAGCCACTCATTGGAGCACTAAATGGCAGTGGGGCAGCCACTATCGGAGGTGATGTGTTGTCTGCAAACTCCTCAGATCCATCACTTTATGATGTAAGACATATGGAGGAACACAGGAAAAGGAGCTTTCCATTCAAGATGATTCTGCTATGCAGTTAGTTTATGGCTAGTCTGTATCCTAACTGCATGTACCCACATTGGTTCCATGCTTCTTAATACACATGCCTAACAAAACTTCCTGGATGTGAGAAATGTCAGGTGTTGAAATACTTTTAGGGTGCTTTGATGCCATGATAAAATGCAGTTTTCTTTCTTAATTTTACACTATTCAGTGTTCCACAAGCAAGTCTGACAAGCTTACGAGGATCGAATGTGTGGGTCATCTGTTCAAATCGTGATTAATAACGGATTATAAAGGAGCAGGTGATCCTGAGTAACAGAATGAGCTGCTTGCGCGCAGAGTGGCCTCCAGTTCAGCACAAGGTTGGAGAAGGGGAATACAACCTCTTACCCCCACCATTGTCACCATTACGGAGAAAGCAATGGTTGGAGCAGCCTTGCATTGCAATCAAATTCATTTAGTTTGAATTAACTGTGATCTGTGGCAGGCACACTGGATGAAAACAGGTTTCTACGGATCTACAACTTGATGTTCAACCTAAATCATAAGAAACAGCCCCATCTTCAAAATCCCATGTAGGGCACACAGTCCCTTTTTGTAGGAGCTTACACAGAAAATAAATCACAAAGAACTAGACGCTTGTGAAAGTAAATCTCATCCTGCTTTGTATGTTTTTCCTGACACATAAATCCAGGCAAGGACGAGTAAGCACGAGAAATGTCGGCACGGAATCCCTGGAGTAAAAGATCTGTCATTTTGAGTGGATTGATGGCCCATGTTAATGGGACATGCCATTTCCCCCAGTGCCAGGAATTCTGTGGTCCCACAGGCCTGACCGGCAGGACCTGATCAACATTGAGAATGACAAGTGCAAAGTGCTACTCACCTGCTCCCACTGAAATGTCAGCGAGTGTTTTTCTTTGGAATGCAGGCAGTCGATATCTCCATTCAAACTCATTATCACCTCAACAAATTCAGCTTTTTTTTTTCCCCCTCCAGCGTTGGCGACATAATATCAGGTATTTTTCACAATATTATTGCACGAGCATAAAGGAAGAGACTAAATGACCCCTGTTTCCCCTAATTTGCAAATGGGAAAAAAACAAGCAGCAAATTGCCAAGAGTAAAGTTGACACGTGTTTGGTGTCTGACTACAGTGCTATGGCACCACTTGTGTTGAAAACTGAGCTTTCTAAAGCAGGCTTCTGACTGGCTCCCAGTCCTTTTGAAACAGATAATAAACGTATAATTGTGCTCAGGCTCGGTTTGTCTTGCTGTCTTATGTCCCAATTTGCAGAAGGATAGCAAAAATGAACAAAGGCAACATCAGTCATGTAACGGAACCACTTTACTCTAGGAGGTTAGCTAACCTGGGTTACAGCCTACTTCGTCATTGGCCTTACCTTATGCTCATATGGAGCAGAATTTTATCAGCTGCAAAGGGGCGAGGGGGTTATTTTAGAAAGCCTCGCATCGGGGCTGCTCCTCAACACGTTCTAGCCAGAAGCGGGGTGAGATCTGCATCAGTTATTGCCCGCAGTGGGGGCTTGATAATTAGGAGCGATTAGGGACAAATTGGTGATGCCATTAAGATCTTACTGGTGATGGATGGCTGACCCACTGAGGCTGAAGCCCAGGCGACCAGTAAGGCCTCCTTTTACCTTTCCCGCTCCCAGGGCCACGTGTGCCAGAGGCCTCTTAACTGGCCGCCTCTAGGAAGATTGCATAGATGAGCGGACCTCAAAAAATATCAGGGTTGGAACAAGGAAGTGGTCCTGACCACTGATGAAAACCTAAGGAATTATGATTCGGCATATAGGCCAGGATTTTCCGGTCGTCAGGCGGGCTCGGCCGGAGCGGTCTTGGAGTCGACCGCCACCCGCGATTGGCTCCGCACCACAATTTCATACGGGCGGGCCGATTAAGGTCTGCCCTACGTAGATCGTGAGTGGTAGCGCTACCTGTGCGGGCGGTGGGGAGGAGGGAGAGTCGGGCCCAGTGCGCAGTTTGCACATGCATGTGAAAGAGTGCTTCAACCTTCCTGAGGGACGGAGCTGCCTTAGGGAGATTGAAGCGCTATTTAAAAAAAAATAACTTAAGACAATAAAAATTTAATAAAACATGTCCCCGAGGTCACATGAGATGGGACATGTTTTTATTTTCAAAATAACATTTTTATTTAATTAGTATTAGCTTTAGGAAACCTCATCCCGCTCGTGGATGAGGTTTCCTAAAAAATGTAAAGGCCGCTTGGCCTTTTCGCCTGCCCGCCAACCGTAAGGTTGAACGGGCAGCGTAAAATTCAACCTCAATTACCTTGTTAATGGCCTTAATAGGCCTTTCAATTGGCACGCGCCCGCTGAATGAAATATCACGCGAGTTCGCAATGACGTTGGGACGCACGTCCGACGTAATCACACGCCATTTTATGTTCCGGCGTGTCAAGCGCGCACTCGCACGCCAAATGTGAAATTTTGCCCATAAAGTCTGCTTCTAAGTAGACTATCAATAAAGTGGCCAGAGTGGCCAAAGTGGCTAGGGAAAACCTGTGAATTGATTAAATTCTGTGGAACGCAATGACCAGAGGAAACACACCCATCTTGTTGATCAACTCTTCCAGTTTCTGCATGTACCTAGGTCTCATCCCATCAGAAACAGCTTCAGAACTTTGCTGGGCCCCCACACACATTTACTGATCCCATAATGGCTTAGTAATTCAATGAAATCTGGTCTAGAGATATATGAACATAGAAAGGAGCAAGTTCGCTTCTAATTAAAAGCAGAAAGTGCTGGAAAAACTCAGCAGGTCCGCAATCATCGATGGAAAGAAAAACAGAGTTAGATTTTTGAGTCCAATGCGACTAGTCTTCGGAAGTTCAATTCTGCGTTGGTGCTGAGCTTAGCTGATCATGGCCGAAGTGGCATTTCAGAAGCACAGAGTTGTTACAGCACAGGAGGTGGCCATTCAGTCCATCGTGTTTGTGCCAGCTCTCCATAGGAGCAATTTACCAAGTCCCACTCCCCACCTTCTCCTCGTAACCCTACACATTCTTTCCATTCAAATAACAATCAAATTCCCCCTTAAATGCCTCGATTGAACCTGCCTCCACCACACTCTCAGGCAGTGCATTCCAGATCCTAACCACTCCTTGTGGAAAAATGTTTTTCCTCATGTCTCCATTGTTTCTCTTGTCAATTGCCTTAAATCTGTGTCCTCTTGTTCTCGATTCTTCCGCCAATGGGAACTATTTTTCCCTAATTACTCTGGTCAGACCACTCATAATTTTGAATACCTCTATCAAATCTGCTCTCAACCTTCTCTTCCCCAAAGAAATCAGACCTAACTTCTCCAATCTTTCTATGTAACTGAAGTTCCTCATCCCTGGGACCATTCTTGTGAATCTTCTCTGTATTCTCTCTAATGTCTTCACATCTTTCCAAAAGTGCAGTGCCCAGAACTGGATGCAGTACTCCAGTTGAGGCCTAACCAGTGTTCTATACAAATTTAACATAACTTTATAGCTTCTATACTCCATGGCCCTATTGATAAAACCTAGGTACTGTATGCTTTATTAACTGCATTCTCAACCTGCCCTGCCACTTTGAATGATTTACGCACATATATATCCAGGTCCCTCTGCTCCCGCACACTGTTTGGGATTGTACACTTTATTTTATATTGTCTCCACGTTCTTCCAAAAGGAATCACTTCACACTTCTCTGCATTAAATTTCATCTGCCACTTGTCCGCCCATTCCACCAATCTGTCCTTTTAAAGTACTACAGCACCCTCCTAACAGTTCACAATGCCCCCAAGATTTATATCATTCACAAGCTTCGAAATTGTACCCTTTACACTAAGGTCTAGATCATTAATATACATCAGGAAAAGCAGCTCTATTTAGGAGTGATGCTACCAATTTTTTGATTTTTTCATAGAGTCACTGATTTTGCGCTTTTTTAGCACATGTGACTCCTAGTGAGAGGAGAGAGGAACTGCATGAAGCCATGAGAACAAATGTAATATCTTATTCATAAAATTATGAGTACTGCCAATTTTAAACACAGTGCAACATACAGTATTCTAGTACAGGGAGGTGTTCCTGCTCACTAGTCAGTGATTGGTACTGTAAAATATTCATGTACAGATATTGGGCAAAGAAAGGCTGAAGCTCATTTGTGACACATGCCCCCAGTTGTCCAGTAACATTCCAACACTCACCTATCAAAGTTCACATATGAAAAAGTTTCCACTCAGAGGATGAGCTGGCATGTGGATCCGTTCACAGGCAGGGTCTACAGAAAGGAAGCAGAAAAAAGGGGAAAATAAATGGCACAGACGTTTTCAGTCGAGTGAACATTAGTCCTATAGTCCCAGTTCAAACATCATCATGACCAGTGGCACATGAATGGTGATATCTCATGGGCTATGATTGCAACAGTGCAGTTGCCTGTCTGTTTTCCTGCCACAGAATCACTCACAGGTGGATTGTGGTAGTATTGTTTTGGTGCCCAAAGGTATATTTAGCTATACTTGGTGTTGCTGGCAATGCTGTTTGATAAGAGGGACCTTGGTAGTTGGGTAGCAACAATGAGCATTTGCCAATAGGTTTGAGGCTTTTCCCAGAATAGTTCCAAAAGGTTAATTTCAGCATTGCAAGGTTGATGTTATTCAGTGTTTCTGCCACCACAGCAGTGAAGCTGTTTATCAATGTAAGGCAGATTTTTCATCTCAATGGTGCCAATTAGGCTCTATAACTAGTACTGGGGTTTTCACTTAGTTTGATCTCTAAAGGTTGAGGATTGGGCCCCAGTGTAGACCTCTGACAAACATCAGTACGAACGCAACTTGCCAGCGAGTGACAAGGATATACTCCCATGTCACATGATTTTTTTTCCTGGTACCGTCCCATCCAAGGAGGGACATAAGGGTGCTACATTGATTCTTGTTGGATTATTTACTTATGGTCACTTTGACATGTAAAATGCTCTTGTACTCAAATGCGGCCTGGACTGACCAATTGGATGTTGACTGCTATGACAGACAGTGCTCTTGTCTGTTCCTGTTCATTGTAAAAGAAAGCAGGGAATGTTTGACACAGTTATCACTCTCCACAGAGGGGAATACAGTAGCTTGATAGGAATCTAACTTCCTTCTGTTGCAGCATTCGTGATGGCCCTCAGAATGGCCAGCGCTGGCATGATGGGCTGAATGGCCTCCTTCTGCTCCGTAACTTTTCTATGGTTCCATTGGAATAATTGTACCTCCCATTGTCTTCAAATGCTGGTCATATTAAACGATGGGCTGCATTTTACTGAGGTGGGGTGGGGTGAGGGTTGGAAGTTCAGGGGATGGAAGGCTCTGTGCAAGCCCGCCCTGCAGCCATAGCACGCTGCGGGTCTCACTGTGGGATTCCTGCCTCTCACTGGGGAAGAAGACCTGCCCTCTGGAGCTGCCAGCCAATCCGATTGGCCAGCAGCTCCAGTAGTCCCGGCACTGCCAAGAGCTCTGCAGTGAGCATTGCTGGGACTGCAACCAGCCCCAAGCAGTGAGGTAAGTCTGAGGTATTGATCAGGGAGGGTTTGGCTAGCTTAGGGAGAGGAGTAGGTTTGGAGAGCAGGTGGGTAGGAAGGAAGGAGGGGTACTATCCTAAGGGGGCTGCCACTGGTGTGTAAAGGGCACTCACCGAAGATAGCGCACTCACTTCCTCCCCACCCTTTTAAAAAGGTTTTGTAAAAAATGGGCTGCCCCCTTCCCACCTGCCTGCCCTTGCCAACTGTAGTATGGTATGGGCAGCCTATTACCGGGGTCTGGTGAAGAGTCATACGCACTCGAAACGTTAACTGTATTCCTCTCCGCAGATGCTGTCAGACCTGCTGGGTTTTTCCAGGTATTTTTATTTTTGTTTTTGTCTATTACTGGGGTCAATTGGCTTGTTAACAAGCTCAGTTGACCCTCCATTATTTATTTACATATGCTGGGCAGGTTGCCAAATTCGGTGCCCACCCACCTACCATGTTATGGGGGTGAGCTCAGGGGTGGATGGGAAGGTAGTGGGCAGGGCACCTGCCCTATTTTACATGCTCCCCCCACCCCCCACCCTGCCCCCCCCCCACCCCGGCACCACTGAAAACACACCTGGTGAGGGGGTGTAAAATCCAGCCTGATACAGTCATCACCATCCATGTCATGTTTTGTAATGTTCGATTCGCTTATCAATCCTAAATCTGTACAAGTGGCAACATAGCCACTAATCTTTTGATGAAGTCGCTCAGCTGTGCCTCAAGCCAAACTTTAATACTCAAAATAACTAGTGTAATCAACAAGGTGATGGCCAGAAACACAGGGCTTAATTTTCCTTCACCCACAAGGAAGGGAGCAGAACCTCTGCCCACCCATGTACACTACCAGAAAGTCACCCACCAGGGGCAGGTTTGCAAGGGTATCCCTACTCCTGATGGGTTTACTGCCAAGGGGAAGAATAAAGGTAAAAAAGTCTCCGAAGGATACAAGGATTCTCCCAATCATCCATCTGTGGCAGAAAAGCCATGGATATTCATCCCTGAACTAACATCAGTAAAACAGATGATCTAATCATTTTCACGTTGCTGCTTGTGAGATCTTGCTGTGCAAGAATTAGCTGCAGCGTTTCCTACAATATAACTGTTACTACCCTTCAAGAACTGCTTTATTGGCTGCATATTGGTGTGCCATGAGCTCGTGAAAGTTGCTATATAAATGCAAGTTATTTCTTTTTATCCAGGGGAAAACATCGTCAACACTATTTATACCCTGTGTTTATGTTGGTGTTACAGCAGGGAGGGAAGAAGAACCTCACAAAAATTTATCCCCCAACCCCCCCAAGTTGTTTTCACTCCAGGTTCAGACGTGCTACAAGCTGCTTCTTACTAGTTCATATTTTGAGCGATCGGCACAGAGTGCTGGTGTTGGAGTTTTTAAAAATTTATTCTTTCATGGGATGTGGGTGTCATTGGTAACACCAGTATTTGTTGTCCATCCTTAATTGCCCTTGAACTGAATGGCTTGCTAGGCTGTTTCAGAGGGCAGTTAAGAGCCAACCACATTGTTGTGGGTCTGGAGTCACATATAGGTCAGACCAGGTAAGGATGGCAGATTTTCTTTTCTGAAGGACATTAACGAACTAGTTGGGTTTTTATGACAATCGATGATAGTTTAATAGTCACCATCACTGAGAGTACTTTTCAATTCCAGGTTTTAGTATAGCCTATAAAACCTTGGCTGCCTTCTGCTAGATTCATCAACCCAGCCTGCAACTGGGAAGTCTTAGTAAACCGATAATGTTAAGGGCTGGTTTCTAAATAAATCAGAAAATATTCTGAGCTCAATTGCTAAAAGCTGTTTATATTTATTGATGAGCTTTTAAACTGAAAGCTTTAAAGACTGCCTGTGAATACTAGATAATAAAATAATACTTAATGGGGTTAATGTATTTAAATGATGGAAATCAAGATATTTTTTCAAAAATCAGTTTACTTTTAAATTGTAAACATTGACCATGAGATTGAGAAACAAAATGTCTGCTTAATGAATGATTATATGCACAGATTTAGGGCTGACTAAAATTCTCGAGGATGAGGATTTGAGGGAGCTGTCAAAATCTTTTATTAATCATGAGTTTCAAAGTTTTTTTTTATTTACATGTTGTCTATTAAACAAATGCAACAGCATGGATAGCTCTCCCTCTATTCCTAAATTAAGGCTCAGCTTGGCTCATTGTTGATCCAAAGGCCATGGGTTAACTCCAGGATTTGAAGATTACTCCCTCGTCAGTGTAGTACTGAGGGTGTGCTGTGCAGCCAGAGATGCCATCTTTCAGTTGAGGCGTTAATCAGCTTTTTCAGGTGGACATAAAAAACCCTATAACGTTGTTAGATGAGCAGAGGAGTTACCAGTGTCCTGGAAAAGATTTACCCTCAACCAACGCCACAAAAAAACACAAATCAGCTGGTCATTCATCTCCATGCTGTCTGTAGGACCTTGCTAGCAGGCACATTAGTCCACAAAATAACAATGATTCTTCTTCAAAAGATATGGCTGTACATGGAGCACTTTGCAACATTCTGATATGAAAAGTACAATTTAATTTGCTGTATATAATGTTTATTACTTATATTAAGAAAAATGCTATTTGAATTGGAGAAACTACATCGGTTACATACATCGGACATACGGCACAAAAACATGCTATTCAGCCCAACCAGTCTATGCCAGTATTTATGCTCCACTCACCTTTCCTTGTATCAATCTGTCTGCGTAACCCTCTATTTTTTCTCACTCATATACTTGTCTAGCTTCCCCTTAAACGCTATGCTATTTTTGTTTCAACCATTCCCTGTGTTAGCGAGTTCCGCATTCATACCACTCTTTGGGTGAAAAAGTTTCTTTTGAATTCCCTGTTGGGTTCTTGGTGACTATCTTATACTGATGGCCTCTAGTTATGGATTTCTTGGTGGAATTTAAACTTTCACTCTCAGCAGTTATACCAGGTATGACTTGTGCTTGTTGTTGTGGCTTGTTTATAAAATCAGGATTACCTTAAACGAAAATGTCAAATGAAGCAGAAGGTGGTCAAACATCAATCATCTTCTCCCAGTCAGTGAGCTGCCAGCTGTGGGTTAATATATAGATCTGTAATTTGCTTTGAAGGTGGACTCATGCCGAACCCAGGGGTGCTGATGGTTCAAACCTGAGATAGATCTCACAGCGCACAAACTGACTTCATACTGTATGATTTATTCATTAAGTGCAGGGCTATGTTAAGTTACTAAGCTCCCCGAGTGACACCAGTCATGTGGCACAACATTGCAGTTCATTAATTGTGCCCCCTGGATTTCTATCAGATGAGAGTAAATTTTCAATTGTTTAATACACTGATGTCCACCTAGAAATGCGCAGGCAATGTTTGCATCATTGATTGTGAGGCAGACTTTGGCAGGGTTTTGGAGGTCCATTCACTTAATTATTCACTTCTTCTGAATTTGTTAGCCATGTATGGGAGGATAGAGGTCACATGGGCAGGATATTAAGTGCAGCAGCAGGTAAGAGCTGCTACTATGTCTTAAAGGGGCAGCTGCATATGTCTCAGAGTATGCCATAGAATCTGAATATTCAGCGCATTGCTACAGCTTGCTAAACCCCAGAGGGAAGAGAGGACCAGCCTCTTTGCAGAGAGAGCCCAAGAGGTGATGTTGAGTGAGGTGCAGCAAGGGAAGGTTACCACATCTTTGGGTCAGACAGTTTAGATGTCTGCTGCTTGGGTTGCCTGAGAAGAGGTGAGAAAGCAGGGGAAGGATTGAAGCTTTAAATGTCTGGAGGTCATTGATGCAGATACGCAAAAGATCTAACACATTAAGGAAGATAACAAGGCAAATTTATGCTGAATGCACTGACTACAGGCGAAATAGTGTGGAGTAACTTAAACACAAACTGTCACTTCAACTACTGCACTTTGACTTTGGCGATATGATGATCACTTGGGAATCTCTTTGTCTTTTTCACCCAGAATTTTGAATTATATAGTTAAAACATCAGAATGCAAGGCACAAGAAGAGAATTTTTTTGACTCCAAGGGTTGAGAGCCTTAGGTGTTCTCTATCCCAGAGGACTGTGGGTGCCTAGTCACTGAGTATATCTAAATGTAAGAGCAACAGATTTTTGGACACTGAGAGACTCAAAGGATATGGAGATAGGGTGAAAGTGGATGTGATATAGAAGGTCTGTTCAAATCTTATTGGATGGTGCAGGAGAGGCTCAAGAGGCTGTATGGACTACACTTTTGTGCTTAGGACAAAGGATAAATAAAAATAAAAGACAAATTTAGGGCTGGTGTCAGAAAGTTCTAATGATGCACTCAAACCACTTGTAGCAAGCACAAACAGAAAAACTCTGGGGGTTCTGAATTTGAGTTAGAGCTAGAAAGCTGGTTGCCTAAGTTTTTCATTTGTTCATTCACAGGATGTTCATATCAAGATGAGCATTTGTTGCTTATCCTTAATTGCCCTTGAGAAGGTGGTGCTGAGCCACCTCCTTGAAGCATTGCAGTCCATGTGGTGTAGGTACAACCGCAGTGCAGTTCGGGAGGGAGTTCTAAGATTTTGACTCAGTGATGATGAGTAAGACAGTACAAATGAAGAGGAATGTAAGGCTCTTTTGGATAGATGAACTAAGTTGGACTGATTGACCTTCCTTATCTAAAATGTGGAATCTATTCCTTAGCTGCATCCACAGTACTTTATTTTCCTTATGTATACATGTCTTGTTACTTATCCATTGTGGACTAGGCTCTTGGCTCTGTTGATGATTGAGCAGTCAGCTTGGTTTATGAATGGGAATCAGAGGGGTGGATCTGTCATTAGGCACTGTGTCTCTTCACACTTGGCTCCAAGTAATTTTATGAACCAATCATCTAATGGGTTGAATGGTGCCCAGACAAAGAATGGAAACCCCACCTGTGATCCATGCTGGTAAGCGGGAAGAATTTTAATGGGTTAAACTCCAGCATTAACCCTGCACATATATAATATATATACTTACGGGTCCTTAAACTCGCTGGACTAATTGTTTCTGGATGGGGATAGATGCACACTCTCTTTATCATGTTGAAACTCTAGACATGTAGTTTTCTCAGCTGCTTGGGTTGGAACATACTGATTGATTTCTGCATTTGTTTGTGAGCTGGATAAGCTAAAAGAAAGGACACGTTCTGCCTCAGTTCTGAGGATCTGAGGATTGTAATACCTTAATCCACATATCAGCGTAATTATGAGTTCATCTGCCGTAGAAGCAGTTCACCTGCTCTAAATAGAGTAAGTGAAAGTGGCAGGTGCTCTTCCCCATTCCCTTTAGTGTGTGTGTGTAAAGCCACCCCCTGTTTTATAGTGAGATTCACAACACTGAAGAGTACAGGTAAAATAAATAATAGCGATGTGGAACTTTAAAGAAAAATAACAAAGCAAGTACCTTAGAAAGAAAGAGCAGGAAGGGAGAAAGCATTTATTTGCTGAGGTTAAATGATTGCTGAGGACTGTAGGATCTGTTGTCAAGGTAACGCCGCAGGAGCGGGCAATATTTAAATTAGAAGTAACATAACTGCCAAACGTAAGCAGTGTTCACACCATAAGCTGCGGGGATGGGGCTAAACTGGCTGGCAATGCGTAGGAGTCACGCAAGCTGTCAGCATTTAAAAATTGTAAACCAGAACACCCCAAGCTGGACATTGGACCATCAGGGAGTTCTAAACCATGGATGGAAAATACAGACAAGGCAAGAAAACAAATGCCTCCGCCCAAACAAAAACACTGTAGCCATGCAACATCCTTTATGCAACTCTAAGGTCTATCGGGCCACCAGGGGCTCAACAATAACTATTCCCCACCCCCAACTATTGAGAAAAATGACTGACTCCTGTGGGACCCTGCAGCTCCAAGAGCTGGAAACAAGGCTGAGAAACGCTCCGCAAAGAGGTCGGCTTGTGGAAAAGAAATTCATTCCTTGCAGAGTAGCACACATTTAATAAATCCAATCCAAAGATGATTTTCACAGCCTTGAAGGAAAAAAGGTCGAAGGAAACTCACTGTGCAGAAGCTTACATTTCCAGCTCCATTTTGACCCACGCATTGGTTGTTAGCACTTGAACTGAAAGTTGCTATACTGTAACTATTGTTCAAGTGTGAATGTTATGAATCAAAAGAGACGCTGGCCTGAATTCAACTGAATTGGTGGAAAATGTGGGAATGATATTACTGATGGAAAAAGGGGTTTGCGAGTCATGCAGCAATCCCAAGTGGCCTGTAAATGAATATGTGCTTCGGATGTTTTCCAGAAGGGTGACATCATGTCGGAGGGTACTTATGACATCAATTAAAACAACCACCATAACAATGTTATAATTAGATCTTTAAAATGTGGCACTGTTAACAATATATATATTTTCCAACCTGGATCAGTGATGACAGGGTTCCCTTCCTTGGAATATAGAAAGATTTCTTTTAAACTTCAGAATGATTAAAATTACCACCAATTATGCCAGTTTGATTGATGGCTTTGCTTTTGTTGGTAATTGTAATATTATAACACTAAACCAATGAAAAAGATATAAATCAAGAAAATAAATCACTATTAAAATGTAAACTAACTAGAACATATAATGAGAACAATAAGAGTCCATATCAGAAATTAGGCCATTTTGCTTCACATGTGTTTTCATTTTTGTGAAAGTATTAATTTGGTATTTTGGCTGGTTGATTGGTATTAACTCCTTCACTGTGGACTCCATTAGAAGACATTTTAATTGGAATTTGATGTAGGGCCCCAGTTTCAGCCTACTGCCATTTCTCTATTTATACAACTATATTTCTCATGAGGCACCTTATCAAACTTTTTCTGAAAATCCATATATCCTTTACCTCTGCATTCTCCCTTTCTCCGTGTACTCCGATTTCATTGAAGATCTATGCTGTCTCAAACTGTCCATGTCTTTTTAAGTCTTCCCTGATCTTGTTTATTGTTAGGGGTATCCTATATTATTAAACACAACCAAGAGAAGACTGACCTTTCATTTGGTTTATCACATTTCCCTTTCTTGACGAGGGGTATGACATGTTTTGATCTCTGGTCCTTTGTACAAATCTTGTTTCCAATAGGAAAGGTATAGTTAGTGCCTCTGTTATACTCCTTGACCTCCTTCAGTATCCTGTACTGTCTAAGGTCTGGGCCTAGTCACTTTTCTTCTTTTTCAGTCCCCTCAATGTTAATAGTTTTCTGTTGTTATGGCTCTCCCAGATCTTCTTCCTTCCCCCACTTCCGGCATTCCTATAACCACCCCTTCACCTTTATCTGACAACGGATGAGTTAAAATAATGACTAAGTATCCCCACTATTCCTTAACTTTCAATTAGTACAAGGTAGCCCTTCAACTCTTGGGCTGTAATTTTCCAGCCCCCCACCCCGCCCTCCCCCCATCTCCTCCTCATGGTGGGGCCAGAGAGCCATTGAAATCTCCATTCACATCGGCGGGACTGGAAGATCCCATCGGCTAAGGGGCTGGAAAATCCTGCCTAGATATCTCCGCCCCTTCTCTGATTATTTCCTTGCTTCTTGTGAGTTTATAAAAATCCTTTTCACCGCTCTTTATGTTTAATCTTCATTTGTATTCCCTATTAGCAGTCCTAGTCTCATTTTTTTGCTTCCCTTCTATGTTTATTATATTTTTACTTTTTTTTCTCTGTGTTATACTACTTATAGGTATCATATGCCTCTAATACATGGGATCTTTTATGTCCCCCTGACAGCGCAGATTTAACATCTCACCTGATACATATAGCATTTGCAACTGTGCAGCACTCCCTCAGTAAGGCAGTGAAGTGTCAACCTAGATTACACACTAGCATTTGCAGTAGGGCTTGAACTCATGATCTTCCAAATCAGAAGTGAGTTTGCTGCTACTAAGCCAAAACTGAAACAATCATAGCTCTTGGTATCTTTGTCCTTTCCATTGTTTCACATTCTCATTCTTCACTATCCTCCTCCTGCCCATCTGCCTCAGATGCATCCCTCCATATCACCATAAGTTTATTATTTGACACTGCTTTGCCCTTCATTATTTAATTCTTAAAACTCCTCCCATATACTCAAAGGTAAATCTCTCAAACTAACCCATGTGTTTTAGTAACAGAGATAAGATTCATTAGTTTGCCTCTATGATATAATTATACTTGATCATTACATTACTAAAAATGCAAGAAACACACAAGCACAAACTATGACTTGACATGAGATTCTAGAGGTAGGATGTATCACTACTTTTTTGAATTTGATAGAATGATGGCTTCTTATTATCGTGGCACTCTGAGTATATATTTTCATTTCTTTCCTTCAACATCTTTAGTTCAATTCCAGTTGAGATCAAAACTGGCTCTACACTGGGGAGGGGAAGGGAGTGAGATCTTGTCACCCATGTACCAGCAGTGCATCAGGGAGCCTGTGAAAGACCAAATCTGCCAAAAGTCTTGTAGAATCTCAGACTATATAAGACATATGTTGTGCAAATGATACTTGGCGCTCTTGAGAACGATTCATTCTTTTATTGTTTTCTATCTATTTGTGCCAGTGTTTTGGCACTTCTGTGTAGTTAACGTTATTTATAATAAACCTGACTAGGTCTATCTAGAACGTAACTGTTTGGAAGTGTGATAGTTATTACCTTTCTGAATAAATGTGAGAACGTGGGAACTTTTCCTTGGGATCTGACATATCAAAAGGAGTCAATGTTAATGCTTCAATATGGCATCCCACTGTTAGCAGACACAACGTCATCGGTTTTTGTCTCTGGCAAAACTATGGTGGGTCGCAAATGGAGGACCCACTCCGACTGCTTAATGATATCAGCAGGAGACCCAATCACTTTCTGTGGTATAAATGTAACAAATGAAAAGTTGCAGAATTATCCAGATTTAGTTTATTCAACTCAAGTGGTTGCAGCCCTTTCTATTCCTGTAAAATATCTCCTATGAAATAAACCACGTGCCCAATAAGTACAACAAAAAGTCTTTATTCACAAATTGGGGAAATGCTGACACCTTTCTGTGATAATGGATGTATTGAGCATAATCTATTTTCACAAATAACATTCACTGTGACAATCAGCTATCATTAGCAATGAATCCAGGAGATGGATATAAGGATGTTAGAATCCTTCCACTCAAGGTAAAATCTCTACATTGTCTGTTAAATTGGATAAAAGTAGCTGCTAAAAGCCTTCCGAATCGTTTATATAATATAAAAGCAAAACACTGCGGATGCTGGAAATCTGAAATAAAAACAGAAAATGCTGGAAAAACTCGGCAGGTCTGGCAGCATCTGTTGAGAGAGAAACAGAATTAACGTTTCGAGTCTCTATGACCCTTCTTCAGAGTATACTACTTATAGATATCATACAGACTCGAAACATTAACTATTTCTCTCTCCACAGATGCAGCCAGACCTGCTGAGCTTTTCCAGCATTTTCTGTTTTCCCTTCCGAATCACTGTATGCGTCATCAGCTGGAAACAGGTTAGTAGGTGCTATGTCTTCTTGTTCCCATAGGTTAGAAATCATCATACTTCAGACTTAAAATGCTGGAGCTTCATTAAGTATATTTCTTTCAGCTTCCCATGAGGCCGGCGGACTGATTGGCTGCTACATTGCTACTTGGCTTCAGAGCGACAATGAATGTGGCACCCCAGGATATATATTCACATAACAATTAGTTCCTAGTTCTTTATAATATGACAATAATAATATAACAGTGGGATAGAAATTCCATAGGCCAGGATTTTCAAAGCGCCCCGACATTATTTCAGTTGACAGGCGCCCACTGGAGTCGGCAGCTTGCCCGCCGACAATTAAGAGGCCTATTAAGGCCATTAATCAATCAATTAACCGATATTTTTCCCTGCCTGTCCAATTCGATTTTTGAGAAAACCTCATCCACGGGAGGGATGAGACTTCCGTAATTAAATTTTTAAAAAGTTGGCAGGATTTTTATAATCTCCGTGTAAAGGTGCATGAATCCACTGTCTGGACATTTTTTTTTCCCGGGATTTTAAAATCTTTAAAATTCTTCAGCTCCCTGAGGCAGCTCTGTGCCCTTAGGGAGATTTCAATGCACGCTCCCCCGCGCATGCACAGACTTCAGTGCTCGCCCTCTTCCCACCCCCCCACCCCGGCAGTGCTGGGGCTCTCAGCGCACGTTTCACGTTGGCTGGCCCATTGATTGGCCAGCCCAGTGTGAAATCACAATCAGGGCCCGATCACAGCCCGTGGACCGTTTTGCGGCGCCCGACGAAGGGAAAATCCTGCCCATAGGATTGAACCAGTCCCACTTCTGCCAAAGCAGGAGAGAAAGCAATTTGAGTCGTTCTACTTGAGACTCATGCAGATTATTAGATTAAGAAGTGGTGCAGAAGAGGATGATAATGCCTGTCATTCAATCATGAAATTTATATTGACCTATTCAGTTATTGTAACTATATTCTTATCAAAACTATAGATATGGCTGTGTAATCTTGTAATTTATTCTGTAATCTTCTCTCCTTGCACAAAATAGTAATGTAATCCCATTACTTTAGATCGGGTCAGTCTACCCTTCTGACATTTAAAACAAATCTTGCCTATTCCACAAGGTAAGAACTTGCTCTTATTTTATTGGCTAACTACCTCTAGCACATTTTGAAAACCAAAAAAAAAGAACCCTTGTTGCATCAAAATGACCAAGACTGTACCGTAAGGACTATTAGGTCTATTTTTGGCCTAGAAAGCAGGTAATATTTCACACAAGCGAGTCAATGCATTGCCTCAAAACCATTCCTCTTCTGTGCAGTTCCTGCTGTAATTTTTCACCTTGTTGAACGCCTTATTTAACTCTGATATGCTTGGCACTGTTCAGCCTGCAATCTGCGAGGCTGATACTTGCTTTCATCTGAAAATGTTACTTTTTATGCTTTCTCCAGCCAGCTGAACTCTCTAGGCTACGCATTGCATCAGCCAATGACATCTGTTTTTGGCATTAAGGCATCATTCTGTCTCAGCTATCTTTACTAGCCAAGAGACAGATGAAAATGCACCCATTACTGCACCAACAGAATCTTTGAAATGGCAGTAAAGCTATGCAACTTGGGATGGCAAACAATTGCTGCAAGGCACATATTTAAATATTTAATCTTGACTAATATGTAATGTAGGGTGACTATTGAATATTACCTTAACAATGGTTAAAATTTATAGGTAGAGTTCACTTGTCATCAAAATCCTCGTCCATTGGTGCACTAATGCAGATGATAGTTCAAATTTTATTATTTCCTGTATAAATGAATAGGAAAGAGTTACTCTCCAGAGTAACTGAGAAAGCCATTGAAATAATGCAAATGGATCCTATTTATCAGTTATATGATTGCAATTGGAATGACACTGCAGACGACCCCAGTGATACCTTGATAGAAGACTGACTCGTGTAAATTGAAGGCCAGGCAAGAGAAGAAAGAAGATCTGCTACTTTCATTGAAGCTGTGCTGGAAGAGTATTTTTCAGAGGAAAAGGTAAACAGGCAACATGCTTGGTGGCAGCAGCAATGTGGAGGGAAGTGACCTTTAATGACACCTCTTCCAACCCCTTCCCTCCCACAGCTTCCCTCCACGCCGCACGTCAGGGCTGTTATGTGATAACTTGATGACCATGGGCAAGATAAATTTAAGCAGTTACTCCTGCTGTAGACCTTTGGGTACCAGTGCATACATGCTGCACATTAGAACAGAAGGGCAGGAAATTTTATGAATATCATCAGCGTATCTTCATGTCCTTGGATGCGTAAGGACATTGATGTCCTGAGCTTCGCTGGCTCCAGGTGTGTAGAGCATGCTAGCGGTCACTGGTTGAAACTTCCAATTGATTCTAGTCACCATTATGGCACATACCCATCACTGTTCATCACTGTCACTATATAGTCTGCCTCTTACCACCTTCACCTCATTAGGAATAGCGTTTCCACAATGCCAGAGGGCTGTCATTGAGCACTTGACTCCCTCTTGCCTATGAGGAGGACGTAAAAGAGGTTATGGGGTTACATGTTGCAGAGCAAAGTCATTGGGTTAGAGGTTAGTAGGTCCTCTCCAGGTCATCAGCAACATCCACATTGTGTGCTCTGTTGAAGAGCTGGGGAAAGTTAACAGGCCCCTCAACTAGACAAACGTGGGTAAAAGCAAAATACTGCGGATGCTGGAAATCTGAAACAAAAACAAAAATACCTGGAAAAACTCAGCAGGTCTGACAGTATCTGTGGAGAGGAATACAGTTGACGTTTTGAGTCCGCATGACTCTTCATCAGAACTAAGGAAATAGAGAAATGAGGCAAAATATAAGCTGGTAGAGGGGGGTGGGACAGATGGAGCCAAAGAGGGCCAGTGATAGGTGGAGGCAAAGAAGAGATTGCCAAAGATGTCATAGACAAAAGGACAAAGGGGTGTTGACAGTGGTGATATTATCTAAGGAATGTGCTAATGGGAACATTAAGGGTAGCAAGCAGGACAAGCTAGTGGCAGATAGCCCTAGTGGAGGTGGGGTGGGGGGAAGGGATTGAAATGGGCTAAAAGGTGGAGATAAAACAATAGATCGAAATAAATTTTAAAATAGGCAAACGTGGGACCTGGACCAGACATTTTGGTGGATGCAAAATTGGATGGAAAACTGGCAGAAATGGATCTCACCTGAGTAAAATGAGCCTGAATAGAGCGGGTTCCCTTACATTGCTCTCGTATCTCACTAAAAGTAGTGGAGATAAAAGAAATCCAGGTTTTTAAAGCTCTGACTGAAATGTTAATAAATGGAAGACCAGGTGTAAAATGTCATTATTCACCACTTCAGTGAATAATGGAAGTGCTGTAAAGAGTTTATTAGTTTAATAATTAAAAGTTTATTTCTTGAAAGCAAATAGAAGATACATATATACAAGATAGTGTGAAGTAAAATAATAGAACCTGACCATATTAACTTAAATACAGAAAAGAAGGCACTTGCATTTATATAGCAACCTCAGGATGTCTCAAAGCGCTTTACAGTTAATAAAATATTTTTGAAGTGTAATCAGGGTTGTAATGAAAGTAGGAAATGGAATCACCAATTTGCACACAGCAAGGTCCCACAACCAGTAACAAGACCATTAATTAGTGTTTGAGCAATAAATATTGAACAAAAGCTGGGAGAGCATCTCAGCTCTTCTTTGAATAATACAATGGAGCTTTTAGATCCAGCTGAGAGGGAAAACAGTGCCTTGATTTTATGTCCGATCTATTAAACAGCACCTCTGACAGTACAGTACTCCCTCAGTATGGCACTGAACTGTTAGCCCAGATTATGTGCTCAAGTCTCTGGAGTGGGTCTTGAACCCATATCCTCCTAGGTGAGGGTGCAACCAACTGAACCGTGGTTTACACATAAAAATGAGCTTGAGAACTCCCTTCAGAATCATAAACTAATGCAATATCAGAGAAATCCTTGAAGTTGATGTTGAACTATTTACAGAAGGAAAAGCTTAAAAGAAAGCAGAACAGGGAGGGGAACTGGTGACAAAAAACAGAGAGGCCCTCTACAGATGCTGCGTGTTACCTTCTAATAGCGTCTTGAACATTCGGCAGAGCAGTGGGCCAAGTGGATCAAGCCATAGCCATGTAAGATAGTAAGGAAAAACATTTAAAATAGATTTAAAAACAGAAAAATAAAGGTAGAAAAATGTGTTTCTATGGCTGCCTTGTAGGTCGCTGGTCGAATGAACCAATGTTGAGATCTGATTTGTCCTCAGGGTGTCATCTGTAACATCGACCAAACAATATTACAGGCACAGTACAGTACTGTAGTTATATTCATGTATCATTATGATATGAGGTTCTAAATCATATAGGCTTTTGACAGGTCATATCAATTACAGAGATAATTGCTTATGTTTACCCAGTGTTCTCATAGAGTTATTTTCAAATTTGCTTTTGTGAGCATTCAGATTTATGGAACTTAAGTGATGTTCAAGACAGAATTTTACACTTAAAAAACACACCTTGCATAGAAACTGCTTAGGTTGCTATTGTAACACTGGTCTTAATAATGGAAAACACTACAAAGGCCTTGAGGGAGAATTTGATCAACAAAGCCTGTGAGTTATTTTTGGTGCACACAAGAGTAAACTTCAAAAGCATGTGTAATTAATGAATAGGATCCAACTTCATCATTTCAGTGAGCCTCTCGGTTCCTCTAGAGATTAATGCATTCCCATTATTTATAGAGGAAATAATCCAATTCTGGACTATTGTCAGCACTAATGCACCAATAGATGAGGCCTTTGATGATGATTAAACATTAACCATAACCTTTAATCATTGCTAATGTAATGCCCTATACTAGGTATTAGTCATGAGGAAAATACTGACAGTAACAGGGCCTTGCAAAGAATGTCAATCTATTTAACTATAGGGCAAATTTTTTGTGAATCATACATTTCCTGCTCAGTATTTTCACATGTTAAGGTTTCTTGACAAGCATTAAAGCAAAAACCTACGGGACAATATGCCAAAAATACACAGCAGGTCTATCAGGCAATAAGCAGAAAAATACACGAGATAAGTGGAAAAATAAATTCTGATCTGTTTCCATATAACCTTCCACTTCAAGTTTGCATCTTCCAGTTACCACAAATACTGCTCCAATCAATGCTAGTTCACTCTGACATATGCACTTTGACATGTGAAAGGAAGAGCCTCCTCATACTAAACCATTATCACAGAACCATTAACTAAAGGGAGACTGAGTTAATGCGACTGCTCATTTTGATAGAGATTTAACACTCCTGAATTTGTTGATGCCAAAGGATAAATCATCACGCACAATGGCATATCTATTGAAAAATGATACTGGCTTGGAGTTGTCCTTAGTCTGTGTTGGTTTTACTAGCGCAATTCGCCCACAATCTTCCAAACATGCGCGAAAAGATCAAGGAATTTCAAGCATAAATTGTGTCCCATATAATTTGAGTTTATGTGCTGGTTTATAAAACATTATGCTGGCAGGAAGCCCCGCCCACTGATTTAACCACACCCCCAAATCAAATGAATCACCACGACGAGTTTCTGCTAATTGCACCCACTTTCACAACTTTGTAGAGGCCCTTAAGATTAGGCTTTTTTCTTGGGTGTATGAATACTAATCTGCACCTTTTAAAAGTTAAAAACTAAGCAACTGACTGCTGTGCACCAATAAAACTAGTAAATGCTTCTGTACAGTTTTGAAAGTTACCTTCAGTTATTTAAAATCACGTCACTCGCAGGTGGTGAAAAGATAAAAGGCTTGAATTTATTTATTGTCTTTTAAGACCCCATGATGTCCCAAAGCATTTTATAGCAATTGAAGTACTTTTTTGAAGTGCAGTCACTGTTGTAACATAGGAAGTACAACTGTAAATTTGCAAGCTCCCACAATGGGGCGTTGACCAGATAATCTGTTTGTTTAGTGATGTTGATTAAGGGATAAACATTGGTGAAGACAGCTGCAATAATTCCATTCCTCTTCTTCAAATTAACGCCATGGGATCTTATGCAACCACCTCAAGCTGGCAGGTGAGGCCTTGGTTTAATGCCTCATTCAAAAGACAGCACATCCAACTTTGCAACACTCCCTCAGTACTGCACTGGAAATCCAACCTAGATTTGTGTGCTCAAGGGCAAAATTTTTAGCTCGAGCATAAATTGATGCGTGTTGACGTCGGGCGAGCATCCCGATGTTAACACACAGTTGCACGATATTTCAGGCGGTGGGCGCGTGCCGGATTTGGCAGCTTGCCCGCCGATAATTAAAAGGCCTGCTAAGGCCATTGACAGGGCCATTAAAAGAAAATTTTCGCTGCTCTTCCAACCTTATGGTTGGCGGACAGGCGAAAAGGCCAAGTGGCCTTTGCACTTTTTAGGAAGCCTCAAGAACAGGCTTGCTGAGGTTTCCTAAAGCAAATAAAAATAAAATAAAAGTTTTAAAATTTAATTAATAAAATGTCCCTGCTGATGTGACAGAGTCACATGAGGGGACATGTTTTATTACATTTTTCAGCTCTGTGCCTCAGGGAGATTCTGAAGCGCGAAGTTTGCACTCGACCCGCTTGCCCTCCTTCCCCTGCCCGCACAGGCAGCGCTGAGTGCTGCCACTTGCGTTTCACATTGGGCGGGCCTTAATTGGCCCTTCTGGCCTCGATCGCTGGTGGTGATTGGCTCCCCGACTGCCCCCGCCCACCCCCGCCGAGCCCACCCGGCAAGGGCGAATCCTGCCCCAAGTCTCTGCAGTACTTTTTTTTCTCTTTCATGGGATGTGGGCATCACTGGCTAGGCCAGCATTTATTGCCCATCCCAAATTGCCCTTGAGAGGTTGGTGGAGAGTTGCCGCCTTGAACGAATGCAGTCCCTGTGGTGCAGGTACACCCACAGTGCTGTTAGGAAGAGAGTCCCAGGACTCTAATCCCACAACAGTGAAGGAACATTGATTTAGTGCCAAGTCAGGATGGTGTTTGGCTTTGATGGGAACTAGCAGGTGATGGTGTTCCCATGAATCTGCTGACCTTGTCTTTCTGGGTGGTTGGGGTTATGGGTTTGGTAGGTGCTGTTGAAGGAGCCTTGGTGGGTTGCAGGGCAGTGCATCTTGTTATAGTACACAATGGTGCCACTATTCATTGGCGGCAGAGGGAGTGAATATTTAAGTTGGTGGATGGTGTGCCAGTCAAGTGAGCTGCTTTGTCCTGAATGCCGTCGAGCTTCTTGAGTGTTGTTGGAGCAACATTCACCCAGGCAAGTGGAGGGCATTCCATCACACTCCTGATTTGTGCCTTGTAGATGGTGGACAGGCTTTGGGGAGTCAGGGGATGAGATACTCACCTCAGAATTCTCAGCTTCTGACCTGCTCTTGTAGCAGCAATATTTATATGGCTAGTCCAGTTCAGCTTCTGCTCAATGGTAACCTCCAGGATGTTGATAGTGGGGTATTCAGCAATAGTAATTCCATTGAATGTCAAGGTACTATGGTTATATTCTCTTTTGCTGGAGAAGTCATTGCCTGGCACTTGTGTGTGAATGTTATTTGCCACCTATCAGCCCAAGTCTGAATATTGTCCAAGTCTTGCTGGATATTGGCACAGATTGTTTCCCCACTTCTGACCTTATGATGGAAGGAAGGTCATTGATGAAGCAGCTGAAGATGGTTGGGCCTAGGCCACAACCCTGAGGAACTCCTGCAGTCATGTTCCGGGACTGAGATGATTGTCTTCCAACGACCACAGCCATCTTCCTTTCTGCTAGGAATGACTCTAACCAGCAGAGAGTTTTCCGCCTGATTCCCATTGACCTCAATTTTGCTAGGGCTCCTTGATGCCACACTCGGTCAAATGCTACCTTGATGGCAAGGGCAGTCACTCTCACCTCCCCCCTGGAGTTCAGCTCTTTTGACCAGTTCTGCCGAAGGGCCATGAAGACTCGAAACGTTAACTGATTTCTTCTCCGCCGATGCTGCCAGACCTGCTGAGTTTTTCCAGCCTGTTTTTGTTTTGGATTTCCAGCATCTGCAGTAGCTTTTAGCTTTTTGTTTTTATCTTTTGACCATGTGTGGGCCAAGGCTGTAATGAGATTAGGAGCCCAGCAGCTTGGCAGAACCCTATCTGAGCATCAGTGAGCAGGTTATTGCTGTGCACCTGGCACTTGATTGTACCTTCGACCACACCTTCCATCACTTTGCTGATGCTCGAGAGGAGGCTAATGGGGCGGTAATTGACTTGGTTGGATTTATCCTGCTTTTTTTTGTGGGCAAGACATATCTGGGCAATTTTCCACATTGCCAGGTAGATGCCAGTGTTGTAGTTGTACTGGCCCAACTTTGCTAAAGGTGTGTCTAGCTTTACCAACCTTCAATACTACTGCCTGGATGTTGTTGGGGCCCATAGCCTTTGCTGTATCCAGTGCCTTCAGCCATTTCTTGAAAGCACATGGGATGGAATAGGCTGAAGATTGACATTTGTGATGCTCAAGAGGAGGCCAAGATAAATCATCCACTCTGTACTTCTGCTGAAGATGGTTGCAAATTATTAAGCCTTGGTGTACAGGGCTCCACCATCATCGGGAGTGGGGACATCTCTGGAGTCTCCTTCTCCTGTTAATTGTTTTATCGTCTGCTACCATTCACAACCGGCAGGACTGCAGAGCTTTGATCTGATCTGTTGGTTGTAAGGTCACTTTGTTCTGGCCTTTGAATCCACAACTTGCTGTTCCAGAGACAAGAGAGCTACCAACTGAGCTACAGCAGACTTATTAAAAACGTTTACTTCTTCGATAAAGCCATTTTCAATATATTAAGGAATAGCTTTTAATGCAAAAAATAGAAACAATTACGTTCAAAAATGTTGACTGTGCTGGTTCATAGAAGATTTTATGTTCAGCAATATGTTTGGCGGAGAACATCGATGATTTCCAAAAGAAATTGAATGGGCACTTGAGGGAAATAAAGTTGCAGGGCTATGGGGATAGGCCAGGTGAATGGGATTGACTGCATTGCTCTACAGAAAGTTAACATGGACTCAATTGGCCAAATGGATTCCTTCTGTGCCATTAGGACTCTCTGGGCTAGGCTTTACCCTCCTCTATCAGTGGATTTGAAGGTAGGGATGCATGTGATATCCAGTGAGTGGCCTTCCCGCCAACTACCCACACACCCCCGACCCCAGACTTCCCTAGGCTCCTGGATGTGGTAGGACTGCCTGCAGCGCCAGCAGCGGTCACCACTCCTGGCTGGTGTTGCTGGGACTACAGAGCTGCCAGCCGTCTCTCCAAGGTGGGACTTCCTCCTGAGACGGTGGTGGGGAGGGAGGGGTGGAAATCACGCTTGAAAGCAATTAACGTTGCGTTAAATTGCTGCTGGGCAGCCATCGAGATTGTGGGTGGTCTCTCCTCCACTTTCTAACTGGGGGGTGTGGGGACCGCAGTGCCCCGCAAAATCCAGCCCCTTGGCTCCAATGGATTTTCCATTTTCCAACAACTGGATGAATTCCAGATCCCAAACTTTGAAACACTTGAAAATCCTGCCCCATGACCCATGGCTCTATGTTAATAAGTTTACGTGGAAACGAGAGCAAAAAACTCAATTCAGAAAACCAGTGAAGTTTTGAGTGCACTTTGCAGTGGCTTTCCGGTGAAGTTACTGTTCAAGCTCACTTCCATAACACCAATCTAAAAGCTTCCATAAATCAGTGCAATCTGGTAATGTTTTATAACATAATTGCTTTTGTTTCCCTCTTGCGTTAAAAAAAATCCATTGATGTATTTAAGAGTGATAACCCTGCTACAGCTTTAATAATATAGCTAAAGTGCGTTTATCGTATGAAATAAGCATTCTTAATCAGAGCGCCTGGTCCATCACTGGTAAATAAACTGATTTTGAATCACACTAAATGACTTCAAAACACCACATTTACTAGTCTCATTGATACACGTTTCTTAATAAATTGGCCAGGATTTCACAGCCCCTCCCGTCTGCCGGGATATTATGGCCCGGCTGAACTGAATGAGGTTTTAAATGGATCGCCCCATCCACTGGGGGGAGACAAGCCACGGCAGCCATTAATTTTTTTAACATTTAGAAACTTATAAGGTGTCTTTTAGTGTCTTTGTGTCTAAAAGCTGAGCTCAATTTGAAGAACCTCCTCAAATGCCCCAAGTGAGCACTATTAGTGAAAACTCACCATGGTGATTGATTCTCGGGGCCATGGGGAAGAATTTTCTGGCTGGCAAGTGAGGGCGGGGCTCACTCACCAACACGTCAAATGACACGCGGTGACATCAGGCGGGCGTCCCAACTTTATCGCGCTTCACTTAGATTTTCAGTTCGGCGGGCGCGCAGCCGAACTGTCAAAGGCCTGTAAAGGCCATTGAGAAAGTAATTAAAGTAGTGAAGGATGCTGCTTGCCCAACCATAAGGTTGGCGGGGGGCAGGCGAAGAGCCCAGGCGGCCTTCACATTTTTCATGAAACCTCATCCACGGGCGGGATGAGGTTTCATGAAGGGTTTACTAATGAAATAAAACATTTTCAAACATTTGATAAATATGTCCATGTTCACGTGACGCTGTCACATGAGGGGAGATGTCTAAATAATTTTTTTCTGTCTTTAATACAAACTTTCATTCTGAATTTAATCTCCCCGAGGCAGCTCCGTGCCTCAGGGGGATCTCTGTGCTTTTTTGCGCACGTGTGCGAAAGAGTGCAGGCCCCGACTCAGGGGATCCCCTCCCCCCCCCCCACCTGCACAGGGAGCGCTCAGCGCTTTGGGGTGGGCGTTACACTGGGCAGGCTTTAATTGGCCCACCCACGTAAAATGGCGGCGCAGCCCCTATCGGAGGCGCCGACCAGGTTCACGCCCACCCCCGCACAACCCCCTCCCCATGGGGGAAATTCTTGCCCATGGTCTGTTTTGTAGGTGGGGCCAGTATCTAGCATAATGGTTTTTTAATCAGCATTAAGGATTGTGAAACATCGGTATATGTTCAATTTAACTTGAAAATTCCACCATTTTCTAATGCTGGTTTGACCTGTTTTAGGTGAATTGTGCTGCTCAAATCGTACAGCCAAGCTGAAAATTTGCGCTGAACCTGAACCTGACTTCAGGTTTTTCAATGCAGGCACTGATATTCCTCACCTTGTTAGCACAACAAAACCTAGCCTACAACTACAGCTCAAAACATCTATAAACAAGTATGAACATAGGGCCACAAGCAAGCAGCACAAAGCACACTGCATACAAACAGGCCTCAAGCAGGATAACAGGCTCGAAAAGGGGGTTACATCTTCAAAGGTCGGAAACATGCATGATTCATCATCAGTTCATCTCTGAATGCGGAAGCCTCAATAAAGCTTCACCAGAACCACATCCATTTTACTTTGACTGGTCACAATTACATCATTGCTCCTCACATGTGCTCCAGAGTCCTTTAGTCAAACATGTCTAACACGAGCTTTGTAGACAGTCTCATTTGTCTGATTAAAATTGACATTAATATATTTATCCAAACTTTGTACAGAGCAAGTACAAATGCAGCAATCACTGACACAACCAACATTAAATAAAGTTATGCCTCGTCTCATGATAGGCCACAAGACTAAGTCAAAAAAAAAGAAAACTATACTTTAATCAGCCGATCAGTGGTTTTATTGCAGCTGTCGCCAAATTTATATACAATACTCAAAATTGGAACAGACATATATAGTGGAGCCAGAGTTTTATGTGACTGAATGCAAAAGACAGAAGGTTTGGATTTAGGTGTATGGATACTTAAATGGCTAAATGGAATGTTATATATTCATCCCTAGCTCCATATAAAAATGTCAGACCTCACAATTTTTCTGTTAAATTAATTTTGCACATAGTTCCAAATGGTTAACTTCATCTTAGAAATAATGGTCACTGTCTGACAACACCTTGTTTTTACTCATCAGCCTCAAAGTTCCTATTTACTGTCACCAGGCCAACAGAAATTTGAGATAGCCTCACTCGTACAAATGTTACACCCAAGGCATTGGGTCTCATTTTGAACATTTGGTATGAAAAGCTGGTGGAAGGAGATTCAATTTCACTTTCAAAAGGGGGTTCGATAAATACTTGAAGCAGAAATGTTTGCGGGGCTATGGGCTGAATTTTCCCTTTTGGCGAGTGGGGGCAGGCCCCGCACGTCCAGGTGTAAAACGATGCGCGGTGACAGCGTCCCGACGTCACCGCGTGTCATTTCAATTTCCAGTTCGGCGGGCGCGCAGCCGAATCGAATTATTATTAAGGCCTGTTAAAAACTAATTAAGATAGTTAAATGAGCCGCACGTCCAACCTTAAGGTTGTCAGGCAGGCAAAGAGCCCAGGCGGCCTTCGCATTTTCCATGGAACCTCATCCACAGGCGGGATGAGGTTTTGCGAAGATTTTATAAATTAAATAAAGTTTAACATTAATGTTCCTTGACATGTCCCAGCTCATGTGAAACTGTCACATGAGGGGACATGTCTTAAAACATTTTCTCTCCTTTATTCAGCTTTTAAAGACTTTAACTAACCTCCCTGAGGAACCTCTGTGCCTCAGGGAGATTTCTGCACTCTTTCGTGCGCATGCGCAAAGAGCATAGGCCCTGGCTCATGGAATTGGCACCCCCCCTGCCCATACAGAGAGCACACAGCCTTAGATGGCCCGTCCATGTAAAATGGCACCACGGACCCGATCAGGGGTGCCGACTGGGTTTGCGCCCGCTCCCACCCACCCCTGCACAACCCCGCTCAACGGGGGGAAGATTCTGCCCTATGGGCAAGGAACAGGGGAATGGGACTAATTGGAGAGTTCTTTCAAAGAGTCAGCCTGAGACACAATGGACTGAATGGCCTCCTTCTGTGCTGTACCATAGAACATAATAAATAGGAAATGGAGTCAGTCAACTACACCCTTTGAACCTGTCCCACCACTCAACAAGTTCATGACTGACCATTCTCTGATTCTGTGAAAGACAATTTATTAGCAAGCTCTATCCCAGCGCAGAGAATGTGGGGTCAATTTTACTTGCTGAAACCACTTACAGCCTCAAAATGAGCTTGGTTGATTTACCACTCCCTTAATGCTGATGTGGAGGTGCTGTCATTTTCACAGAGACCAGCCTGTAGATGACTAATGTCTTCCTGTTTCATGTGATGGACCCCTCACAAAATGCAAATTGGATCCCTATGATGCACGCTTCAGGATGGAACTCTCAAAGTGTGAACCATACAGTACAGGACTAGTTCCGATGTGGGAGCGGGATATTTTAGTTATTTCTGTGGAGCCAGGAGGAGCAAGAATCTCCTTTAGGCCTCACAAAAATAACCTGAGCATCTGCTACTGCCCTGGGCTACCTCTCTCCTCCATCCTCTCCCTCCCACAGCACAATCGCATCCCCCTCTCCAAACTTGCTCACTGTTAAGCTGGCAGCTTTTTGATCGCTTGCTATAGGACAAGATTGCATTCAACAAGCTGCAAGGGGAAGCCCAAATGGGATGGGAGTTCAGCGAAGCCTTTTCAAGGAACCACAGCTCTGGCTTCTTTGTTGCTGGAATAGGCTTGCTCCTGTTACACTCCCCAGCCCTGGTCAGCCACTCAAAGGAGCTTCTTGAGTGTTGTGGGAGCTGCACTCATCTGAGCAAGAGGGGAGTACTCCCTCACACTCCTGACTTGTGTCTTGTAGATGGTCAGCAGGCTTTGGGGAATTAGGAGGTGAGTTACTTGTCGCAGGATTCCTAGCCTCTGACCTGCTCTTGTAGCCACAGTATTTATATGGCTAGTCCAGTTCAGTTTCTGGTCAATGGTAACCCCCAGGATGTTGATAGTGAGGGATTCAGTGATGGTAATGCCATTGAACGTCAAGGGGCAATGGTTAGCTTCTCTCTTGTTGGAGATGGTCATTTCCTGGCACTTGTGTGCGTGAATGTCACTTGCCACTTGTCAGCCCAGATATAGTCCAGGTCTTGCTGCATTTGGACATGGATGATTCATTTTGCAATATTTGGCAACAATCGCAGGCAGAAACAAAATAGCTGATATTTGAAATTTAAAGAGGCTGTGCAGCCTGTTCCAAAAGTATCTGTCAACGTATTTAGAAATATTGGAAGCTTTGAGAATTTCATTTCCACATATTCGTGGTCAAGTTCCTTCATAAGCACAACAAAATTATCCTTTGAATTCTATCACCCTCCACTAGTACCCAGTGTTGATATATATGCCTCTGCTCTCCCACATTTATTTGATAAATGAATGACTTGCCATGCATTACTGCTTTGGTATTCCCATGTAAGTATATATTTGCAATGTCTCATTTAATAAAAGAAGAAATTATAAGGCTGAGTCTGAGAAGGAATTTTTAGTCCAAATATAAATTATTTATACTCTGCCTGTTACCTTGCTTTATTGGACAGGAAGAAATTGAGACTTTTGGAAGCACAAGAATAATATAATTATAGAAACAACCACAGAACAGACAGGGAGAGACTTTTTAAATTAATGGGAGATTTTCTCTTAGATGCTCTTGATAAAATTTGACATATTAAAGGACCAATTTATGTATAATTTGGAATTGCAATTTTCCATGAGACTGAATGATGTGGGATCTGTACCTCCATTTTAAAAGAAAAATTAGGACAACTGGGAATCATCTATGTGACTTGTGCTAAAATCATCAGAATAAAATATCAGTGGTAACTACTTTGTTCTTGCAGTCTAAGAAAAGGAAACTAAATATTTCTGTTATGATGTGCCCCAGCTAACTAATGTTAAGGGTCATTCACAGGTTAAGGTGCCTTTGCCCCTGACATGCTCCAAACATTCTTCCTCCGAAGGAACCAATAGGCCAGGATTTTCAGCTCGGCGAGCGGGCACATGCCCAATACGCACAAGTGTGAAATTGCACGCGGTGATGTCGGGCGAGCGTCCTGACATCATCTCGCACTCGCGTGATATTTCGGTCGGCGGGCACATGCAGGAGTTGGCAGCGAGCCCACCGACAGTCAAGACAGCTGTTAAGCCCATTAATTAATTAATTAAAGTGAGATTTTTCCCTGCCCGTCCAACCTTACGGTTGGCGGGTGGGCGAGTAGGCCAAGCGGCCTTTGCATTATTTGCAAAACCTCATCCACGGCTGGGATGAGGCTTTGAACAGTGATTATAAGAAAAAAAACTTAAACTCATTTTTCACATGTCGCTGCTCATGTGACAGAGTCACGTGAGGGGACGTTTTTTCCTTATTTTTCGTTTTAATGCTAGAAATCTTCAGCTCTCTGAGGCAGCTCAGTGCCTTCAGGGGGCTTTTGCTGAGCGCACCCTCCGTACATGTGCAAACTTCAGTGCCGGTGCTCCTCCCGCTCCCCCACCCCAGCAGCGCTGAAGCTATCAGCGCCGGTTTCGCGCTGGCTGCCCGTTATTTGGCCCACCTCTGTGAAATCGCGGTCTGGGCCCAATCACAGGCTGCGGCCACCCCCTGACCCGCCCACCCGCTGCGCCCACCAGACGAGGTAAAAATTCTGCCAATAGGCTACCAACCGACATCAAAGAAATACAAGTGACAAAACAGAAACAGCGTTGAAAACCCGAAAGCCAGATGAAGAGGAGGCGCTGCTGATGGCGGACAGGTAGGATGTGGGAGGGGGCAAGGTTGGGGGTGAGGTGGGAACAGAGGGTTTGTAAAAGCTGGGAATTGCCCATTTTTTAATATGTTTTCTCAAAATAGTGCAGCACCCTTACACTCAGCAACTATTCCTTCAAGGGGAATGTCACATGCACAGTTAGACACACTCCTTTGTGCTTCACGTCATAGGGATGCCTTGCAAGAAGAAACTGAGCATGGATAAAGACACGATAATGAGCACAATGCTGACATACCATAATGGTCATGGTGATGACCACAATGGTGACCACTCAGGCACTTCCACTAAGACTTGATCTACTGGGACCACAGCCTCATCTGCTGCTACTCCTCCCCAACTCTGTCATGACATCTTACTCACACAAGAAGTGCAAATGGAAGTGAAGAGACACTGGTGTTCTTTCATAGGGACTGGAAAGATGATCACTCTTGTCTGGAGAGTTAGGGAACCCAGATTGTAGTGGCACAGTCTTCAAAACAGCTATGATCATTATCTTGTGGAGATAGTTTCCGTGCATAGAATTCCAATAGTGGACAAGCCGGAAAAGTCGACCATCTACATCTCCGGAATGTTGTAGGAAGTTTTGCAAGAACATTGTGATAACTGGGCAACATCAGATTCGCCAATAACACCTTTGAAGGGCACTGGTGGCTTCAGGAGTGGCAGGTAACAGTGCTGCCATTGAGGCTTCCAAAGGGATATTTTTAACAGGGCTTCCACGACCTGGTTGACACTATTTAATCCATGCTGACCGGTCACTCATCTCAGTCTGTGTCCAACACCAATGGGTTTGGAGACTGATGTTGAGCCTGCTACGCTAAAGCCATCCACAATGCCTATGCTTGATGGAGCTTTGACATACCTGGCTGCTCAGGCTATTGCAAGGAAATGATTAATGGAACCATGTATCTCTGGCCTATAGGCTCCAGGAAACTATTTCAGCCAACCATCTCTCCACATCTCCTCCCGCAGGGAACATCTTGTAGGAGTGCTAGTGATACTGATCTAGAATTCACTTTGCCTTGCTGCTGAACTATGGAATAGTAGGATAACACTGTACAGATTGCTGTGCCATGCCTGACCATGGAGTGCTTATGCTGAGATTGGATGTCTGAACGCTGACCTTCACCTTGGTGAACATATAGATTTTTCAAAATAAAGAGCTGACCTATTGCTGGACCACTAGCCATATCTGTATCACCAGGATCAGTAGTAGAGGAGATAGATCCCAGTGCCACTTTCTTAGAGTTGCATAGAACTAATTGTACAGCAATAGGCCACTCAGTCTTTACCACTGTTCATGCTCCACAATCGCTTCCTCCCACCCTACTTCATCTAACGCAACCTGAGTTTCTTTCTACTCCTTTCTTCCTCATGTTCTTACCAAGCTTCTCCTTTATGCGATTTGCTTCAGCTACTCCGTGTGGTAGCAAATTCCATATTCTAACCACTTTTTGGGTAAAGAAGTTTCCCCTTTATTCCTATTGGATGTATCAGTGCCCAGGTTGTATTTATGAATCTTAATTTTGGGTGGAAGCATCTCCTCTAAGACTACTCTATCAAACCCCTTCACATATTGAAAGGCCTCGATGAGGTCACCCCTCATTTTTCTCTTTTCTGGTGTTAGTCTTTATCTACAGCTAATGGCAGTATACAGAGTCCATTGGTGCTGTTGCAACTTATGTTTGAAAGGAAATGGTTACCTCTAATTCAATTTTCCACGTAAACGCCTTCAATTCAGAAGCCTTTCAGGTAAGGTTATATACACATAAACCTGGAAATTTCCTGTATGCCTATACTTCAGTGGTACTTAATTGGCTGTAAAGTGCTTGGGATGACCTGAGGTTATGAAAGACCCTGTATAAATGCAATTTTTTCTCTCGTACTATGGCAATATTCATGGACAAACAGTGTTCATATGACATTCCTCTATCAGCTATTTTAGCAGAGGTGTTAATCCATTTAAAATAAAAGAATGTTAATGCCCGCATTAAAATTGCAGACGTATGTCTTAAACATCATTTGCTGACATTAGCCACAATGATTTTGAAGTGTCTGATTATTGCTACCGGGGGGGCCTTTATTACCACAATAGGATGAATTCATAGAGTGATTTCAATGTTATTGAAATTCGTACATACACAAATTATTTTTACAGTGTGAAACCCAAAGAAGTTTGATTGTTTTCCATAGGCCAGTAAGAGGTGAAAGGGCTGGAGATAAACCTGAAATAACTGGCGGGTACAACTCCAAACAGCAGATTCTGTGAATATTCCATCAGATGATGACTGGGCTGCAAACACGAATAAACTGTTTAAAGGGCTTGGCCAGCTGTTGCCTAATGAAATACAGCATTAAGTAAATTCAAACACCGCATTTTGAAAACACTTCTTTATCTTTGTCTCCTGTCCATTGGAATTGCTAAAATGGATGGCATTACAAAGACACTTCAGGTGGGTGCACCAGCCTCTGGCATTTCTAACATGTTTGAACAGTGTGTGAAAGTGGTAAGAACCATTGTGTACTTGGAATGATAGGTATGTGCAAGGGCCCTTCAGATGACAAAAGACCCCCCCCTTAAAGAGAATGGATGAGCTTTTGCAGCTCTTGCACATTCATCTGAAGCAGTTCCAGGGAAGTGGCCAAAGGGTGCTTCATTAATGAGGACCTAGGCCATTGTCACAGGCCTCAAGTTATTTGAGGTCTGTTTGTAGAATTAAAGAGGAGGTTGCTGGCTCCAATTGGGAGCAAAAGGCATTCATCAAATCCTTGATTACACAAACACCTCAAGTAACAAAAAGCCTGTGTGTTTGGCAAGGAATAAAACATTGCAGATTTCCTGTAAAGAAACAAGTCTACTTGGAAAAATCTTCGCCACTCTAGTCCCAAGAGGTTAATGTAGGTCAATGTTCAATTTGTGAGGTTCTGCATTGAAAATAATTGCTCTATTAATTTTAAAATAATATGAAAATGTTATTTGTTTGCACTTATAATTGAAGTCACCTCAGATGGATAAGGCAATATCTACTGAAAATGAAGAATTAGTGTTTCAACAAGAATTTTATTACAGCCACTAAAGGATACCACTGGGCCAAGGAACAAATTGAACTGCTGCATTGCCATTCCATAAATTCTGTCACTAAAGCTCCAACAACATGAGCAGCAAAAAATTGAACAAGTTGAGCAGACTGACATCCACATTTGATGATTTGACCTGTCCTTCTGTTAAACTGGAAGCGCTGATGAGTAAAATGCATTCAATTGCATCTAACTCCTTACCATTTCTCAATTTCCATCATTCACTAAATATTCTTGCCCAATTTATTGATCCAGATTAGCGCAACGGATTTTGCCTTCTCTTGCAAAGGGGTTTTATTTTTGTCAGCATCCCTATTCCAGCGGTGAGCAGGCTCCCATGATTTTTGAGGCCCTGGCCTAATTGAAGTTTGTGCTCCACTGCAGCTCGCCAGATTTGGCAAAGGTAAAAGGCTGGAACTGCCAAGGTAAATTGTAAGGTTTGGCGTGGAGGAGGGTTGAGATGCCAGAGGGTGAGGGTCCTGCGATGGCAGTGAACCAGATTATTTTTGTGGACCCTGGAAGCTGCGCTCTTGTTCCTCTGAGGCTCACCAAAGTAACTCAAGTCTTTTAGCAGGCCTCTTCCTCTCAATCGTGCATGGAACTGGCTGAAGCCAGACCTGTGCAGATCTGACCAGATCCTACCTAAAATAGCAACTGGGGTCCATTTCACATCATAGAATGTTGGTTTCCACATTAGAAGAGCTCTATCACCTGAATCAGGCATACACTTTACCCAGCGGTAGACGCCTTTTAAAATTGTAGCAGCTGTGGTGTTAACAGGGCAGTAAGGCTACTGACCCAATTTGGAGGCTGTTTCCACCTCATTAACTGCGTCACTGGGTGAGGGCAATGAAAATTGATCCCAAGGTGTGCCTTGTACTCTGAAGCCAAATTTGCACAGAACAAGTGCTGCTGAAATATGTAAGGCAGAGGGATAGTGGGGGGAATCTGTGTACAACAAATTTCGACAACCTTAAATGGAGGGCCTCAGCAGAAAGGAGAAATGAAGACCTAGGGTTAGGAGATAGCGCTTTAGCAGCTTTTCAGAACATCCGCTCAGGTTGCGTTTACATCGCTTCATTGGGGTTGGCATAAAACCATTTCAAGTGCACATTGACACCAAAATTGGCAGGAGAACTGGAGTACCACGTGACAAAGCTTGCATTGCCAGAGCTCTGCTGACCAGACCTGGGCGCTGCTTGGGCTGAAGCCAGCTTGCAGTACAATGAGAACCTGCAGCATTGGGACCCCTCAATCATGGCCAGCAGCGAGTCACCAGACATTATCGCCGCAGCTTTCGTGTGGCCCATCATAAAGTAATGGTTTTTATTTGAGTGCAACAATTCATTAATTATTGACTTCATGCCATGGCATATGAAATATAGCGTGTATAAAATCAGTAAGTAAAGTGTATTTACAACAAATGGTCCTATTGGAAATACTTTCTCAACTGTGTTAGCCAACGAAGTTTATGGAATTCTATAAACCTATTCCCCCTTTCCACATCTACTGCAATAATGCATCATACATGGCAGCATACAGTGAAACCAGTTGTTAAACTGATGGATTATGCATTTCCTGTTAATAAGCCCATAATGTTTTAAAAGGCCACTCCCATGTGGTTAAAACAATGTCATTATAAAACCACCTTCCCTGATTTTTTTACAACATTTGCTTTCAATTGTGATGTAATAAAAGGCAGTAAATTATAAAATTACGTTGCTCGACAAAACATGACTGAATAAATTTACAAACTGGTTCACCAGACCCCTGCAGATCAGGGGAGCTTGAATTATTATTACTAATCAGGCAAGTAAGATAGATTTAGGACACTGTGAAGTGAGTCCACACAGGTCTAACCAATGCTAAATTACTAGCAACAGAAGCTTTAAATTTCCAGCTGTAATACACTTAAAATACAATATGTGGAACATGAGAAATAAAGCTTAATGAATGGAGTATGATGGAATAAACAACAACAGCAACTTGCATTTTTATAGTGCCTTTAACGTAGTAAAGCATCCGAAGGTGTTTCACAGGAAAGTTATAAAAACAAAATTTGACACTGAGTCGACTAAAGGGAACTTAGGGCAGATGGCCAAAACCTTGGTCATAGAGGCAGATTTCAGAGATTGCCTTAAAAGAGGAAAGAAAGATAGGGAGCAATTTTCTTTGCTGCACATGGTCTGCTTGTACACCAAAGCCAACAGCTAAGGCTGAAATGTGTAAGGCATAGGGTTGGCGGAGGGAATCCATGTACAACAAATTTGGGCAACTTTAAACAGAGGGCCTCAATAGAAAAGAAAAATGAAGACCCAAGTTAACAAAATCTGTGGGTTAGGGGATAGAGTTATGCAGCTTCCCAGATCATCCAGAATAAGGGCACATTTACATCGTCACTTTGGGGTCGACGCATAACCATTCCAAGTGCATATTGACACCAAAATTGGCAGGAGAACTGGAGCGCTACATGACAAAACTGTGGATAAAGAGGAGCCTGTAGACTGGATTTCCAGAAGGCATCTCATTAGGTGTCACATGAGAGGTTATTGTGGAAAATAAAAGCTCACGGTGTAGGGGATAACATATTAGCCTGGATAGAAGATTGGCTGGCTGGCAGAAAACAGAGAGTATGCATAAATGGGCCTTTGTCTGAATTGGTAGGATTTGATGAGTGGAGTCCCACAAGGGTCTGTGCTGGGGCCTCAACTTTTTACAATTTTCATCAATGGCTTAGATGAGGGGAGCGGAGGTAGCTAAATTTGCAGGCGACACAAAGATAGGTAGGAAAGTATGTTGTGAAGAAGACATAAGGAGTTTGCAGATAGATATGGATAGGAAGAGTGAAAAAGCAGAGTATTATTCAAATGGAGAACGGCTGCAGAACTCCGAGATGCAGAGGGATCTAGGTGTACTAGTGCATGAGTCACAAAACATTAATATGCAGGTACAGCACGTAATCAAGAAGGCTAATGGAATGCTATTGTTTATTAAGAAAGGTATTGAACATAAAAGTAAGATGTTATGCTTTAGTTATACAGGGCCAGAATTTTCCAGCCCCCACCATGGTGGGGGCTCCCTCATGGCGGGAACGGTGAGTCTTTGAGACCTCTGTTAATGATGGTGGGACTGGAAGATATCGCCGGTGGGAGAGGTTGGAAAATTCCGGCCCACATCTTGAATCATGTGTGCAGTTTTGGTCTCCTTCTTTAAGGAAGGATGTCAATGTATTGGAGGCAGTTCAGAGGAGCTTTACTAAATTGATACCTGGAATGAGCGGGTTGTCTTATGAGGAAAGGTTGGACAGACTGGACTTCTTTCCACTGGGAGTTTAGAAGAGTGATGGGTGCTTGATTGAAGCATATAAGACCCTGAAAGATCTTGACAAGATGGACGTGGAAAGGATTTCTCCTCATGTGGGTGAGTCCGGAACTAGGGGGCACTGTTTTAAAATTAGGGGTTTCCCTTTTAGGACAGAGATGAGGAGAAATATTTTCTCTCAGAGGGTCGCGCGACTTTCTGCCTCAGAAGGCGGTGGAAGCAGTGTCATTGAATATTTTTAAGGCACATGTAGATAGATTCTTGTTAGGCAAGGAAAACAAAAGGTTATCGGGGGTAGTTGGGAATGCAGAATTTGAAACACAAGCAGATCAGTCACGATCTTATTGAATGGCAGAGCAGGCTCAAGGGGCTGAATGGCCTACTTCTGCTCCTATTTCCTACGTTCATTAAACATGCATTGCCAGAGCTCTGCTAACTTGACCGGGGTGCTGCATGGACGAAGGCCAGCTTGCAGTACCACGAGAACCTGCATGGCGACTCCTCAGTCATAGACAGCAGCTCGTCATCAGAGATTATCACTGCTGCTTCCATATGGCCCATCATAAAATAAGGGTTTTTACCTGAGTGCAGCAATTCGGTAATTATTGACTTCATGCCACAGTTGGCATGAAATGCAGCATGGTCCCTTTAATATTGCCACTCGGCCACATATGCACACATCTTAAAGGGAACATTGGCTGTGCGTGGTCTGTTTGTTCGTGTGTGATACATTCTGAATTATTGTACATTTGCTCATCTATGGAGCGTAGAGGAAACACTGGTTGAGAGGTGGAAAGGTTTAGGGAAGGAATTCCATTGTGTAGACAGCTAAAGGCATGGCCACAAATAGTGAAGTGATTTAAAATCGTAAATGCTCAAAAGGGCAGAATTAGATCAGTGCAGATATCTCGGAAGGTTGTGGGACTGGATTAGAATTTTAAAAACGAGGCATTGCCTTATCTCGAGCCAAGGTAGATCAGTGAGCACAGGGGCAATGGGTTAATGGGACTTAGTGCGAGTTAGGTGATGGGCTTTCGGATAAGTTCAAGTTTACGGAGAGTAGAACATGGAAAGCCAGCAGAACTGCATTAGAGTAGTCAAGTCTAGAGATAACAGAGACATGGATGAAGTTTTCAGCAACAGATTAGTTCAGGCTGTGCATGTTATGGAGGTGGGAATAGGCAGTTTTATTGTTGGTGTGATCTTTAGTTTGGAGTCTGACAAAAATCTGACAAAAAGGTTGCAAACACTCAGGTTCAACAGTTGCCAGGGAGAGGGATGGAGTCAGTCGCTAGGGAACAGAGCTTGTGGCGAAGGCAAAGGCTTCAGTCTTCCCAATATTTAAATAGAGAAAATTTCTGCTCACCCAGTACTGGATGCCGATAAGCAACCTGACAATTTAGGGAAGTGGAGGTGTTGAGAGAGGTGGTGGTGAGGTAGTGCTGGGGGTCATCAGCTTACAACTGGAAACTGCTGCTGTGTTTTCAGATGATGTTTCTGAGGGTCAACATGTAGATGAACAATAGGAGGGGTTAAGGATAGCTCCTTGGTGACACCAGAAATAAAGGTCTGGCAGTGGTAAGGGAATTTGAGTCTCTGGAAATGACTGAATATATTAAGACCAGGCGAGAGCTGCCCCACCCAGCTTAGTAGTAGTGGAGAAGCATTGGAGGAGGATTACGTGGTCAACCATGTCAAAGGCTGCCGACAGGTTGAGAAGGACAAGGAGGAAGAGTTTGCCATTGTCACAGTCACATAGGATGCCATTTGTGACTTCGATAAGAGTCTTTTTGGTAATGTGGCAGGGACGGAAACTTAATTGGACAGATTCAAGCATGGAGTCCCAGAGAAGATGGATATGGATTTGGGAATCAACAACACATTCAAGGAATTGGGAGAAGAAAGGGTCATTTGAGGTGTAAGGAAGATTGAGAAATAAGGAAAGTATGGAACATAATGAAATGAAGTGCTAACAAAGTGTAATGACTTGACGTACCGGGAAGGTTTCTACTTGAAACAGATAACCTTATTACAGAGAGCTTTTCAGATGCTACATGCTTGAACCAAGTCCTCGACAAGAAAGCCCCAACTCCTAGGTTACCCGCGCTTAAGGCTCATTGATTGGAGCCTCCAAGGACAGTTACAAGACCTTTGATAGGCAGTTGGAGAGGCTATACCTTCAACTACTACACAAAGCTACACACTCATTCTCCAGTGATCTATCTCTTTAGGTACAACTCTAATCTCATCTCATCCCAACAGCGTTCATCCTAATATTTTTACTTCTAACATCCTCATCTATATTTGTTTTACTCTGCGTGTTTGTAAATATTCAACTCCCTGTGTAACAAATGCTTACACTCAACATTTAAAAAATAGACAAAGGGGACCCCTATTTTATCAAATAATGGGCAAAATGCCCGCACTTTTACACTGCTAGTGAAATGGCAGGAATGCTCTTCTGAAATGTGTCAGCCCTGGGAAGATACAGAGGCAAATTGCTAGAGAACACAATTATTATTAGCAGAGCTACAGTCATAAACTCAGTCAGCAGAAACTGTACATGTTAATTCAGTTCCTTCCACTTAAACATACAGAAGAAAACAAAATAATACTAATCATCACTCTTTTAAGCTTTTAGAATTGTTTTATTTCAAAAGACCTACTGATGGCAAGTCCCAGTCTGATAAGTTTTACAGGAAAAAAGTCCTTTAAAAATAGCATACTGTCTTCAGAATATATGACTTGGGATCAGAGCGTCACTGGAAGAAATAAATGCTCCTGGCCTGTGCAATGTAGTACATTCCTGTTCCATATCCAGGGGTTCAAATGCTTTATTGAGACTGGCATTTATGCACGCACACAGGTGTGTGTACACACATTTGCTGACACACAGCCACACATGTGAGCAGTCAGGCGCACACTAATTGTGCCACAATGGGTGATTTAGTAGACTAAACCAGGCAAGCAGTCACTCTTTTCTGCGTTGCCCAATGGTTTGGTGTGGAGCGGCTGAGCAGTTTCAGGATGCAGTTAACCATTTAGTTGGCAAATTTGTGAAGTTGGCCTAATTGAGCAGCCCTTCCCCCAGCAAGTGCAACACACAACACACTCACAAGTGGAAGGGAAACTACTAGTCACGGGCAAGGTTTTAATCAGCAGTCATCAGCATGCACAATTTCGGTCGGTATTCCCCTTAGAAGGCAAACACTGCCAACAGGAATTAGGTCAAATACTGACATGCATCGTTCTTTCTGATTTCCATTTAACAGAAAAAATGCCCCAAGACACCTCAAACCTGGGAGTCAGAAGCGAGTTGGAAAAGGAGGGAGGCTGGGAATATCTTGTCACCTCATAATGAAACTCAAAATCATTATTTTGTACATAGCATTTCATAACTAAACAGCGTTTTCTATAGACGAATATTAAAATTAAGCTTCTACCCCACTCTAAAGTTGAGAGTTTCTCCCCAGCACCAGACTGGTATAATTTATTCACAGTCAGATAAGAAACAAAATACATTTCCTGCAAAGAAACCACTGCTCACAGCCCCAGTCAATGCAGACTTATTCCCATTGGTATTTGTAGCTGATATTTAATAAAATAAACATTTGTGATAAGACTTCTATTCAGGGACAGCTTAGACAGCTAACTGATAAATGAAATAGAATTCAAATGCAACAATACTTCTACATACTGCAAACATTCATCCACATAATTTCTCTTAAAACTGCAAGATGACAGAAGTCTCAACAACCGATTTAAGGTAATCAGTCGAGCTCATGATATAGCTCATTTACACTTGCTAGAAGTGACATACATTCATACACAGGGACCCATTCTCTGCAAACAAAAGGAATATGTTCAAGACTTGTGCATTTTTTGAATTAACCAAGAGCTTGGGGAGCGAATAGTTCCCGTTGCTTTCTCCATGGTAATGCCTTGGCCAATCAGAGTTGATTTGACAACCAATAAGTATCCTTTTCTCCTTTAGTATAAATAGTTGTCATTATTTGAAATTTGGCATTCTTGCATTTGTCCTGATGTGTGCAAGACAAAAAAATTCAACAACATGTCTCTCTTTTCAGCAATATAAACGATTAATAATTCCTGTGGCTCTACTTCAATTGCACTTGATGACTTGGCAACAGGAATAATTTTATTTAGCCATCGGTAGACCTTTCTTAACTTCCTGCTAGCTATAAGAAAGATGGATATAACACCTCTGCTCTAAATTGATTAATCTAGCTTAGTCCGTCTTTACAGTATTTCAATATACCCTCCACTAGCTCTTCATGACATTGCACTGCTAACTTAACCTTATCTTGGTAACACTACAATAAGCGCCCTGACATAATAATAAATAGTTTAGTGCAATAGGAGAATTTAACATTAGTTGCTCATGTAAACAGTAATCAATAAATAATTTACCTATTTGCATACAAATTTGTTACTGTAGTTTACACTGTACATAGTCTTATTGGGATTTTAATTTCCTATTACATTAACAATTCTTGTATATATTCATGTAATCTATCTATTATCAGTAATACAAGTCATCTGTGTTGTGCAGAAAAAATTCCAGGAGTTACAGATTTTAGTGCTATACAGGTGTTCCACTTGTTAGAATGAAGTGTGTGAACGGGTTGGAGGACTCCAAAACTGTTCTTTAAATGCAAATGCTTTCTCTGTTTTTAACTTCAAAAGCATTGTTTCCTCTTAAAGAGAAACTTTTAAATTTATCATTGGGAATTGACCTCTGTCTCAAGTAGACAAGGAGCAGAACCTCAATCCTCAAGACTTGAAACAGTCAGTGTTTATGTTACTAAAGTTTATTGCTTTTAAAATACTGTCTGTGGTACTGGCTTGAACTATGCTGATGTCAGTCAGGAGCTTTTCAGATCCAACACCACTAGTAGGCCATCCAGTTAAACTTGACAGAATACTTGACCCTACTATGAAGCTGCATTAAATGTACTTTGAGATGTTTATTTAAACTGTCTGAATTATACTGAAATAGTGACAGCTTCATATTCTCCCAGATTGGACTGGACTTTAAATCCTTCTGTTTCTTATCAGTTGTGCTGTTTGTTATTTTGTTGGGTTATTCAATCATACCTCCTGCTGCTTGGGACCCAAAGAGACTGATGGACCTGCTGATAAAAACTGGGCCTGGATACTTGCATAACTTTAAATCTTCAAAATGATATAATGACAATTCACAAAGGAACAGCTGTAACTCTTTGCAGACCACAGAATCATGATACATGCAGACCTCTGAAACTTCCATTTAAAACTTTCAGCAAATACAAGTAAAATATGGTCTTGACAGCACTTAAATATTTTTATAACGGAACTATCAGCAGAGTGACAATGTTCTTTCTTCCGTTAACCATTTTCTAGTAGATAGTAATGTATATATTATTGGGACATGGAATGTATTATTTTTCAGTTGTGGGGAGATGGTCTCTTTGTGCCGAGGTGATTGGGATGGGTATCTTTCGGAAGAATGTGCTTACTCAACCCATGTAGCCATCTCAGTAGGTTGGTTTAGAGATTCTGAAGCATAAATCAAAGGACATAAATTCCAACCCTATGTCCTGTCAGATAGTGGAAATTACCATTAATTTTCATCTGCCATACCCCACAAGCTGTTTTTAAAGATGTACTTGCCCTCTACAATGACGTGGAATAATATACAGGCCACCTTTCTGCCTATGTATTATGATATATTAAATAATGCAACGTCTGCAAATGCAAATCAGTATTGAGGTTTGGATGAATAAATAAGTTACTCAAAAAGGCACCAGGATCACAAAAATGCATCCGCTAAACTTTCTGTTTGCTTATCAAATGCATGTTTTGATGAACTAAATTGCTTTGAAACAGGCTGTGTCACCTCAATTCACATGATTTGTGCTTGATGTTGGACGGGTAAAGATCACTAATGAATCATCCCTTTCTAAACAAAATTATACTCAAGTTTTCAATGAAACAGTGCATCTTTAACGTGCACACCATTTCTGGTGTCACTGCTACCCCTTAATTATTTACTGTTCTTATGTGCTATTCAGAGAACAAACTATTTTGAACCCTCTTGTCATTTTAGATCCATATTATGTATTTATCTTTTATAAAACAGTCATGGTTCACTTCCGCTAATACATAATGTAAAACTCAAAGAGGACGAGGCCTCAATTACTACATTTCTATTTGTTATGACTGGTTCCCAGACAAGGTTTCCCCAAAATGTTATGTTCCTGGGCGAGGAGGGATGAACTGGCTCCCCTTCTTTATTCAACCCCCTCGGTTGGTCACAGCAAGGTTAATTTAAAATGGATCCCTTCCCTCATGGGTACCTTCTCCTAGTCCAAGTGTATTTATGGCCAGAATTGTATGTCCCGTGGGCGGGCGCGCGCCCAACCCAAATGGGCGTGAAATCGCTCAAGATGATGTCAGGCGAGTAATTAGCACATGAGATTAGCACATAAGAACGGTAAGTAATTAAGGGGTTGCAGTGACACCAGAAATAGCGTGCACATTAAAGAGGCACTGTTTCATTGAAAACTTGAGTAAAATTTTGTTTGAAGAGGGATGATTCATTAGTGATCTTCATCCTTCCAACGTGAAGTACAAATCATGTGACTTGAGATAAGCAATAGTGTGAGATTTCACTCAGCAGGCACACGCAAAAGGTAGTGGAGCTCCTGCCGACAATTAAGCCCATTAATGGCCCAATTGTCAGCAATAGACAGCTTTACATTTTTGATGAAACCTCATCCAAAGGCGGGATGAAATCTCCGTTAGGATTTAAAATTAAAATAAAGATCTGGTGACTGCTTTATTTTATTTTATGAGGCTTGCTTTCAGGTTGCTTGACTTTGCTGCATGGACATTTTTTGCAGCATTTTTGGGCTTTCTTTTATTATTTGGAGGTCTGCAGCTCCCTGAGGTATCTGTCTGCCTTCAGGGAGCTCACTGGAAGTGCTCACCAGCACCCGCCATGACGTCGGCGCCCGTCCTCTTCCCACCCCCAACGGCAGTGCTGAGCTTTTCTCCGTGGCCATTAATTTGCCAGCCAGCGTAGGATCGTGGTTGGGGACCAATCGCAGGCAGAAGCGCATTTCAAGTCCGCTTCCGGGCCCGCCAATTGTGTATGCTCGATGGACACAAAATTCAGCCTTATGTTTTAAAAGGAGCCAATTTAACCAGGACTCCTTGAGTCAAAGAAAGAGTGAGTTTATTACTTACTAAAACATGAGAAAAAATAATAAAAACGGAACATACACACATAGAGATTAGAAATGAGGAGTGAGTCCAGAAATAAAGGTTAGAAAAAAAGATACATGAATCAGTCTTTGGCTTGTCCATGTGGAGTAGATGATGAAATGTTGTAGCTGTTAAGTTGGGGTGATTCCAGTTGCACTGACTTTGGCAGTTGAGCAGTTGGTTTGGAGATTCTTGGTCCTGCAGGTTAGCTGAAAGGAGTTGTCCTGTTTCCTTTTTGACGGTGACTTTGCTGACTTGTGACTTGCCTCCAGTAATCAGAGAGAGAGAGACTTTTTTACCTGCAAGCACAGGGATGCCTAGTTGATGTTCTTCAGCTGCAACCTTCACAGCACACACATACCATGCCTGGAACACCAAAACTAGTACACCGAGACTAGGGTTGCAGTTGTCTTTTAACCCCTTTACTTGTGTATTCCTGGAGGGGAAGAGACAAACATGTCTTTTGCCCAGAAACTGCTTTCTTGCAACTCACATCATGTCCACAGTGTGGGATATAGTTCACAAGAGATGGCTTTTGCTAAGGTAGTAATCAGCCTCCATTATCTCCACAACCACAGGAAATTACATTTCAGTTTTTGCATTGCATCTTTTCCTTTGAAGTATCTCTGTCTGAGGAAGGCCTTGGCAACTTTTTAGGTGCGACATTCCGTTCTCTGGACTAGTTGGTAAAGTGTAATCCACATAGGAATTTTCCAGCAAGTGGTTACTTTACAATCTCAGCCAGATTTTGCTTGTAGGCCCTTTTTTAAAAAAAAACACGTCTTAAAAGTTCTATATGTCCGTAAGTAATTCAGAACTATGGTCCGTGGTCATGACACTATTACACACATTTTTTAAAACGTATGAACAATCCAAGACAACGGTGGAGCGACTTTCCATTTTCTGCAGTATCGAGAAATAAGAGCTGAGTTACTCTGGCTTGACTGAGAAAAGAGTCATTCAGAATTTCACGTAACCTTGTCCTGTTTTGCAACTCCAATTGTGCCACCTCTGTTTGCTGTCCAATAGGTGATTACTGGGGATGGAGTTTCTGCCGCAGGATGAGCTTGCATCTCAACTGGGTGCATTTGGTGGTCAAAAGCACGGACAAGGGCCGGGATTTTCCGGCCTTGTCACGGGCAGGACCCGCCGCGGTCGGGGCGGCGCCCCAGCCAGGAGTCCATCGACTTGCGGTGAGACCGGAAGATCGCGGCGGCGGGCGGGTGCGGAAAATCCCGCCAAAGGTTTCATCAGGAAGATCAAGGCTTGCAAACGATAAACAACTTACATTTATATAGTGCCTTTAATGTAGCAAAACATTAAAGTGCTTAACAGGAGCATTAACAGAGAAACTTTGGCACCAAACCGCTTTAAGAAATATTAGGACAGGTGGCCTAAAGCTTGATGAAAGAGATAGGTTTTATGGAGTGACTTAATGGAGGAAGGACAGATAGAGAGGCAGAGAAGTCTATAGTCTATGGAGGGGATTCCAGAGCTAGAGGGATAGGCAAGCCAAGGTATAGCCGCCAGTGGCGTAGAATGCAAAACTGGGGATGCAAGAGGGCAAACAGGTAGAATTGGAGAAGCTCAGAGACCTCAGAAAGTTGTAGAGCTTGAGGAGGTTACAGAGAAAGTGAGGGACTTCCCTCCATAACATGAACTCTTCTGAAATGAGGGCTGGGATCTGTAATATGCTTTGTCATTCTCTTTGATGTAAAACAGTTTTTTGATGCAACTCTGAATGACAAATGCTTTATCCTTTATAAGATGTACCAATGCATTCCCATTCCTTCCATTAACTTTGATTTGCTTAAAGAAAAGATCATTTCCGGTATTAGTTATTGCATGGATATTTGGGACCAATTTATAAATTCTGCCGTGCAAAAACGAAACATGGTTCACTGATGAAAAGACAAAAGAAACAAACATTTTCAAACGATATTCCCCAATTGCCTCTCCATGCAGGGAGTAAGCTGGTGAGAGTTTATGGATTGAGGAGGGCCAGGGAGGGCGCAAAAGACAAAGAGCCAGTGCTTGCCATAAATTCAGGTAGTCGTTGGAAGTTGACAGATTTATGACAAGCTAACAAGTATGTGTCTTTGGACACTTCCACTAATCATGTGAGTACTCTGGGGAACTTAACGCATCAAATTCTGTTATTTGTCCAAATCCTTTACGGTTTGTGGATGTTTAGATAAATAAACACACAATGCCAAGGCTGACGATTAATATTCAGAGGCCACGGACCCCCCTGGCACATGAAGCCACACAGCTGACTCTGCAGGTTCCCAGCCAAACAGATTGACAATGGCCGGAGACAGCAGTTTATTAGTCATCCGTGCTAATAACTTGAGATGTTAATTCACACATTCCGCAATAACTGAGAACCTGCACATGGACTCTTTGCCAGGACAATTGGAACTTTCAAGGCTTAAGATCCACAGAGTTTTGTTAGGTAAGGACATCGAGAAGTTCAGAGAAAAGAGTTGAGATGCAGGTCAGCCATGTTCTATATGAAGAGCAGGCCTGAGAAACTGAAGACCTTGGCCTGATCCTAATGTTCCTTTGTTTCACTGTCCTGAAGCAATACATTCGAATAGAATATCTGCATTAAATTAAAAGTACAATTTATGGGTAGAATCGCATTACAGGTCATGTGTTTGATATCTATAAATTTTGATTCCAGAGAGCAAATGCACATGCCTCCTTACACTATAGCCCATTTATACTGTTTATCTTTAGTGTGAAGTCACTGCACTTGTACAAATAACAGAGCAGTCAGCTGTTGTTCCAGTGGTTTGACGCCTCAAAACCGAAGAGTGGTACGTTCACCTGTTTGAAGTTCTCCACTAAGTTTCTGATCCTCGGTGAGGTTGACAGAAGCTGCGAAGGCTGCAAAAAGAGGGAAAGAAAGATTGGTGAGTGAGTGACCTGGGTCACTTCCATTTGCCAGTTCCTAATCAACACTGACAGACTCTCATACACAGCTTCGGAAAAATGAGGAAAATCAAATGAAGCAGAAGTTTGTCTGTTCCAAAAACTTGCCATTTAGTGATCAAGTTATTATTTTTTATTGTATACATTTTTCTTTTAAATGGTATTTTGGTGAATGCTTATCCTGTAATAGACTTTGCATTTTATATGATCGTAGAAAACAACATGAAATGGTATTCCAGAAAAATTACGTTAAGTTAAAAAAGCAAATATGAAACAAGGCAACTGGGTTGACGAAGCTCCATGAAGTTCCATTGTCCGTGCTACAGGGTCTTAACACAATCCCTACTTGGGAACGGTAACACTCAAAATACACATCTGAATATTGTAATCTTCAAAATTTGTTTTAATGTTTTTGGTTCGCAGGGTCAAATTGATCAAAGTGCAACATCCAGGAAGGAAGCACCTCTTAAAGGGCCAGCAATGGTGGGGCAGTCATGGTACCAATGGAGAAAATGAGCTCATTGTTCACTAGGACATAATGGAGGCATGTGGCAACATGGCCTCTGTCTTCTCACGATCATCATCATCATCATTAATACTACAGTGTGGAAAATGAACTGAAGAACCACACCCAGGCCTGGTGTACTGCTCAGGAGGGGCTGTAATATCCGTAAGAAGACAACTGGACTGGACTGTCAGTGGATACACTGCTGTCCTACAGATATGCTGGTGGACAATGAGCAAGAGCCTCCATATTTAAAGACCACTTTGCATGGAATAGCAGAAACAGATGAAGGTTGGCTGGAGGTAGGACAGTCACTGATCAGAGCTATTCTTCTAGAAGACCTCTCAGTACTGTACCGGCAGTAATTACCGTGCTGTGTAATCAGTGCCCACTGCTAATCAGAGACACATTCCAGAAACTGTTTGAGGTGTTGAATCACTAATAAAGCAGACAACTTGCAATTCAGTTAAACACCATTCCACTGCAGTGCTGGCATGCATGGCTGACCCTGCCACAATTCTCGGCCATGGACCTTGGAATGCTTACTGGAGAGTCACGAATGTATGAAAAATGGTGGACAAGAAATGCCCTACTCATCCATCCATCTTGTTCCACATAACTGTGCATCACAATATATACAGACCCCACCCCTAACCCTATGTGACCTAAACAGGTAAAAATCCAGGTCAATCAAAGCCAAAAATCTGAAAAATTTTCACTACAACCACTAATACCTTCCACAAGGCAATCAAATCCAGTTCAGGACCTCATTCTGGCCCTGATTAATGTTCCACTGAATCTACCAATTGTACAAGGTGATCTCCTAACAACCAGAGCCAGCTCCAGCTCTCACTTGAAGGAATTCAGTGAATCAGCTTTCGCTCCACCTGTCAGAAGTCAGAAACCTGTCCACCATTCCCTGGGACAAGAATTGCCTGCTGATATTTAACCCCATTCTCTCTTTACATAACTTGGGGTTGTGACCCTTGGTCCTCCCTGAACTATTTCATTGAAACAAACTGCCTATACAAACACAATCTAATCCCTCCTTCATTTTAGAAACCTCAATCACATCATCCCCCCAATTCTACGCTTCTGATGAAGTGCTGAGTCCCCGCTCTTTCAGTTGAAGAGAGTACACAGTCCCACTCCAGCTTTTCTCCATTATTGCCCTGGAGATATTTGCACAAACAAATGAAAATAAATGAACCGTCTCTGAGACATGTATAGTGATCATTTATTATATGACTGAACTACTCATTGAATAAATATGATGATCCATTGGGCCACCTTGCTCTCAGACTTTTTTGTCTTTGAGCAATGCAAAATATCTGAACAACATCACCGTTTTCATCCTGCTCTGAGTTGTTTTTGTTTGATGAACGAGCTACGCCTGACCTCTTGTGAAGAGGAACTGTAGCCAGACTCGGGTATTTACTTAAAACTAATTTATTTACACCATCTACACTATGTACAAGGCGGGTTACTGAGTAGGCATATCCCCTCTAAGAGCTGTCCGTCCGCTGTGCAGAGTCTCTCGCACATGACTGACTGATGTCACTGATACATTATCATCTACATCATATATTAGCATTACCATCCTGTTAACCCTTTATACTACAGTTTTCACTATTGCTGGAAGGTAGGAAAACATTACAGAAAACCATCAAGGGAGTACAGAGGAACATATAGTTCTGTCTGAGCAGTCTGACCATAATGAGAGAACTATTGCAGTTAAAAATCTTTTAATATAATTTTGGATTATACTCCCTAAACTCAAGAGGTAATAGATGCAAATTAAGACCTTTTAAAACCCCTGAAAGATTGTACGTGTCATGTTCGTTACAAATTTCTTTCTGAGTCATGAGCTTTTTCTCTGAAGTACTGAGTTGCCTAGCGTCTCCTTACTGAAACACAGCAACTCCAGGTCAGTTCGGTCCTTTACTTTGTAGGGCCAGCCTCTGAGCAGCTCATTAGCACCCAGAGGCTCGAGGAAACCTCTCTTTTGTTGAGATTTGTTTTTCACTACATCAAGGGATACTGCTGCAGAGCGAAAATGTTACAATCACGACTCGGGCAAATCAAAGGAAGTAATCGAATTGCATCTTAATACTCTGTGCCCAGTAGCTAGTCCCCTGCTGAAGCCCTTCTTGTCACATGTCACAAACTACCTGTGGCTGTGATGAAATATGGATATGCAGGAAATGCTTCTGTTACAAGATGTGAGAACAGTTATTGGTACAGTAATGGTGACCACATGTATAACTTAAAAATTATACTTATTTTGGAGGTGGGCTGTTTGATAAATAGCATTGATCCAGATTATGAGACATTTTGATAAGATATATGAAGCCAATCATTTGACAAATGCAGAAGTCATTATCTGCGCTTTTATATTGCAGCAAACCTTTTCTTTTCAAATTTCAATTTACTCTATCCTAACTTTTCCCCCTGTGACTTGCATCACTTGCTCTGCCAATCACATATGATACTGTTCCTCTTTTATGGCTGCTTTCTCTCCATTTTTCAGGTCTTCACTTCCTATTTCTTAAAATTTAAACTCCCCTCTTGCTTCATACATATCAGTTAAGCCTCTCTCATTGCTTTCCTTCTTTTTGGGACTCCACTAAATATTTCTGTCTTTCTTCTCAAATTTCTGCCAGGTCCTCTGTCTGTATCTCATTCTCAGCTCTTACAGAGTTGATTAACTTGCCTGTTACTATCCTCTACAATTCTGCTTTCCTTTAGTTAGTGTAGTTTATCTGTATGGGGAGAATTTTCTCCCTGTCGGGCGGGCTTGTCAGGAGCGGGTGCGGAGCCGATCACCAGCTGCGATCGGCTGCGCGCCGCCATTTTAGGTGGGCAGGCCAATTAAGACCCGCCGTGTGTGACGCATGTCCGGCCTGTACAGGCCGGGGGGAAGACGGAGAGTTGGGGCCTGTGCTCTTTCCTGCATGTGCGCGAAAGAGTGCAGGAATCTCCCTGAGGCACAGAGCTGCCTCAGGGAGATTAAGCACATGATGAAAAGTTGGGAAAAAAAGCGAAAATAAAATTATTCAGACACGTCCCCACATGTGACAGTGTCACATAAGCTGGGCTATGTTTATGAACTTTAATTAAAAAATTGTATTTAATTAATAAAACCTTCATGAAACCTCATCCCGCCCGTGGATGAGGTTTCATGGAAAATGCGAGGGCCGCCTGGGCTCTCTGCCTGCCCGACAATCTTAAGGTTGGATGGGCAGCCCTGTCAAATAGCTTAATTAGTTTATTAATGGCCTTAACAGGTCTTTGACAGTTCGGCGGGCGCGCGGCCGACTCTGGTGCGCACCCGCCGAACTGAAGATCGGAATGACACGTGGTGATGTCGGGATGCACGCTCGCACGCCGAACAGAAGATTCTGCCCTATGTTTCTGTGTTTCTGCACTGTTCCTATTTCTCCAGACCATGACCCCGCCTCCTCCACACCACCCACCCCCCCCCCCCAGTTCCCAACCTCCGGACTCTTACTTATCTCTGGTGGGAATATGATAGCATCTGATTTTCTGTGGGTGAGAGTAATTGCTGATCACAAAAACGGATAATAATGTTATGGGTTCATGATATTCTAAAGGAAGCTTATTGAAATATCAAAGGATTGCTGTAGACACAGTTTAATAATGGATAAGTATATCGTTTCTGGTTGTGGCTCAGAAGTACTACAGAAATTCGTAAAGAATGCAACCCTGTCATATACGAGAAATTTATAATGGCTGTGGAGACAGTGACAGAGATACAAACAGACAGATGGTATGACCAAAGGGCAACACATGTCTTTTCATATCTGCAAAAGAGACTCAGAAGACAGTGGAAGCCAAATATGAACACCATGCAGAGACATAAACAGTCTGCAATGTCCAGAACAGCAACCAGCAGACCCAGCCCTGCTGTTGTTTTTGAACTTCAACTTAACTGATCATCTGGGGCAGTTGCTGCACATTTTATTAAACAGGGACAGCAGAATACTCAGTTAGCTAATAGACCCACATCAGGCTCAGGAAAAGGAAGCTACTGTTATGACCAGGTTAGGAGAGGTGAGCTGAGCCCTTGTTTTGTCCCACTCCCGGATTGGTTATAACAGAGTTGGATTTTTTTTTAAATGTGATATTGCCAATTTAATATGTTCTTAACTGTGTATAGCTCGGTATGAGAATCAAGCCTGCCAGGTTTCTTGAGGTAACAGCAAAAGAGTTAGTTTTATTACTAAAACTCACTCAGGTAAAGATACAGAAATTATTAACAAAAGGTTTTAAAATGTACAACTATGTCCAACTTCCAGTTAATGCAAAAGACACACACACAACTTCCCCAGGCATGATTGAAAAGAATAAAACTTTACAGAGTATCAGATGTTAAAATTTGGCCAAGTATTAAAAAAAGGTAAAGTCAGAGAAATTATTCACGGATTGTTTGAATGTTTGTTCAGCTAAAGAGTTACTTTTCACGGGGGTTGCTGGTACTTTGGTTTCTCGCTGAAGCAGTTGTTCTGCAGTCATGGCTGGTTGATTCTCTATTCTCTTGAAGGCGGTGGAGTTGAGTTAGAATCCTCCTTTAAGAACTCTTATTTGCAGCAATGAGATCTTCTGGTGTGTTTTCAAACTACAAACATGGCTCAACTTTGTTGAGGGAGATTTCAGAGAGCGGCAGTGGGGTGTGGAAGGGTAGAGGTGGATGGGGGATAAGGTTGTTGTCCCTGTGGCAGTCTCTGTCTGTTAGTTCAAATCCAGTATATTTTACACCCAAGAGCTGGATCATGTGACCACCCTCTGTTTCAATCTGGGGCTTATTTTAGCCATTGTCTTTGAGAGCTCTATAGACTCTGTGTCTCCATAAAGTGGCTGTGGCCTTTACAAATGCAACTTGGTAGCTGCTGTAAGCCAGTGCCCTCTATTTACCACAAAATCTTATTTTCAAGAAGTTCTATATATATATATATATATGTGTGTGTGTGTATATATATATATATATATATGTGTGTGTGTATATATATATATATATCTCCAGCAGATGACATTACAAATTAATACTCTATATAGTACATCTTTGTTACACTACAGATAATTCACATCACTCCTCCAGCCTAATTCAAATGTGTTTTTACAGTGATTGATTTTGCCATTTCTTACCAATTGAGAGGAGAGCTTAAAGAAAGACAAACATTCAGTCCAGGGTAATTTTTGGTTATTATCATATCTAACAATAGCCATTGATCATGAGTGATGTTTAAGTCGCATATACTGACTATATTTGAGAGACTGAGTGCGTTAGACTCTCTTGGATACAGATATTGATGCCAATTGTTTTTCTCCTCTTATGGTTGCAATGTCAGAGTAGCCCTGATGTGCTGCACTCCAAATTCCTATTGCAAAGTAACATGTTGAGCCCAGGCGCACTCAGGTGGGCAGTGATATTGCACTAAAGTGCTTATAAGCTCTTGATCAAAGAGACAAAAATAGGTATTAACTCATTCACCCCTAATAACTAGCAGGTTTCAACAAAGATAAACTCCATTTATTAAGTTGTATTAGCTTTCCTGCACAGAAATTGTTTCTCTTCCAAATCCCAAAGTGCTGTGCTACATCCAGTCCCTTTGCAACTTAATTTGTATTATGTGGCTGTTTGTTTTAAATGGAGTTTTCAGATACTATTGAATGTGGCAGGTTTTTATCATAAAGGAGAAGTCTGAGGTGTCACAAATATAATTTAGCTTTTTAGAGGCTGTGAAGATGTTTGACAGTAATTACAAATTTAGTACGCCATTAAAAGTCCAGTTATATCTGATTCAACAAGGTTTAACTTTTTCAAGGGTTTTACACTGAGACTAACAGTGTAAGAGTGGAAGTTTGCATCAATTCATAGATCTCCTATCATGTGCATCTGAGAGACCTTCAGCAGTGCACCCTCTGGAGAAACGTAGCATCACTGACAGCAACTTAGGGATTTCCATGTCATTCTGCACATGTGAGGACTCCCAACATTACTGTCAGTTTGAAGTAGTGACTGCGAATTCTATAAGTTTCACTGCCATTGCCACAGCAAAATCCAAGCCATTAAATCTAATTCATTAAAACATACACCTGCTAGTGATAAATTCGAATGAACAAGTTGCATGAACATAAGTATTAATGATACCCGAATTCTCCAAATGGAGCTGCAGTAGTAGAGATCAGGATTTTTAAAAAAGTACTCCAACTTCATTATCAAGTGGCACAGACATTCAGATGAAAGATGATTTATCCTTTGCTGAGAAGAATAAATGGACCAGAATTTGCAAGAGAATAATCAACACTCATCATTATAAAGGAGGAAACCTGAATGCAACTATTGGAGTACACACATGGGCAGTTAAAATCCTGCAGAGATATATCACTGCTCCACAGAGTGTGCTGTTGCAGTCCTCGCTGACAGATTTGACATTGAAATGACTGCAATGAAGTGAACTTGCTTTACTTGCCCACTAGTTCCACACTAAAAATTGCTGAAATAGGGCTGGCGCATCCAGGAGTAAAAGGACAATTAATGGAATGCTTTGTGAGAAATACTGCCAAAAACCCTTGCTAGGCCTAAAAAAAAATTTTAAAGTGTGGAGTCTCATTCCCTGAAAAGAAAATTAGTGTGGGAAAACTTTATAAAAATAAAATAATTGGTTGGTACTTCTTCTGTCCATCTATTTATTTTATCTCTCACTCTTAATCCCATCTGTGCTTATCAATCGTTATCTTCTTTCTGTACATCATTTAAGTCTAACTTATATTTCCTGCTTTATGCTCCCTGATTTGAATTCTGCTTGAAGAATTCTTCAATCTGGTTGGTTGTAAAGCCTCACTGTCTTTTGTCCAGTTCACAGATACTACAGATTCCCTGGCAGATGTCAGCAAGGTGAACTTCGACTGGTGTTCCTTTGACACTGACCGCAAAATTCATGCCAATATATTCTGAATTCCTACAAGATGTTTGCTGAAAATAAAATAATCTACTTTTTGCCCCCTGTTAATGGAAGGCTTCTTTCCTGCAGATTTCCAACCAAACAAACTGATCAGGAAAGTCTAATAGATTTGAGTCAACTACAATATAGGTCAAGATCTTCCATAAAAGGAACATTAGGGGGTTTGTTTCTTCAATATTCCTGCCCATAATCTGAGGCATGCACATCTTTAAAGAATTATTAATATTGTGGGACCTTGCTAGACCAAGTGTCTCCTGCCTTCTTGAGGCACCAAGATGTACCAGTCAGACTCGAGCTCTAGGATGTGGTCACCAGCCACAGGAAGGGTTCAAAGGGGTACATCAGGTTAAGAGCTCAATTTTATAGTGTCCTAGTTACCTGGAATCATGGTTTGACACTCCATTTTATTCTTAGACACACACACACACAAACACACCTCTTTATATAAGTTGAGGCTGAACCTGCCTTCATTTGAATACAGGCATGATCATTTTCCACATGGTTAAAAATGACATGAGTGGAAAACTTGGTTAATATCTTCATGCGGGACCATGGAGGAGGAGGACAGTTTTAGTAGAGGTACCACCATCCTAACTGAAATCAGCTAAATTAGCTGAAGGAGATTAAGGCTGAGACCATTGGGTAGATATTTATCTTCACCACCAGTGTGGTAAGCCGCTGGGGCAAGTCATACTCCTTTATAGGACAAGCCTGGCCTTCATTCCATTGATTTTGAGAGAATGAAGGTCAGGCAGGTTCTATAGCTATGTGAACTTCCCTGCCAAGCCACCATCCAGGCAGCAACAATGAAAATCTAACCCCATGTTGGTGTGAGGCTCCATTTCACATTGGATTGCACTTTTTCCAGTTCAGTCATTGGAAGTAATTGTGGTTGATTCCTAAAACTTATGTTGAGATTTAAACCATCAACTGAAACTTTTGTTCTTCTGAACCCCCAAACTTGCATGAAAACAGTAACCACCCCACCCTCCACCACAGCAGCCCCCCTGCCCCCCACCTGACCATCAGATCAAATAATTCAAGTTGCCCCAATCCAAGCTATCAGAAATGTTTCCTGAAAAAGGTCCTGGTGATGTTTTTCCTTTGTTTTCCGTTCATCAGCCCCAGTAGGCAGTCAAACAGCTATATTCTTCCATGAACAGGAGGTCTGAGGCCTGGTGAACACATTTCATTAGCCAACAGCTGGCTAAGTAATCACTGGCTGTCTGCGCTATGGTGGAAGCAAAAGTGGGCGAGGGGAGGAAAGGAAGTGCATGATGAGGGTCTTGGTTTGGCTCTGCTACTATTTCAGTGGCTGATAGCATTTTAATTAGTGCCTCCGAGGCCTGGTCTCCCGCCGGGCAGACAAGTAATACCAGTAGCTGTCTTCCTAAGTTTCTCTTGTCAGAACATAACTGGGTCTACAGGTGTCTGGCAGAAGGAAAGTTTTCATCATGGATTCCGAGCTATGATAAAAGAGGTTTCATGCAGGGTCTGACAGCTGCTGTACCACAAGCTGCACAATCGCACAAGCTGCGCACACTCCTTGCTGCACAAGCTAAATTTTGAGCACCATTACTTTACTCTCCTGGTGTACTAGCACAAATGTTAGTAAGAAAGTGCTTGGAAATCCCTATGTGTATGACCAGTTTTGAAGGCGAGGAAAACGTCTGTGTATATCATTCCAACATAAAGCTGATGCCCATTGTACATTGTGGGGTAAAACGTGCACTGAAGTGCCGGACCCACTAATATGTTGACTTCAAGTAGGCTCTTATAGTTCACCTTGTTGAAACATCCCTCATGCTGCAATATTACTTGCCCTATCGTGTGCCTTCTGTAGCACATTTCGTTTGAGATTTAAAAGATTACAAATACCACCAAGTAGACTTTGTTCCTGCATATTTTTTTTTCACAAGGTACATCTTGCAAAACAATTAGAAACATCTTTAAAACATGTTTGGATTATATTCCACTTATGCCCCCGAAACTATATTCAAGGTAGCAGAACATGGAGTTCAATGCTTTACCAGCCGTTGCCACATCTCGGGGAAATTAAGACATTTGACAGCATGTCCCCATCAGCCACAGTGTGAAAGATGAAAGCATGTTATTACTGGTAACGAGGGCTGACCTGCTACAACTAGAGTATAAACAGGGTCAGCATTGGACTTTATTGAGGTAGTAATCTGAATAAATAGGTAGCACACCAGGAAAGTAGGGACGTGAAGTCTTTATTGTTCCTTAACAACATAGCTTCAGGCAGAGTAAAACCCCTTGTGAAACCACTAATAAGCACCAGAGACCACTTATTACTTAACATCCACTAAGTGTGCATGCACAAAGGGTATGGGAGTTGGTACACATCAAGCTCCAGTAACTAAATGTAGATTCCACGATTGATAACAAAACTACACTGCCATGGCTAAAGTTGATCTGAAATATATTCCCCTTGTATTCATACTGGAATTCATATTAGCATAAGCTACTTAACCTGCAACTCATTCTAACTTTATTATTAAACTGTTTATTCCAGTCTGCTTTATCTCAAAACCCCTGTTTATTTTCATGATTAAAAGTTGGCTGGTCATTCCAGAACACATCTCAGCCATGACCAGCAGCCCAGCCTCTTAAGCACAGCAGACACATATCATGGGGCTGGTTCCTACCTTAAAACCCAAAGCAACAAATCAGTATAAAACCAATTAAAACTAATTAGTCTACCTCACATTTAAAAGCCTGGGTCCTGCTTTTTGGGGAAAAAAAACCTAATTATCTACTCACTTGTAAGGTCTAATCTTATTAATCTAACCATTGCTTGTAAAGTGAGGGCACAAACTATATTGACTGCAATTCTTAAAGTGGCAATCATAATTTTGATATTGTTAAACTGACATCAAACTGAAACCAGAAATGTTACACAGTACCTGATCCAACATTTACATATATACTGGAAAGTTCATATTCCACACTGTGTATACAGATTGGCCAAAAGTTTCATGCACCACAATGCAGATGTGTTATTCCACAGACATGCTGCCCTTCACTCCTGAAGGTGATGGTTCCTATGATTCCATAGATGTGATCAATCCCCTAGGCCCCTGTCCAAGAGATTGTTACTCAGTTATCAGCATACACAGTGGAGTAACTTGCACTTTTGGTGTGTGCAAACAGCAGGGTGTGAATCAAATGCCAGGCCCCCGCTATGCCTGTTTCTTTATGGGGTATGTGGAACATTCCTTGTTCCAGTCCTACTCCGGCCCCCCTCCCACAACTCTTTCTCCGGTACATCGATGATTACTTCGGTGCTGCTTCATGCTCTCGTCGGGACCTGGAAAAATGTATTAATTTTGCTTCCAATCTCCACCCCTCCATCATTTTCACATGGTCCATCTCTGACACTTCCCTTCCCTTCCTTGACCTCTCCGTCTCAATTTCTGGTGATAGACTGTCCACCAATATCCATTACAAGCCTACCGACTCCCACAGCTACCTCGACTACAGCTCCTCACACCCCGCTTCCTGTAAGGACTCCATCCCATTCTCTCAGTTCTTTCACCTCCGTCGCATCTGTTCTGATGATGCTACCTTCAAAACCAGTTCCCCTGACATGTCCTCCTTCTTCCTTAACCGAGGTTTTCCACCCACGGTCATTGACAGGGCCCTCAACCGTGTCCGGCCCATCTCCCGCGCATCCACCCTTACGCCTTCTCCTCCCTCCCAGAAACATGATAGGGTCCCCCTTGTCCTCACTTACCACCCCACCAGCCTCCACATTCAAAGGATCATCCTCCGCCATTTCCGCCAACTCCAGCATGATGCCACCACCAAACACATCTTCCCTTCACCCCCCCTGGCGGCATTCCGTAGGGATCGTTCCCTCCGGGACACCCTGGTCCACTCCTCCATCACCCCCTACTCCTCAACCCCCACCTATGGCACCTCCCCATGCCCACGCAGAAGATGCAACACCTGCCCCTTCACTTCCTCTCTCCTCACCGTCCAAGGGCCCAAACACACCTTTCAAGTGAAGCAGCATTTCACTTGCATTTCCCCTAACTTAGTCTACTGCATTCATTGCTCCCAATGCGGTCTCCTCTACATTAGAGAGACCAAACGCAAACTGGGCGACCGCTTTGCGGAACACCTGCGGTCTGTCCACAAGAAAGACCCAAACCTCCCTGTCGCTTGCCATTTTAACACACCACACTGCTCTCATGTCTGTCCTTGGCCTGCTGCAATGTTCCAGTGAAGCTCAACACAAGCCCTCCCTTTTGTTTTTTCCAATAATTTATATAGATTTTTCTTTTCCCACCTATTTCCATTATTTCTAAATCTATACCTTTAATGCCCTGTCAGTCTTTCCACCCCACCCCCACTAGAGCTGTACCTTGAGTGTCCTGCCATCCATTCTTAATTAGCACATTCGTCTAGATAATATCACCACCTTCAACACCTCTTTGTTCCTTTGTCTGTGACATCTTTTGATTATCTGCTCCTATCACTGCTTGCTTGTCCCTACAACCACATCCCCCCCTCCTCCAACTTCTCTCCCTCCACCCCCCCACCTTAAACCAGCTTATATTTCACCCCTCTCCTAATATTACTCAGTTCTGTTGAAGGGTCATGAGTACTCGAAACGTCAACTCTTTTCTTCTCCGCCGATGCTGCCAGACCTGCTGTGTTTTTCCAGGTAATTCTGTTTTTGTTTTGGATTTCCAGCATCCGCAGTAGTTTTTTGTTTTTATGCCTGTTACTCATCCTGCCTGATATAGACTTTACCAGGACTACCAGGAGGTCACATAGCAGGACATCAACCCATATCTGCAGCTTCCATCCGCACCAATTGAAAACTTGCCTAAAGTTTTGGCATGTTCTAATGAAACATCCATTATCTGCATTCATCCATCCTTATGATCCATGTGAATATTTGCATGAAAATTCAAGACATCTTTTATTTTTGTCTGGCTTATTTTGTTAGTTATATTTATCACCTTCATTTAGTGGACAAAACTGGAGTGTGTTTATTTTGGTTATTTATGTTGTACTAGGCGTGATTCTGATGCCCATGGTATTGCAATGCTGTGTGTCTTTGATCAAAGGTTGGGAATTATTGCCAGCTTTTATGGGCAGAGTTTTGCCCTTGGCGAGTGGGATTGGCGGGGTGGGCGGGGCCCGAGCGCAGCCCATGATCAGCAGCGCTCCGCGATTTTACGCCAGTTGAGGCCCGCCCAGCATGATACATGAGCGGGCGAGCGAGGGGGGGGAGGGCGAGCAGACCTAGCGCGAACTTTGCGCATGCGTGTGAAAAAGCGCTGGATAATCTCCCTGAGGCACAGAGCTGCCCCAGGGAGATGAAGAAGACATTGAAAAAAATTAACAAGAAGCAGAGAAATTTAATAAAACATGTCCCCTCATGTGACTCTGTTACATGAGCAGGGCCATGTTTTTAATTCAAAACTAAAGTTTTTATCTCATTTGTATTTGATTTTGGAAACCTCCTCCCGTCTGTGGATGAGGTTTCCAAAATATTGCAATGGCCGCTTGGCCTTTTTGCCTGCCCGTCAAGCATTAGATTGAATGGGCAGTGCAAAATTCAGCACAATTGATAATTTAATGGCCTTAATCGGCCTTTTAGTTGTCGGCAGGCTTGCTGCCGGCTCCGGCGCACATCATTTCACGCTCGGTAGGGTCGGGCGCGTGTCTGCCCACCGAGCTAAAAACCCTGCCCTCTGTTTCACTGGGAGGTGATGTGGGCGGGGGGAGGGTGGGGGGTGGGGTCTGCCCTCAGCAGGTAACATTTTTTCCACCCTGTTTCATTTGTGGGTCCATCCGATTCGGATCCAGACATCCATCCACAAGTGCTTTCCAGCATGAGTCAGAGGGTAATGATCAGGAGTGGGAACAGTGCCTGATTTTTCTCCTTCTTAAACTGTCCATATTGAAGCCAAGTGTGGTGGCCCTCTTGCTCCACCCACTTCCTGAGATTGATTAACCCAACACAGACCAGGGGTCAAAACGAACACGTTTCTGATTTAAACAACAAAGCATCAGAACACCTAATGTTTCACCCACCAAACCACTGAAGGAACAGGTGTGAGTCCTAAAATATTGTTTGTTATGGAGGTGATGGCCTCTCACTCCTGTCCAATTGTTTTTCCATTGCTGCTCTTCAGTGCACAGGATATTGGTAGGGGTGTAAAGGTGCAATAATGTACAAATCATGTTTTACTGATTTATTCCATTGTGCTTTCCACCTGAATAAACCTTTGCGTCCCATTGTTAATAATAACTCTGCCTCAGCCCGGTGGTGACAGAGGCATCCTTGGAGCAGCCTGCATTGACTGTACCATACTGAACTTTCATTTATGGCTGGCCAGGCATCTGACTTGCAGAAATCCATCGCCATTTTAAGAGGCTCTGAACCAAACCACTGGGGAAATCACAATATGTGGACTCTGCCTGATATGGAGTACAATCTCTCTGTTAGTCTCTGTGTCAATTCACTCTTCCAAGTCCAACGACCTTAGGTGCAGCACTTAATGCCGCGGAAGCATAAAAAGAAATGTTAAGCAAAGTGGACTACACCTTTAAAGGCTGTCATCATATTCATATTGGAAATTTCCATAATGCTAGCCTACAAGAACGAAAGTGTAATTTGCGATTTTTAAGTTTGTGAAGAAGACAGATGCTTAGGCTATTTTATTTTTTTTATTTTTCTTTAAACGCCCATTGAAATTACCCTGCCGCATTTTTATTACATTATTTAAATAAGAACCAGACAGTGCTATTTTTAAACTGACTTTTCCAGCCACCCTTTAATGAACCCTTCTGAAGACCGATTATTTCCAAACATAATAATCAAACAGAATCCACTGATTCTCCAATTCATTTTCCCCTAGGGGTTTGGGGAGGGTGAATGGATAATGACTATTTTTTAATATAATTTTCACAAGAATATAAAGAGTTGATTTTTTATGACCACCACCTCAAAAAAAAAGCTTACATGTGCACCTCTTAAAAAAATATATAGAAATAAATTCTAGCTAAACATAATGAGAAAAGAACAGTTGCAGTCAGTCTATATGCCTTCATGGTTTCCTCAATCAGCAGTTGTAGAAAAATCATAAATGCTTATTTTTAATTGAAATACTAACCAAAGGAAATCTTCGTTCACAATGTTGCTACATCTACATTTAGTGACAGGAGTGGTTCTTCCGTCAGTGTGGGATTTACAGACGTGCAGTGGGATTTCTTTGGCTCCTGGCTGATTTTTCTCTTTCCTCTGCTCTTACTGGGTTTTCCTGGCAAGAGTGTCAGCCAAATCAGATCTGTAGTCCAATGAGAGCTGGACTGGGCCACTTCAGGTAAATTCATAACTACACAATTGTACACTGTTAGACCAGGGAGGGCTGAGCTCATTTCTAATAGTTTTAAAATAGACTTTATAGCACAGAAACAAGCCATTTGGCCCAACTGATCAATGCTGATGTTTATGCTCCAGTTCCAGCTATCTACCATCCTATTTCACCTAACCTTAGTTGTATATCTCTCTATACCTTTCTCCTTCATGCACTTATCTAGCTTCCCCTTAAATACATACAAATCATTCACCTGAACTCCATGTGCTCACAAGTTTGACATTTTAACTACTATGGATAAAGAAGTGGCTCCTGAATTCTTTGTTAGACTTGTTAGTATAATTGTGAGTACTAAATTTGGGCTCCTCCACAAGTAGAAAGATTGCTGCTTGGTAATACAGGACTTGAATATTGCAAAAAAGAGTGACATGCTGCCAAAGCTTTTCATCTTGCACTCATCAGGACAAAATCAAGAAAGCCAAATTTCAAATGATCACAACAATTTATACGACAGGAGAAAAGTGGTGCTGATTGGTTGGCAAGTCAGCAGATTGGCTGAAGCTGTTGTCATGGAGATAGGCCTCCCATTATTTTTTATAATTCAAAAAAGATGTAAGGCTTGAACATATTCCTTTTCTTTACAGAGTATAGGTCCATGCATATGAATGTATGTCGCTTCTAATAAGCATAAATGAGCCACGTGACAAGCTCGACAGATTATCTTAAATTGGTTGTTAGTGTAGCTATTAGCACACTCAGGATTGTTCAGCAAGTGCTACCTAATTGCTGAATCACAGCTAACAGTAATCGTTCTGTTTTTTGGTTTTGCAAGCACAAGCTGGTTGAGTAAGGTCTGTACTCTGCTTCTTACAATTAGCTGGAAGAACAAGCTGTTTGGTTTGATCAACCAATCATTGAGACGTACAGCCTACATACCTGTTATCACACAGGCACTGAAACTCATAACATTGCTCAATTGTATGGTAGGCAGAATGTCTTTTTGGATTGATGGCAACATTCTATTAGTAGAAAATTTCATCACGTTGCCATTGTTTAGTAAAGTGTGAAATGACTTGCTTAACTTGTTGTTCAAATTTTTGATCTTGGACAATTGTGATTGCACTAATAGCTACACTGAAAGCCAATTTAAAATAATCGGTTGAGCTCGTAACATGCACATTTACGCTTGCTAGAAGCAACATAAATTGATACGCAGGGACCCATACTCTGCAAACAAAAGGAATATGCTCAAGCCTTAAGCCTTTTTTGAATTACCCAGAAGCATGAGAGTCTATAGTTCCCTGTCACTGTCTCCATGGCAATGCCTCAGCCAATCAAAGTTGACTTGCCAACAATCAGCATCCCTTTTCTCCAAAATTATAAATTGTTGCAATCGCTTGAAATTTGGTATTCTTACATTTGTCCTGATGAGCACAAGATAAAAAGCTTCAGCAACATGTCTCTCTTTTCAGCAATATTCAAGCACAAAGACATTCTCCACATACTCTTTGCGACAGCTTCATAAATCTAGAGACCTCTACTTACCGTTCAGCCTTCTCTTTTCTAGAGAAAAGAACTTCAGCCTGTTCAGCCTTTTGGGAAGCATATTTGTTTATTTGGTAAGTATATAATAAAGGCAAATTGAAAGAGATATTTGAACTTTTTTTCAGGGTCTGGTCAGTAGGTTACCCAGGAAAGTGGATTACATCATGTTTGATTGCCTTGCTGGGGCTTAAAACCATCTGTAATGAAGAACCTTCTGGCATTTGTCGGGAAGCTGGCTAAGAGATGGTTGTTTTATCTTTGAATGCACTACTTCTTTCCTTATAATGTATTTGATATGGCAGAGGATGGAGACAGTGCTAGACAGTCAGTTGAAAAATCATTCTGAGGAATAGACAGCACGTTAGATTGAAAAGTTTTTGTGAACTATTGTTAAGACTTTTTTCAGTGGAATGGCAGGTAGATCTCTAGCTATAAATAAGGAGCTGTGCATCAGTACAAGAAATGTATGTATGGAGTGGAATGGAAATGTGAAAACCAAATTTGAATCTGACTATTGAGCAAATGTTCAGCATCCAATCAACTGTTACCAACAGAACTATTCAAAGAACACAAAGAATCGAAGGAATATTTCATTATTAAGGGGATTACTTTAAAACTTGAATTTATGTGCTGCCAGTGATGGACCTTTGTGTTTTTGAAGTGCAGTCATTGTTGTAATGTCAGGAAACATGGCAGTCAATTTATACGCAGCAAGCTCCCACAAACAGCAATCAGAATCAATGATCAGTTAATGGGAGTGAAATCGGTATCCTGTGGTAGCACATAATTGACAATAGCAAATCATCAGCTTGTACAGCCCAAAATAGTGAAGAAAACCAGGCAGGGTGTTAAACAGGCTCCCAATGAGCCAAGGTTGACCCCCTTGTTGCAGGAATACTATGCACACTGTTTTCTAAAATAGATTGAAGTATTACTGAGAGGACAAAAAAGAATGATAAGGATGACTCTGATACTGAGACCTCCGAGATATGAGGAAATTCAAAGGGTTAGGCTTTTCTTTTCACTTGTCCCATGAACGGAAGATGGGTTTGGATGAAGAAAATCTTTGATCTCACCTGCCTAGATTACCAGCAGTACCATCTTCCAATTACAACCCCAACTCCTTCTCAATGAAACCAGGCCCTCAACCATTCTTCCCAACTCCCTGTTTGTGTTATTGTTCAGCTTTAAAGCTATACCTTCTGACAATCATCCTAAGTTTGTCCTTCACATCCCTGAACTTAGGTTCTCCTTCCTTGCTGCCTTGTTATTTCTGAAAGTACTGTTCTAAAGCAGTCAGAATTGATGTAACTCCCTTTCCCACATACCTAACTCCCAAACGCCATTAAAAGTTCAGACACTTCCCCATCTCAGTAACCTCCTCCAGCCACACTATCCTCCAAAATACCTGTGTTCCTCCAACTCTAGCCTCTTGACCATCTCCAATTTTAATCACTCCACCATTTATGGTCATGCCTTCAGCTGCCTAGGCCCTAAACTCTGGAATTCCCTCCCTAAATCTCTCTACCATTTAACCTCTCTTTTTTTAAGACAGTCCTTAAAAGCTACCTCTTAGCCAAGCTTTTGGTCACGGGTCCTAATATCTCCTTCTGTGGTTTGGTGTCAAATTGTGTGTAATTACTCTCCTGTGGAGCTCCTTGGTATGTTTTACTGCAGTAAAGGTGTATAAATATAAGTTGCTGTTCTCTTCATTTTGTTTTTCTTTCTAGTTCAGTCTTTCAGCCTTAAAATTCTGCAGCGGTCTCCCATTGTAACTCTGGCAGGAGATTGATGGAACTTCCAGGAAAAAAACTGTTTCTAGTCCATTTCTCTGAGGGTTCTTGCAAAATCCAGAAGAACGCTTCAGACTAATAGGGCCGTTTATATACCCAGACAGCTGTGAGTAAAGGATTAGCTTTTACATAGGAATACATAGAAAATACAGCACAGAAAAAAGCCATTAGGTCCTTTTGGCCAATGCTGGTAATGTAGCACCTTATTACAGCTCTTGAACGAAATAAAGTGCTTACCATACAATGAACCTGTCCTTGATTTAAAAAAAAACCTTCCTTAAAACCCACCTCTTCAACCAAGCTTTTGGTCGCTCCACCTTTGATGTATTTAAGGATGGATTAGCACATGGGGCAGGAAAAATAGAAGTATATGCTGCTAAGGTTAGATGAAAAGGAGTGGGAGGAGGCTTGTGTGGCACATAAACACCAGCAGAGACACTGGGATGAAAGATTTGTAGGTAAAACTGGCGTGGAACAATGGGTTGTCTTTAAAGGGAGATGTTCTGGTATAGTTGAGGTACATTCTCATGAAAGGGAAAGGTAGGACAAACCAAGCCAGAGCTCTCTGGATGATGTAAGAGTTGGAGATTAAGATGAAGCAGAAAAAGAGTATGTATAACAGATGTCAGGTTGATAATATAATTGAGAACCAGGCTGAATATAGAAATTTCAGAGGGGAAGTGAAAAAATTAATGAGAAGTAATGAGAGAGTATGATAAGAGACTGGCAGCTAACATAAAAAGTAATCCAAAAGTCTTCTATAGGCATATAAATAGTAAAGGTTGGTAAAAATAGTGGTGGGGCTTTTTGGAACCTAAAAGGGGGTTAATGCGTGGAGGCAGGGGGCATGGCTGGGATATTAAATGAATACTTTGCAACTGTCTTTACCAAGAAAAAAGATGCTGACAAAGTCAGAGTGAAACAGAAGGTAGCTCAAACATTAGATGGGCTAACAATTGATAAAAAGGAGATATTAGAAAAGCTGGCTGTGCTTAATATTGATAAATTACAAGGAGCCCATCAGATGCATCCAAGAATACCGAAGGAAGGGTGGAAATTGCAGAGGCATTGGCCATAATTTTCCAATCTTCCTTAGGTACAAGGGTGGTTTCAGAGGGCTGGAGAATTGCAATGTTACACCCTTGTTCAAAAAGAGTGTAAGGAAAAGTTAGCTACTACAGGAGAGTCAATTTAACCGTGGTAGTGGGAAAGCTTTTCAAAGCAATAATCTGGGAGAAAACTAACAACCTGTTGGACAAACATGGATTAATTAAGGATAGCCAGCATGGATTTGTTGAAGGCAATTTTTTAAAAATTAACTTGTTTGAGTTTTTCAATGAAGTAACAGATAGATTTGATGAGGTAATACGGTTGATATGGTGTACATGTACTTCCAAAAGGCATTCAATGAAGTGCCATATGACGCCAATGACAACAGTTAAGTCAAAGCCAATTAAACAAAATGGACAATGGCAGCATGAATACTAAGTTGGTTAAGTGACTTGAAACAGAGGGTAGTGGTGAAGGGTTGTTTTTCAGATTTGAGGACGGTATGCTGTGGAGTTCCCCAGGAGCCAGTACTAGGACCACTGCTTTTCTTGATCAAAATATACAATATAAAAATGGCCAAAAATTGGGTGTGCAGGGCACAATTTCAAAATTTGCAAATGACGGAACACTTTGAAGAACTGCCATGAGGATAGAAGACATAGTCAGGCTGATGGAATGAACAGACAAATGACAGGTGACATTTAACGATGGATTGGGGAAGGAAGGATGAGGAAAGGGAAATCAAAATAAAGATACAATTCTAAAAGTGATGCAGGAGCCCTGGGATGTATGAACACATCATTGAGGGTGGCAGGGAAGGCTGAGAAAGTGGTTAAAAAGAAATACAGGATCCAGGGCTTTATAAGTAGAGGAGAGGAGTACAAAAGCAAGGAAGTTATGATGAACATTTATAAAAGACTGGTTCAGCCTCAACTGGAGAATTGTGTTCAATTCTGGGCACCGCACTTTAGGAATGATTTGAAGGCTTTGGCGAGTGCGCAGAAAAGATTGATGAAAATGGATCCAGTGATGAAGGATAAAAATTACGCGGATAGATTGGGGAAGCTGGGGCTGTTCTCCTTAGAGAGCAGCAGCTTGAAAGGAGATTTAGTAGAGGTGTTCAAAATCATGAGGGGTCAAGATAGAGTAGATAAGGAGAAACTGTTCCCATTGGTAGAAAGGTCTAAAGCCAGAGAACACTGATTTAAAGTGAATGTCAAAAGATTCAAAGCGATATGAAGAAAAACCTTTTTGTGCAGAGTGTTGTTAGGAACTGCCTGACAGTTTAGTGGAGGCAGATTCAAACATGGTTTTCAAAAGGGAATTAGATAATTATCTGAGGAGAAAATATTTTCAGGGCTACAGGGAAAAGATGGGGATGTCATGAGTTGCTCTTGCAGAGAGCCAGCACGGACTTGAAGGACCAAATAGCCTCCTTCTGTGCAGTAACCTTTCTGTGGTTCTATGATTCTATCATATAGACTGGTAGGGCCAAGTGGTCTGTTCCTGTGGTGTAAATGCTATTTTTATACGTAGCTTTCTTGTGAGTGCAGTGATTATTTTTATACAGACAAAATTCAGCATTATACACACAGCAAATCTCATGAACACAGCAGTCAGGGCTTCTACTCTTTGGTGACTTTGGTTGAAGTAAACATATTAATCATGTACGTGCCTGGTGGATCTTCTGCTCTTCTTTGAATAGTGGCATAAGATCTTTAACATCTACTGTAGCCATCAGAATAGACAGACAGGCAGACAGGGCCCAAGTTAAACGTCTCATCTGAAAATGCTCTTTAAACAAGGTTGTGTTTTCTCAGTGTGACAGTACTCATTCGTGCACAATTGTGTCAATTGTGTTAATGTGCACAAAAATAAATTAAATGTATGGCCACTGTCATCGGTGGTGAGCAACAAATTGTAACATAGCAATTGTCCCTGTCCCAGCTTCCATCTTCATAAATCACTGATCACACAGAACTTTTGCACTGAATGAAAATAAAAGAAAAGAAAAATTCCCATCACGTGTGGCGACCATGCAACTAATTACACTACTAGCTTTTATGAACAAGTTAAACCTCTTGGCCCACCAGAAGTCAGAAGACCTTTTTCAGAGACTGAGTCTTTTAGTATTGTAAGATCACTACTGGCTAATGAAGAAAACTGCTGAAGTTCAAATTTCACAATAATAAGAGGAGCTCAGTTGAGAGATAAGACCAATTGAGAATTAGTAGGTTTCCAACACAACTTAATTGCTGGCCTTAGCAAGCAGACAGTTTACAATAGTTTGAATGAACACAATGCCTTCCATCTTACAACTGTTCAATCTGGCCTTGTAGCCTTCAGCATTCTTACTATTTTACATTGTTATTTTGAAGTGTTGCAGTTACATAAACTGTACTAAAACCAACAATGACCTATCAAGTCACTAGCACTGAAACATTTTCTCAAATGAGACTTGAAGACATATCTTCTGTGCTGTTCACTTAACATGATGTTATTGTGATAGCCACAGTTTTTCCCTTTCTGTGACACGTCATTTTTGGCAATGTCTTCCTTGGCTTTTTGTTTCATGTGACCCTGTATTCAGGGTTGTGAAAGGCATTTCACCCATATTTGTTCTTGAAATGTGCCCAAAACATCACAGCCTTGGATCTTCTATGCAAGGTTTTTTTATTGTCCAAGCCATTCTAATTTTGAGGGTGAGTAACCTGGGTCTGAAACTAGTGTCTTAAATATAAATAAAGACAAAGGTACAAAGACAGAGTTGGTTACAGCACACTAGGACAATAGGTTAAAAGGTAAGATAGTAGAGAAGTAATGGCAGACATTTTAGAAGGTACTTCCTAACTCTCATCAATGATATATTCCATTGAGAAAGAATCTACAAGAAGGATGCACTATCCGCACCCAACTAAGGAAGTTGAGGCTGGTATCAAATTTAACAATAAGTATACAATGCTGCCAAGATCTGTGGTGGGCCAGGAGATTGGGAAACTCTTAGAAATCAGCAGAGGATGATTAAAAAAACAAAGAGGGAGAAATTAGAATATGAGAGTAACCTAGCAAGAAATATAAAAACAGACAGCAAGAGCTTCTACAAGTACATTTAAAGAGTAACTAAAGTGATCATTGATCCCTTAGACAATGAGATTGGGGGATTAATCATGAGAAACAAAGAAATGGCACAGGCTTTGAACAAGTATTTTGTATATGTCTTCATGATGGAGGACACAAAAAAATCCCAAGAATAATGGAAAATCAAGAGGCAAAAGGGAGGGAGGAACTTAAAACAATCATAATCACTAGAGGAAAAGTACTAGGAAAACTAATGGGACTAAAAGCTGACAAGTCCTCTGGACCTGATGGCCTCCATCCATGAATGCATTGGTTGTAATCTTCCAAAATTCCCTAGATTCTGGAAAGGTCCCAGCAGATTGGAAAATCACAAATGTAACACATTTATTCAGGGAGGAAGGGAGATAGAATGCAGGAAACCATAGGCCAGTCAGCCTAACATCTATCATTGAGAAAAATGTTAGAATCCATTATTAAGGAAGCTGTAGCAGGATATTCAGAAAATTATATAACCAAGCAGAGTCAATATGGTTTTATGAAAGGGAAATCATGTTTGACAAACGTAGAATTTTTGAGGACGTAACAAGTGGGTGGATAAAGGGGAACCAGTAAATGTAGTGAATTTGCTTTTTCAAAAATAAGTAGAGACAATGCCACATAAAAGGTTACTGCACAAGATAAGAGTTCATGGTGTTGGGTATGATATATTAGCATCGATTGAGAATTGGCTAAATGCCAGGGGCAGGGTCTTTCACTGAGCAGGTGGGTGCGCCCAATCCGCTCTAGTGTAAAATGATGCGCTATGACATCGGGCGAGCGTCCCGACGTCATCTCACACTCATGCGATATTTCGGTTGGCAGGTACACGTGGAAGTCGGCAGTGTGCCCACCGACAATTAAAAGGCCTATTAAGGCCATTAAAAACATAATTGAAATAAATTTTTAGCTGCCCATCCAAACTCACAGTTGGTGAGCAGGTGAAAAGGCCAAGCGGCCTTTGCATTTTTTCGGAAACCTCATCCACGGGCAGGATGACATTTCCAACAGCAAATAAAAATTAAATTAAAAATTTAACTTTTCATTAATTACATGTCTCTGCTCATGAGGGGACATGTTTTTTAACACCTTAACATTCTTTATTTTTTTTTAATATATCATATATTTGCAGCTCTGTGCCTCAGGGGCTTTTCCAACTCGCACCTGCAGGCATGTGTGAGGTTCTGCTCTTGCCCTCTTCCCCGCACTCCACACAGGCAGCGCTGAGTGCTGAAGGACACGTCTTACACTGGGCGAGCCTTAATTGGCCCACTAGCGCAAAATCGCAGCCCAGCCCCAATCGTGGACGGTGGTCGGCTTCTTGACCGCTCCCGCCTGCACCCGACAAGCTCCCCCACAGGACCCCCCCTCCCCCGAAACGAGGGAAAATTCCTGGCCCAGGAAACAGAATCAGGAAAAATGGATCATTTTCAGGTTGGCAAACTGCAACTATTGAGGTGCCTCAGGGATCAGTGCTGGGGCTTCAACTATTTACAATCTATATCAATGACTTGATGAAGGGACTGAGTGTATTGTAGCCAAATTTGCTGATGATAGAAAGATAGGTAGGGAAGCAAGTTTTGAGGAGGACACAAAGAATCTGCAAAGGGATATGGATAGGTTAAGTGAGTGGGTTAAACTTTGGAAGGGAAAATGTGAGGTTTCCACTTTGTTGGGAAGTATAGAAAAGCAGAATATTATTTAACTGGTGAGAGACTGAAGAATGTTGCAGTATGGAGGAATATTCATTAATGACAGTTCACTCCATCAAGTGGGGATGTTTGATGACGTTGCACAATGTTTAGCACCATTTACAATTCCTCAGATACCGAAGCAATTTGTTCTAATATGCAACAAGACCTGGATAACATTTAGGCTTGGGTTGATAAGTAGCAAGTAACATTCACACCACACAAGTGCCAGGCAAGAACTAACTCCAAGAAGAGAGAATCTAACCATTGGCCCATAACATTCAATGGTATTACCATCGCTGAATCCCCCACTACCTCGGGGTTACCATTGACCAGAAACTGAACTGGACCATCCATATAAATACTGTAGCTACAGATGCTGGGAATTCTGTGGTGAGTAACTCACCTCCTGACGTCTCAAAGCCTGTCCACCATCTACAAGGCACAAGTCAGGATTGTGATGAAATACTCTCCATTTAACTGGATGAGTGCTGCTCCAACAATACTCAAGAAGCTTGACACCGTCCAAGATGAAGCAGTCCATTGATTGGCACCCCATCCACCACCTTAAACATTCTCTCCCTCCACCAGTGACAGCAGTGTGTACCGTCTACAAGATGCACTGCAGCAACTCACCAAGGCTCCTTCGACAGCACCTTCCAAATCTGTGACCTCTACCACCTAGAAAGAAAAGGGCAGTAGATATATAGGGATGCCACCACATGCAAATTCCCCTCCAAGCCACATTCCATCCTGATATGGAAATTTATTACCGTTCTTTCATTGTTTCTGGGTCAAACTCCTGGAACTCCCTCCTTATCAGCACTGTGGGTGTCCCTACACCACAGGGATTGCAGCAGTTCAGCAACACTCTACCAATGAAAGAACAAATAATTAAATAAATAAATACAAACATACATGATCTGGGCATTCTCGTATGTGAACCACACAAAGTTAGCATGCAAGTACAGCAAGTAACTAGGAAGGCAAATGGAGTGTTTGCCTTTATTGCTGGGGAATAGGTTTTAAAAGTAGGGAAGTCTTGTTACAATTCTACATGGTATTGGTGAGACTGTACCTGGAGTACTGTGTACAGTTTTGGTCTCCTTAATTAAGGAGGGGTATACATGCATTGGAAACAGTTCAGAGAAGGTTCACTAGGCTGATTCCTGTCTCATGAAGAAAGGTTGAGTAGTTTTTCTATACTTATCGGAGTTTAGAAAAATGAGAGGTGATCTTATTGAGACATATAAGAGTATGAGCGGGCTTGGCAGGAAAGATGCTCAGAGGAGCTTTCCTCTCCTGGGGGAATGTAGAATTAGGAGCACAGTTCCAAAATAAGGGACCTGTTGTTTAAGATGAAGATGAGGAGGAATTTCTTCTCTCAGTTTCGTTAATCTTTGGAAGTCTCATCCCCAGAAAGCAGTGTGTCATTAAATATATTCAAGGCTGAGTTAGACTGATCTTTGATTGATAAGGGAATCAGGGTTATGGGGGGGTGCAGGAAGGAATGTGGAGTTGAGGCCACAATCAGATCAGCCATGATCTTATTGAATGGCGGAGGAGGTGTGAGAGGCTGAATGCTCCTATCTCTTATGTTCTTATTAAAGCATTCATGATCCTTTGAACCCTGGATACTCCCAGCTTTCCTCTCAGTCAGCACATCTCACAGAAAATTATACAAAAGACTGCATAGCCAGGTTAGGTGAGAACCAACAACAGTGGAGTGAATTCACTCCGCCCTACCCTCACTGTTGACCTGACTGATGGGAATTTTGTAGCAATGCACATAATGATTAATGCATTCATGGTTCATAACCAAATATTCCAAACTCTTGGGGCTGAATTTTCTTCCCGTCGGGGGGAAAGTTGAAGGGCGGGCGTGGACAGCTTCCGATCGGCGCCCCCGATCAGAGGCGCACCGCCATTTTACGTGGGCAGGTCAATTAAGGCCTGCCCAGCATGACGTCTGCACTGAAGTGCTATGCGCTCCCTGTGTGGGCAGGGGGGGATTCCCAAAATCAAGAGTGCGCTCTTTCGCGCATGCGCACGGAAGAACGCACTCATCCCCCTGACGCTAAGTGATTTTAACTTGATTTTAACTTAGTTAAATTTCATAGATTATAATTGCCTGTTGAATTTGCGTTCCCCTTTTTCTCAATATCTTTCCTCCTTTATATGCAGGTATGTTGTCACCTTCTTCCACTGTTTTTAAGTGATCAGGCTGCTTGTCAGACATCCAGCACTAGGTGAGCATAAATTTCCTCAGGGAGATCGGCTGTAAATGTAAAAAAGATAAAAATAGAAAAATAAAATTTCCCTTACATGTCCCCTCATGTGACAATGTCACATGAGTTGTGACATGTCCATAATGTTTACAAAACATTTATTAAAATTTTTTAAAGGCTACATGAAACCTCATCCTGCTCATGGATGAGGTTTCATGTTTTTTCTAGTTCCTGCCGGGGCTCCTGACCTGCCCGCTAACCTTAAGGTTAGTCAGGCAGGTCCATTAATTAGCTAAATAACTCTGTCAATGGCCTCATTTGGCCATTGACAGGTCGGCGGGCACACAGCTGATTTCACTGCGCCCGCGCCTTCCTGAAAATTTAAATGGGACGGAGTGACATTGGGAGCTCCACCCGACGTCACCACGCGTCGACGAGCGGACCCCGCCCCCGCTCACCAATTCGTAAAATTCTGCCCTTGATTTTAACTTAGTTAAATTTCATAGATTATAATTGCCTGTTGAATTTGCGTTCCCCTTTTTCTCAATATCTTTCCTCCTTTATATGCAGGTATGTTGTCACCTTCTTCCACTGTTTTTAAGTGATCAGGCTGCTTGTCAGACATCCAGCACTAGGTGAGCATAAATTTCCTACAACTAAACATTGGGAAGACTTCCCATACCGCCTAGTTCTACCTCTGTAACACTGCCCAACTCTATCCATGCTTCAGTTTATCATCTGCTGAAACCCTCATCCATGCCTTCGTTACCTCAAGACTTCTTCCGTAATGCTCCTGTGAAGTGCTTTTGGATATTTTATTACATTGAAGGCACTTTGTAAATTTAATTTGCCGTGGTTTCGGTTTCGCTGTCCATTCACCATTTCTCGATGCAGCAAGCCAATTGGTGTCCTGTTATCAAGCTTGGTTCAAAGAAGAATGCATGAACAGGAATCAGCCATTTGGCTTACCAAGCTGGCCATTTTGACTTGTTCTATAGTTTCAGGGAGGCGCATTGGAGTTTTTGATTCCCAATTACTTTTTCTTAATTATCCAAGTCATATACGTTATTGTACAAGAGCTCCACCAGTAACAGAGCAGCTTACAGGGTAAATACATCTGTTCAAAGCAGAATTGCACAAGTTCGGCATTGAGAAATCAGCTTCAGATTCCGATTCACAGAGAAGTTTGATCATTTAAAGCCAGATCGGAACATCAATGATGAGGAAAGTTGAATTGTTGCCGTCTCCTGTCTTCCCCGAGGGGCCAGAGCCTATTAACTTTCAACACAGTTTTCACAAAAAAATCATTGTTGCAATAATTAAAAATATCAAATATTAATTATTGGGTTTTAAGCACATGCACTGCCTATGGGATGTGAGAACAAGTTTCTAACAGTTGATTATTGTTTACTGCTGATGAAAATTAGCATTTGTACTAATAATTATTAGTGTTATTAATGGGAATATCCTTTCTGCCTTGCAGTCATTTTGAACATGGTGCATGCAACTTGTTAAAATGTTGCACTGTTTTCAACTTGTTTTCAGTTAGATTTATCCAACATACAACAGAACCACAAAAATGAGTAATAGCTAAAGTACTGCAGGAAATTGCTACTCAGCATCATTTATTCTCTTCCTTATTTTAACTGACTGGCAGTCAGATTTTTCAGAAATGGTAATTTGTCTTTTCACTTGTACAAATAAACACTATGATAAACCAGAGGAAACATGATTCATTGAAAACCCAGACACTCATTTTGAAGTGGAGGACAAGGTGAGATCAGAATTAGCTTTGGAAAATGAACAGAACATGCTGTTGAGAGAAAAAAAAAGGTTTTAATGGTTTTTGCTCATCATGCCTATGCACTGTGCTTCGGGAACAACCTTGTCTTTTCCACGTTAAATCACACTCACTGCAGGACCCTCCCAACAATCAAATCAACATTCAGATTTAAGGCAAAAGGGCGGAATAAATGGTGCATGTTTTGTGCGTCATATGTTGAAATATCATAGGTGTTGGCTGTGACTCAGTGGGTAGCACTTTCCTCTGAGTCAGGAGGTTGTGGGTTCAAGTCCCGCTCCAGATACACGAGCACTTAATTAAGGCTGACACACCAGTGGAGCACTGAGGGAGGTGTCACAGGTGCTGTCCTTCAAATGGATGTAAAAAGGTCACACGTCATTATTTGAAGAGCAAGGGTGATCTCCCCAATGTCCTAGCCAATATTTATCCCTCAATCAACATCATTAAAAATTAATTCCCTTGTCATTAATACATTTCTGTTTGTGGGAGCTTGTTGTGCACAAATTGCTTCTTGCATGTCCTACATTCCATCAGCAACGACATTTCAAAAGTACTTTATTGGTTGTAAAGCACTGTGAGACATTCTGAGGTTGTGAAAGATGCTATATAAATGCAGGCCTTTTCTTTCTTTCAATGTAGCTCATGCAGCCAAAAAGCGAAGCCCGTCTTTACCCTAGACGATCCATCCCCATCCATTTTCAGTGTGAAAGCCTGGAAGTGTGGGAACAAAAAGACTGCAGTTTAAAGAGGTACTGTCAACCATATGGAAATCAGACATTTTTAACATACATATACAGTAGTAGATGTAAGGTTAGCTGCCCCATAACATTTCATTGTTATGTTGCCCTAAGCATATAGGGAATTGGTACCTGCCAAGCTCACTTAATCCCCAGGTGATGTAGATGTTGTATGTTGTATTCTGCTGAAACAGCTTCTTTACTTTCCTTTGTTATCTGAATTGAAATATATGAATGTAATCAACAAAGGAGTAATTTCCATTCCAATGCTCCAGGGCATCAATAACAAACCATCTACGGCTGCATCAAGAATGTGAGCTATAGAAAATGGATCCTCCATGCATTCACCATCCACCAAGGCTCTCAGGAAAAGTATTCCTTACCCTCAAGGGGGCAGAGGCCAATTCAATCACTAAAGATATTATGTTGACAGGAAGACACAAAACAATTATTTATAAATATCAATGTTCTAACATAAGTCCACCACAGGTTTTACAAATGTATAAAGTAAAATCTGTGTGCGGCTTTGTTCTGAGGTTCTCAAATAGCTGTTCTCAAATAATTCTCTAGCACTAACATTTGGGCAAAAAAGATTATCCCGCTGCCCCACACCATGATGGCCAGAGAACAGCATGATTGTCACCCTTCTGAATGAGTCTCCTTCAAATTTCTGCACTTATATTTGTTTGATACCAGTGCCAGGACCTTCAGCCCTGGGCCTTGCCTATGTAACTTGAAGGAGAGGAAGTGATATTCATATGTCTTGCTGCATCATTGTTTTTGACCAAATAATCAATCATCAGTATGTTCTCTCACCTCCTGTCTATCCATGATTCAGGTAAGAGGTATTTTTAGATGGGCATCTTTTTTTGTTCCATTCTGAACAGAAGGATCTCGTGAGCCATTCTCCTCTCATTATGTTTTGTCCCTGGGTGCCAGGCGCTGTATGTCTACAGGACGTTGCTTTGTAATGTGAACACCTTACTCTGAAGGAAGGCATCCATACAATTTTAAAACAGTGCTCTTTATCTTACATCACAAAAAGTATCTGTTCCAAATGCAGATTTATAGCCCCCACTTTACTGAGCCATGTTTCAGGTCAGATTATATAGATGTGAGGGAACTCAGGTTGTCAACCCTTCAGGATTGTTCTGGGGCAGGATTTTAAGGTCGGCATGTGGGCGCAATCGGCAAGCCCGAGAGCGGCTGGGGAATGGACCGCTGACTGTGGTCGGCTCCTGACCGTGATTTCACATTGACTGGCCAATTAACAGCTAGCCAGCGTGAAGCGCGTACTGAAATGGTCAGCACTGCCGCGGTGAGGGCGGGTGGAGGGCGGGCGCTGACATAAGGACGGGCGCGGGTGAGCGCTGAATGAAAGCTCCCTGAAGGCAGAGAGCTGCCTCGGGGAGCTCAAGACTTCAGAACAATAAAATAACTTAAAAGCACAAACAAATGTCCAAGCATCACAATCAGTTACCGGAACATATACATGTTAAAAATTCTGTCCATAGATTTTTATTTTTCTTTAACAGAAACCTTATCCCACCCTTCGATGAGGTTTCATCAAAAATGCAAAGTCCCCCTGGCAGATTCGTCCGTCCGCCAACTGTAAGGTTGGACGGACCACGAAAAATTAGGGACAATTGGAACTTTAACGACTTCAACTGTCTTCTTAATTGTCGGTGGGCGCGCTTCTGACACTCGCATGCGCCCGCCGACTGAAATATCGCGCGAGCGCGGGATGACATTGGGACGCTCGCCCGACATCATCTCGCGCGATTCCACGTCCGATCGGGTCAGGCATGCGCCCGCGAGCCGACCTAAAAATTCTGCCCCTGGTGTCTCCAGGAATTAAAGATTAATCCTTATGGCACTTCCTTGAGCAACTAAGGAGAAATAAAACCACTAGCACTTCAAAAATTTTATCCGCTTTTTTTCTCAATTTCTTTGACCACTTTCGGTTTATTATAAAAACATCGCCTAACTACAGGAAGGATATCAGTAAGATTGAGAGAGTGCAGAGAAGATTTACTAGGATGTTGCCGGGTCTTAAGGAGTTGAGTTACAGGGAAAGATTAAACAGGTTAGGACTTTATTCCTTGGAGCGTAGAAGAATGAGGGGAGATTTGATAGAAGTTTACAAAATTATGAGGGGTATAGACAGAGTAAATGCGTGTAGGCTCTTTCTACTTAGATTAGGAGAGATAAACACGAGAGGACATGGCTTTAGGGTGAAAGGGGAAAGGTTTAGGGGGAACATTAGGGGGAACTTCTTCACTCAGAGAGTGGTGAGAGTGTGGAACAAGCTACCATCTGACGTGGTAAATGCGGGCTCACCCTTAAGTTTTAAGAATAAATTAGATAGATACATGGATGGGAGAGGTCTGGAGGGTTATGGACTAGGTGCAGGTCAATGGGACCAGCAGAATAATATTTTGGCACAGACTAGAAGGGCCGAATGGCCTGTTTTCTGTGCTGTAGTGTTCTATGGTTCTATTCTATGGTTCTATGGGATAAAAAGGCTGTCTTGAGAATCAGGAATTTAATAATGAAGAGCCTGTTCCCCTTTGAATTGGTGTGGGAAGATGCAGCACCACAAGGATGGACATGTTGAACAAGGAAGGACAAAAGCACAGGATTGGGTGGTTGGAGGCAGGAGGATATATAACCTTCAGGAAATGTCAAACTTGAATTGGCTATAAAGAGAACAGCCTGATGGAAGTAGCGTTGAGTTTGATGCTGTTGGCTACATTCCTCTGAAGGATTGCAGATTGCTTATGGCTGAACATGACACATCTCTAATCACACATGGGCTTATTTTAACCTGCTTGATAAGGTACTAAATATTTTGGGAAGATAACATGCTAAGTCTTAAAAATCAACACAACCTGTAAAATTCTGAAAACAACTCATAAGAAAGCAAGAGCATAAAGTGAGGAAACTTGTATCCCTCTCCGCAGATGCTGTCAGACCTGCTGAGTTTTTCCAGGTATTTTTGTCTTTGTTCTAGATTTCCAGCATCCGCAGTATTTTGCTTTTATCTAAGTGAGGAAACCCATTTGAATAAGCACACAACATGACCATGTGCAAATGCTGCATTGGTGTACTGCAGAGTTTAATATTAAAGTGTTCAGTGGTGCATATTGTAATGGAAATCTAACTACAGCACAAGTGTAACGATGGGCAATTCAACCAGATATTAATGCATTTCTTTACATCTAAAATGTAAATGCACCAAATTGTTAATAATCATTGGGTTCACAAAAAAGCATTTGGCAAACTGTTTTATGGATTTGCTGTTATATGAGAGCCGTCATGTTTGCACAGTTTCTGAAGCTCTGTCAATAACTTGCATCAGTAATTTTTTGTGTGAACTTAACATATAAGGTAATCAACAAGTCTCTCCTCTCAGACTGGTGAAGTTCAGGAATTTGGCAGGAAAATAAATGCACTCCAAGCAAATTATACAGCTTAATTGGTACAATCCGGCATAACTTGCATGCCATGTGTTTGCAAACAAATAAGCAAGATAAATGTACTTTTGGTTTGCCTAATAATGTGAAAAATATCGTAGATTGTAGAGTATAAGTCGACCTTTGAAGCTGCAAAAAATCCTTCCAAAAATGGGGGTCTACTTATACAGTGAGTATGAAAAGTTGACTGCCGGTGTTGGTGCAGGAGGACCCATTTCTGTTTGTCGGTCACCATGTGTGGTTTGCTCTGTGTGGGTGTGTCTTAAACTCCTATGCATCTTCTTGGCTTGCTTGATCCCATAGGCTGACTTGTAAGGTGAGCATAACCCTATCTCTGAGCTGAAAAAGTGAGGCCAACTCCTCATGCGAGTATAGACCTAAACATTCATTTATTAGCTGAAAAATGAGGGGTCGACTTATATTCTATATAAAGGCCTAAACATACGTTTTGGCACCACAAAAATGGGGTTGTCTTATTCACCCAGTTGACTTATTTGCTGTGATCTACGGTAAATGGAATTTTCTCCTGAAGTCATTAAGAAATGTCACTTATTTCCAGAAAGCTCTTGCTGATACCTAGAAATTGTATCTATTTAATTAAGTTACACGCCACCTTTTAAAATTTAATTTCAAATATGATTATATAAAATCAAGGCTACAGTCACCATAAGATCTAAAATACATTATCTGGCAAAGTTATCTTCAAGGTTCACTCTGAACTTGTGGCTTCTGAAGGGGCAATTTGATCAATAACAAGATAGAAATATCTGCATCAAACCCTTTAATTCTGAATTTCAGAGCACAGAGAACTGAAATGCTTTCTGCAATTTCTGTAATTTTCCCTTCATAAATATTAGGCTGATTAGTTTTGTAATATTCTGTGTATATTTCACTCTAGTGTTATAGAATTGTCAAACTATATAGCAAAGAAGGAGGCCATTTGGCCCATCTAGCCTGTGCCACCCCTTTGAAAGAACTATCCAGTTAGACTCACTTCCCTGGCCTTTCCCTAATGTGGTTGACTCTTAAATGGCCCCTGAAGAAGGGTGATTAGGGATGGGCAATAAATGCTGGCCTAGCCAGCGATGCTCACATCCCATGAATGAATTTTTAAAAATTTACATTTCTCCACTTGAGTATTGCTGAAAAAAGACATTTTGTCAAAGCTTTTTGTCTTGCACTCATCAGGACAATCACAAGAATAACAATTTCTTGTGATTGTCCTGATGAGTGCAAGACAAAAAACTTCAACAAAATGTCTTTTTTCAGTAATACTCAAGTTCTGTACTACCAAATGACTATTTCTCCACTTCACGTATTTATCCAATACCATTTTGAAAACTACTGTTGAATATGCTTCAACCACCCTTTCAGGCAAAGCATTCCAGTTCATAAAAACTTGGGGTATAGAAAAAAAATCCCTCCTTTTATCCCCTCTGACTCCTTTGTAAATTATCTTACATCTGTGTCTTCTGTTTACTGACACTCTTGCCAGTAGAAACAGTTTGTCCTTATTTACTCTATCAAAGCCCTTCATAATTATGACCGCCTATTTTAAATCTCCCTTCACCTTCTCTGCTCTAAGGAGAACAATCCCAGCTTTTCTAGTTTCTCCACATTGGTATATTTTAGGGAAAATCCCTCTGCGCCCTCTCCGAGACCTTGACACCTTTGTGTGTATACACCTAAAATGTATTATATGCACCCTTAATTAGATCCATAAAGCATCTCTAAAAGAGTAGCAGCACATAAGGAGGCCATCTGGTCCATTGTTCCTGAACTAGGTCTTTGCTGGCACTGTGTCATTCTCATCCCATTGCCCACCTCTCTTATCATAGTCCAGTATCTTCCCCTGTTTCAAATATTTATCCATTCATCACTTAAAAGATGCATTTTTCTCTCTCTCTCTCTCTCAAATATTCCATGTAGCAAAGGATTCCAATATTCAATAATTCACCATTTAAAGAAATCTGTCCTGAACTCTCTCCTCATAACCATAGTTTCTCATCCTTCACATCATCCTGGTGAATCTACGCCTAAACATGTTCTGTGGCCTAGAAATTAGAGGTGTGGAGTCAGTGAGGGTGTTCACAGTTTCTTAGTCCCCCTGAATGCTGAGGCCCATAGACTCCCTCATGGACCTTGAACTTCACTTCCATGTTGGTGGCAATTAAAGTGGCAAGATCCAGACAGCGAAGAAGACTACCTGTTTTGGTCATTGCTCCCATATGGAGAATGGGAAGGGAGGAGGTTCTACATTAGACAAGAATTGAGGCAGGATGCAGGAGATAGCTGAAATAGAAATTTAATTTTTAAAAAATCATTCTCAAGGTCTGGACATTACTAGCAAGACCAACATCTGTCATCCTTTCCCCGTTACCCTGAGAACATTTTGATAGCGTTTGATACAACTGAATGGCTTTGGAGGACAGTTAAGAGTCAACCATGTTGATGTGGAACTACAGTTACACACAGACTGGATAAGGATGAATTAGAGAACCAATTGGATTGTTTCCACATTTTTAAAACTAAAGTAAATTTCTCAAACTGTTACAGGGGGATTTGAACTCGGGTTCCATGGTTTATTGACTCATGTCTTTAGATTTTTGGTCCAGAAAGATAACCACTACACTACGGCACTGTGATTTAAAATTAAATGGCACCCAAGGGCCATATATTATCCATATATTGGATAAAGTGGACTTTTGTGGTTGTGACCTCCATGAGGATGGGGCCAGAGAAGGTTTCTGACATCTGAGTTGAAGGCGCAGTCAGGTGTTACTGAGATCTATAGTGTGAATTTTATAAGAGTGCACAGTGTGGATGTGGCAGATCAGTTCATTTCCCAAACACTTAGGAAATTGAATATTAGCACTAGGAGGTAGAGGGAAAGGTGCTCCACAAACCATATTGATCTGCCAAGCCCAACGTTGGATTATACAGCCTGCCCACACAAAGTTCTACAACCAGGAGAGAGCAGAGCTGCAGAATAGAGTGGACAGCAGCAACAGCCTGTGGAATGGGCCTGAGAGGAGGCTGAGTCAGGGCAGAGTAGGCAAAGGGGCCAGTCTCAAGAATTACATAGAACCTACAGCACAGAAACAGACCATTTGGCCCAATAGGACTATGCTGTGTTTATGTTCTACATAGGCCTCTTCCTACCTTACTTTATCCCTCCCTATTGTTATATCCTTCTATTCTTTTTGGTGGTAAAAGAGATTGAGATAGACAAAAAGCACGATCTTTCTAAAGAGCCTCGCAAACTGGATGAATGTACCACCAACAAAGATGATCCATGCCTCCAGAGCAAGATTAACATGGAGTTGCCAATGCCTCTTAGGGCATAGGACCTGAAGAGAGGGCGAGATTCCTTTCCCCATTCTCTACCTATTGAGTCAGTTTCCTGTGATCACAGGACTGTGGAGGAGAATTATCATTACAGTTGAGAACGGCCTGATACTTCTTTCATCCATTTATGCTGCGGAAGTCACATGGTTAGTGTGAGACACCGCTGAGGTCTCACTGCCTCGTGCAACCCAAACAACAGCGTCTCATAGACATTTCAATAATCCAATCATACCTGCCTGCAGGTCTGTGATTTTGCATGGAAGAGGAGGTAGCACAAAGGTGAGACTGTATTACATTTATTTTCGTCAACTCCTAAGTTTCTTTTCTAACTTAAATTACATCTTTTTCTATTATTACTCATTAAGCTTACTCCAAATAGAACCATTATTGTGATAAAGAGCTGGATTCTGGCAGCATCCGCTTTCTGCCTTTTATCTGTGTCCAATGAGAGGGTGCAGAAGGTTATAGAAAACTAGAATTTTCCAATTAATAAACAAATGCCCTAAGCAAAATAATAATAATGTTCCATATGTCAATATTAAAACTGTGCATAGCCACCAAGATAATGAAGTAGTATGAAGTAGTGTCTGGTTTGAAACCCTTTCATTCTACATGGTGCACATGAGGTAGCCCCCACTCCTACTACTTTGTGTTTCTCTTGGCACATTTCAGGTTAAACCCATTTTGTCTGGGCTATTCTGGGAATGGTTTTTGTTCCAAGGAGGACTTGGCACGTAAGAAAATAACTAATTAGAAACTAAGTAACCTAGTGCAACAAGGAAATTTGGGACCACTTACCTTTCCTGCCTGCCTTGCATGTAGAATTAGAGTGCTGCACCATGTAGACCATGTATACAAGCAGTTACATAGATTTATGTTGAATTTCACAGCACAGAAACAAGAGGTTCAGCTCAACTGGTTTATGGTTCATACGAGCTTCCACCCACCCTACTTCATCTAACCCTATCAGCATACCTGTCTATTCCTTCCTTCCTCATCTCCTTCCCTAGCCTCCCCTCAAAGGTTATTCACCTCAACTACTTCATGTGGTAGCCAGTCCCACATTCCAACCATTCTCTGTATAAAGGAAAATTTTTTCTGATTTTTTTATTGGCTTTGTTAGTGACTATCTTATACTTATGACCCTTAGTTTTGGACTTCCCCACAAGTGGAAACACTGGGCTGGGTTTAGTCCTACTGCACGGCACCTGCGGCAGGACCAGGAATCGTCGGGGTCCTGGCAGTCGGCTGAACCCGATTATGTGGTGGGAAGTTCATGAATGCGGGTGACGCGGGCTTGCCGCCAGATCATGTGGCAGGGGGCGGCACTGGTGTCGAGAAACCCACATTCCCTGATGGCCGTGCAGGAGCTGGCACCATATTTAAAGGGCAGCCAGCTCTGTGTTCGAGTTGGGAATCACCTTGCCGTCTTTTTAAGAAAGCTTTGCAGTTTAAAGCTCCAGCATCTGAATTTCTGTTGCTCCAGCACAAAAAGACGTTCCAAAGTCCAGGGGGATGATGCATTCATTGTCTCACAAGATCATTCGGTGGGATCAGCTGAGGTCTGAGATGTCATAGTCCAGCCAATGCATCCCCTTCTCCAATGCTAGAGGATGAAGATGGACAGGGTGAATGTTTCCCATGCTGCCATTACCTCTCCATTTCCTTGCAGGCAGCCTCCTAACTATCCACTCCTCGGGGACTCAGATCGGATGCCACTTTAAGGGATGCACCCCCTCCCCCCAACCCTGCACATCAGATGCGAGCTGCTCCTTTAAGTTTTGGACCCGTTGCCGTAAGTCTAATGCGTGGTTTCCTGTGCAATTCTCTATGCCCGCCCGCCATCCTTCCCACTCCAGTAGGCCCCACGGAACCCAGCCAATCTTTTCTTCACCTACCCCATCGAACTCCATCGTAATGTAAAAGAACTCGATTACACGCTCACTAATAAACAACCTAGGCACTTCTCCAAGTAGAGAGCAAAATTTGCAAAAATCAATTGTAATCCATCAGAGACAAGCAGGGTATGAAATGCAACTTCTTTTTGTTTCAATAAAGAAGATGAACAAAATGAAGGAATGCAATATTTAATCCCTGCCCCCAGATTTCACTCATTCATTCTCTGAGCGCTGTCCTATAGAAGATACCTAGGGCCAGTTAATGTGTGTCCTGTCCAACGTTTTTTGAAACAAAATTGCTGCGTAAGTAATGTTAAAGGTCAGGTCCCAGAGATCTAGAAGCATCAAAACTGCAGATGTCTTGACAAGTGCTGAAGACTTGAGTTGCAGCCAGGGGAGCCTGCTACAAGATTTCATTCACAAGTTCCCCACATCATTGTTTGTGGAGTCTGCTCTGCTCTGGAGTCTTTGGAAGGTTGAGGTGACAGAGTCTGGGGAGAAAGTTTCTAACAGGAAGTTACTGTTAAAAATTATAACTCAAACATTAAGATCAAATTTTAAAAGTTAATAATAATGAAGTCGGATCGGTTGGTACTTCAAGCTAACAACGGGGCAAATATTGGACAAAATAAAACACATTGAGAACCTATGGCAATTTGCATTAAATGCCATCAATCTTGGAGGAAATAATTTGAACCATCCACACACTATACATATCACAACACAACACTAAATGAAAACTGTGCTTAATTGGCACAAGGCTGTATGGGGTACAATGTTAGGTGGCAATAACGACAGGAGAGGATAAGTGTTAAATTGGGACATCACACTAATTTATAAACCTGGGGTCCAACCTATCCACCTAATGTACAGACCTCAGCATTAACCTTTAAACCTGGGAGTCTAGCCTACCAGTTTATGTACAGACCACTGCACTAACCTAAAGCATAGGTATTCACAAGTCTAACTGACATCAAATCCATTTTATCTGAAGTGCCTGTACTGTCTTCCTGTAAAGAAATCTTACAGGATAGAAATTGCATGAGCTGATTTGTGAGGATTCAAGGAAACCACAGCCATGAAGCTCCCTATAATATTTACAACAATGTTTTCTTTAACATTTTCAAGATTTAGACACCTGTATAATCAAGCAGCCATTTTGCAGTCTCCAAACACAATCATTTACTTAAATTGCTAATAAATTACTAATAAGCTCAATTCCCAGTTATTAAGGCAGAGCTGGTGGTCTGCATATTTAGGGTTAACTAGTGTGATCTGTCACTGCCAATCTACGACAGCTGCATCTATTACTGAATCATCTTAGTTTCTCCAACACAGTAGCTTTCTTTATGTTCATTTAGAAAACATGTCCAAAGCTGTCATTGTATCTGTGCCATTAGCTGATGGTTTATTGTTTTTAGAAACGTGTCAGTCACATCATCACTGTGTATGCATCTCCAGCACTACCACCGGTATTGATGCTGAGAATTAGCATCTCCCTCCATTATTCTTGGAAGCACAATCAGTAATTTTAATTATCAGCTCTTTCATTCCCTGTAATGTTTGCAGTGACATTTGCACCAAAGTGGAAGAGTTACTGGAACTTTAGGGCAGGGACACCCATGAACACCTGGTTAAAGACACATGACAAATGCCCTGCATTTTACAGTGTCCACAGCGAGGTATCCAATCACATTTTCAGTGACAGGGTATAGCAGCTTTCACACTCTGACTTGTCAAGAAGGGACTTGCTCATGGAACAAACCAGTAAGAATTGGCAAATGAGAGCTTTAAATTGTGTTTTTTTTTCCACAGCCCTCTTGTTCACACAAACACTCACTTTGTAGGGGGAAGCAAATCAAATTCTCACCTCGCAGCATTGTTATGTGTTTTTTGTACAAATTCATTCACACTAACATTAATGTGTAAAATCTATGCTGACTTAATTTAGGTTTGTACTGTGAAGCACGTAAATATCCCAACATTAAGGGGTGATTTCTCTTTGTATGCTTGGTGTGGTAAAAATTGAAAGCCCTTCTTTAAGAAATTTGTATAATTCTGTTGCTCCGAGAACGCACAGGAAATCCACCCTCGCTATATTTTCTTTGGATTTCCTATTACTGTATTACTGTACCTTTTTCCAGCCCCATTTATAGGAAGGCTTACTGTAAGATCAGATCTATTGATATTCATCAGCAAACGCACACGTCATGAACAATCAAGTAAAATACGAAAGGCTGAGGCAAGATTTCCTCTGTATGGTGTGTGTAGAGAAATCATTAATGTGTTTATAAAGGACATATTCATGGAAGAACTAATGCATTGGGTTACATAGAGGAGGTGATGGTATAGTGGTATTGTCATTGGACTAGTAATCTGGAAACCCAGGGTAATGCCCTTATAACTCAGGTTCGAATCCTGCCATGGCAGATAGTGGAATTTTAATTCAATAAAAATCCAAAGTCTAATAATGACCATGAAACCATTGTCGATTGTTGTAAAAGCCCATCTGATTCACTAATGCCCTTTAGGGCAGGAAATTGTCCTACTCCTAAATGCCCTCTGTATCAAACTGCGACAAACTCTCAAAAAAAGGAAAAAAACCGGATGGACCACCTGGCATCAGAACTGACAGCAGCAAACTCATCCCTGTCAGCCATGCAAAGTCCTCCTTACTAACATCTGGGGGAGAGCTGCCTCACAGACTAGTCCAGCAACAGCCTGGCATAGTAGTCTCATGGAATCATACCTTACAGTAATGCCCCAGTCACCACCATCACCATTTCTGGGTATGTCCTGTCCCGCTGGCGGCACAGTAGTATGCAATTGGGAGGGAGTTGCTCTGTGAGTCCTCAACATCGACTCTGGACCCCAATGAAGTCTCATGGCATCAGGTCAAACATGGATAAGGAAACCTCCTGCTGATTACCACATAGCACCTCAGCCCCCCCACTCAGTTGATGAATCAGTGCTCCTCAATGTTGAATACCACTTGGAGGAAGCACTGAGGGTGGCAAGGGAGCAGAATGTACTTTGGGTGGGGGCTTCAATGTCCATCACCAAGAGTGGCTCGGTAGGATCACTACTGTCTGAGCTGGCCGAGTCATAAACGACATAGCTGCTAGACTGGGTTTGTGGCAGGTGGTGAGGAAATTAACAAGACAGAAAAACACACTTGACCTCATTGTCACCAACCTGCCTGCTGCAGATGCATCTGTCCATGACTGTATCGGTAGGAGTGACCACCGCACAGTCCTTGTGGAGATGAAGTCCCACTTTCACATTGAGGATACCCTCCATCGCGTTGTGTGGCACTACCACCATGCTAAATGGGATAGATTTCAAACAGATCTAGCAACTCAAGACTGGGCACCCATGAGGCTCTGTGGGCCATCGGCAGCAGCAGAATTGTACTCGAACACAATCTGTAACCTCATGGCCCAGCATAACCCCCACTTTACCATTACCATCAAGCCAGGGAATCAACCCTGGTTCAATAAAAAGCGCAAGAGGGCTTGCCAGGAGCAACACCAGGCACACCTAAAAATGAGGTGTCAACCTGGTGAAGCTATAACACAGGACTACTTGCATGCCAAACAGCACAAGCAGCAAGTGATAGACAGGGCTAAGCGATCCCACAACCAATGGATCAGATCTAAGCCCTGCAGTCCTGCCACATTCAGTTGTGAATGGCGGTGGATGATTAAACAACTCACTGGAGGAGCTGGCTCCACAAACACCCCCATCCTCAATGATGGGGGACTCCAGCACACCACAAGCAGCCCGCTTGATTGGCACCATGTCCACAAACATTCACTCCCACCACCACCGACGAACAGTAGCAACAGTGTGTACCATCTTCAAGATGCACTGTAGGAATTCACCAAGGCTCCTTAGCATTTGCTACAATCTTCAGCCAGAAGTGCCGAGTGGATGATCCATATTGGCCTCCTCCAGAGGTCCCCAGCATCACAGATGACAGTCTTCAGCCAATTAGATTCACTCCACGTGATATCAAAAAATGGCTGAAGGCACTGGATACTGCAAAGGCTATGGGCCCTGACAATATTCCGGCAATAGTACTGAAGACTTGTGCTCCAGAACTTGCCACATCCCTAGCCAAGCTGTTCCAGTATAGCTACAACACTGGCATTTACCCGACAATGTGGAAGATTGCCCAGGTATGTCCTGTACACAAAAAGCAAGACAAATCCATCCCAGTTAATTACCGCCCCATCAGTCTACTCTCAATCATCAGTAAAGTAATGGAAAGAGTAATCAACAGTGCTATCAAGCGGCACTTGCTTAATAATAACCTGCTCACTGATGCCCAGTTTGGGTTCCGCAAGGGCCACTCAGCTCCTGACCTCATTACAGCCTTGGTACAAACATGGACAAAAGATCTGAACTTACGAGGTGAAGAGAGAATGACTGCCCTTGACATCAAGGCCGCATTTGACCGAGTGTGGCATCAAGAGCCCTAGTAAAACTGGAGTCAATGGGAATCAGGGGGGAAACTCTCCGCTGGTTGGTATCACACCTAGCACAAAGGAAGATAGTTGCAGTTGTTGGAGGTCAATCTTCTCAGCTGCAGGACATCACTGCAGGAGTTCCTCAGGGTAGTGTCCTCAGCCCAACCATCTTCAGCTGCTTAGTCAGTGACCTTCCTTCCATCATAAGGACAGAATTGGGGATGTTCGCTGATGATTACACAATGTTCAGCACCACTTGTGACTCCTCAGATACTGAAGCAACCCATGTCCAAAGGCAGCAAGACCTGGACAATATCTAGGCTTGGGCTGACAAATGGGCAAGTAACATTTGCGTCGCACAAGTGCCAGGCAATGGCCATCTCCAACAAGATAGAATCTAACCATCGCCCCTTGACATTCAATGGCATTACCATCACTGAATTCCTCCCTATCAACATCCTTGGGGTTACCATTGACCAGAAACTGAACTGGACCAGCCATATAAATACTGTGGCTACAAGAGCAGGTCAGAGGCTAGGGATCCTGCGACGAGTAACTCACCTCCTGATTCCCCAAAGCCTGCCCACCATCTACAAGGCACAAGCCAGGGGTGTGATGGGATACTCCCCTCCTGCCTGGATGTGTGCAGTTCCCACAACACTCAAGAAGCTCAACACCATCCGGGACAAAGCAGCCCACTTGAGTGGCACCATGTCCACAAACATTCACTCCCACCACCACCGACGCACAGTAGCAACAGTGTGTACCATCTTCAAGATGCACTGTAGGAATTCACCAAGGCTCCTTAAACAGCACCTTCCAAATCCACGACCACTACCATCTAGAAGGATAAGAGCAGCCGATACATGAGAACACCACCACCTGGAAGTTCCTCTCCAAGTCACTCACCATCCTGACTTGGAAATATATCGCTGTTCCTTCACTGTCGCTGGGCCAAAATCCTGGAACACCCTCTTTAACTGCACTGAGGGTGTACCTACACCACATGGACTGCAGTGGCTCAAGAAGGCAGCTCACCACCACCTTCTCAAGGGCAACTAAGAATGGGCAATAAATGGTGGCCCAGCCAGTGAACCCCCATCCTGTGAATGGGTAAGAAAAACCACTGTCATTTCATCTCTGGACCCAAGTTGAATACCTTTTGTCTGCTGGCTGTAAGGGTCCCATATGAAAACTGCACCTCACACTCCCCAACCTTACCCTTGTCACATAATGGTTAGTGCCACACTGGTACAAGAGGCAATAAGCTTTTGACATTGAGGCTGAGGCATGATAATGGGACCAAGCAGAAGGAGCTTCAGTATAGATGACCAGGGAGTGTTCTAAGCAAACACTGGGCATATGCAATGGAATAGTTTCATTTCCCAACTTTCACCTTGATAAACACACCAAAGTCGTAGACTGCCCAGAGGAAATCATCCTTCTGCGCTGGCTAAAGAAAGCATTATAAAATCCCATACAGTCCAATTTATCGGGGCCTTTTTCAGTGGGGGGGGGGCAGGGGTTGCTGAGGGCAGGGTGCCTTACCTTTGGTATAATGTAACACAATATTTAATACTTTCAATTAGAAGTAGGAGCCCAGGAATCTGTCACACAAGCTGATCTGCAATTAAGAGTGAAGGCAGTTCGTGTGATACAGTGTACGTACTGGACCTGCAAACCTAACAGAAACTGTTGGATTCTCCGCACCAGCTTCTGCTCAATAATTTTTTTATAAATTAGACTGCACAGTATATTAAAATATCAACTGTTCACCAAGGTTGGAACAAACGATCTTCATTACAGCATGCACACAATTATTTCTATCGCTCACAATATGCTGTGATAGTGACGTGTTCGCTGTTGACTTACCCGTGTCCATTTTTGCAGACAATTAGACAAGCTCATAAATCAGAGAAGTGGCCATAAATCATCTGAATTGGTTTGGATGAAATGGGTTATAACTGAGTTTATCTGAATCATGGAACAATATTTAGTGGGATTTTTGGTGCCAATTAACAAAGCCATGATCTGCACTGCAACGCAGTTATTTTGTTTTAATCCTTTCCACATTGTGATGCTCAGGCCTTTTCTACAGAACTACAACATGGAAAGAAGTATTTTGCCAGTGTGTTTTTTATGTTAGCCCATCAGCAACAACACACATCCACACACACAAACACATAGAAAAGAAATTTTCTGTTCGCCACTTATAGAGAAACTGTAAATACATTGTTAAAGGACACTTTTATGGCACTGAGACAAATAACAGAGGAAGTCTTCTTGCATGTTTGCACTGATATTTTAATGGTGCAGAGATCACAATATAGACAAATAATGAAGCACTGGGCAGAGCTTTGCTTTATCTAAATTGTCTGTCCTAATCCCGCTCCAGTTGGTTTGGCTGGGACTGATTCTGTTGGCTGGGCCGGGCACAAGCATTTGCCGTCACCCACAAAATGGAACTGGACACCCAAAGGTACTCCCAATATCTCAGTAGTAATGTATGTTTAGAATGAACGTGTCCATACTGTATTGCTCAAGAGGATTGCATTGTATCACATGATGGCACAACTAATAGGTGTGAGGAACACAGTTAACTAACATCCAATTAATTATGGCCCGATATTCTGAGGAGCAGCAATCGCCATTCTCTGTTCCAACTTCTCTCCGCCATGCCAGAGCTCAGCATTTCTGGCTGGGACTTCTGATCCTGACTTCCCCAAAAATGCAGAGTGTAGCTGGAATGGAGCTGCTTCTCTGTAGTGCTGGATTGTCAAGGGTAGACAAGCCACACAACCTTTTTACAGTCTTACTGCCTTACTCTGGTAAGAATTTAACTGCCCCATAGCTTCATTGAAAAGCTACGACCAGAAAGTAAGTGGGTAAGAGGGTAGGGTGGGTAAGTGGGTAGGATGGATGAGGTAAGTGGATCAGGGGTAGGGTGGCAGCTAGGTAGAGTGGCAGGCGGTTAGATTGGCAGAGTAGTAAGCGGGTGAGGTGGTAGGCTGCTGGCTAGTTAGGGTGTCAGGATGGCAGTTGGGTAGGGTGGTAGGTGGATAGGACGGAAGGGTGGCAGTTGGGTAAAGTGGCAGGGTAGTAGGTGGGTGAGGTGGTAGGATGGTGGGTGGGGGGCAGGATAGTAGCTGGGTAGGGTGGTAGGTGGGCAAGGCATCAGGTGGGCAGGGCGGCTGGTGGCAGCTGGGTAAGATGGTAGGCTTGCAGGTGGGTAGGGTGGCAGGTGGGTGATGTGGGTAGATGGGTTAGGGGGTAGTCAGTTCGGGTCAGGATGGAGCTAGTCTGGTCGGGCCAGGGTCGAGAGGCAAGGGGGAGTTGAGAGGTCAGGCAGGAAAATTGGGTGGTGGAGGCTAGTCAGGTCAGGTCAGGGGGAGTAAAGGGGCCAGCAGGCAGAGTCGAGGGTCAGGTGATTGGTTGGGTGGTGGAGGCTAGTCAAGCCGGGTAGGGGGCAGTCGTGGGAGGGATCAGCGGGGGCAGTCGGGAGACAGGGCAGATAGTTGGAGGTTGAGGGGGGAGTTGGTTAGTGGTTAGTGCCAGTGATTGGGAAGGTCAGTTGTATAGCTATCCTGGAGTTCGACTAGGATTTTTTCTGTCTAACATTCCCTGAGTAACTATCCAGGCAAGTAAGTCGGAACTGTACGAAGTCTCCATCTCTAACTCAGGGATGGAGACCTTTTCGCAGGGCCCCGGGGTGCAGGGGTAAAGCCCATTGTAAATTCAAACTTCCCGGGAAATTTCCACGCAGTCAATGCGTTTGGACTTCCGAGGGGGTCCCTTGGTTCCGGGGTACATCCAGTCTCTGAACATCCGGGGGCTGGAAGACCTGGCCCTATAGTTCTAAAGAGAATATAATAAATTGAAGGGAAGTATAACAAGCTAGGCTGTAAAATAATTAACTGCAAGGACTGTATAGTCGCTGCTGATGACAGCTCAGCAAATTCAGAATGAACGCATTTTATTGTTCATGTGTTATTAATGCATCTGAAATTGATGGAAACACTATTTGGTTTTTAACTTGTTAGCTCACATAACTATTATTCCTAATTTACTTGTTTTGAAACAGGAATCACCTTGCCATTCTGGTCTCTGGATTTTCTCATCCTGTTTATGGGATGCTGGTTCACATTTTGCAGTTCTCACGGCTACTTAATCGCACAAATAATTCAATTTAAAAGTATTTGTCAAAATGCCATGAAAAGATAACAATACAACTAGCAGTGAACAGTTAAATGACACTTTAAAATTTCAGCTATATACAATGAAGTGGAGATAATGCTCCTTGTATTAGTAAGCCTGTATTAGAAATATATTTCCCCAATTTGAGCATTAAGTGTTGTACAGTGAGTAATGGAAAATAAAATTTAGGAAATCAGTTTTCTGAGAGGAGCTCATTGCATTTGCTTGCAGGTAATTATCATCCATGCACTGACATCACCTGTGAGGGTGATGTGAACAAACTCAGGATCTGTCTTTAGAGTGTTTGGTCACCGCTTGATAAAGATTACTTAACCCATGCTATGTACTGCTCAGGCTACATGAAGAATTACGACTGGAAAATCTGGGTTATCTGTGATCAGGTATCTCTGGAGCAGCCTATAAAATCAAGACTCAATTTAAAGGATCCCCATGTTGGAAAAATGTTAAAATCCAATGCAGATTATTATTCTCTTCTATTTATAACCTGGAACCAGAATTAGGCACTCTGGAATTTTGTTCTAATGAAAGTTTTTTTGTGTTCATTTACAGCAGGTCACCATCTTGGTCCAGCAATTTCTGTGCAACCAGTTCTCAAATCTTCGTCACTACTGAAAGGTAGCTGTAACATTCCTGCTCACAATGCTTCAAAGTCTACCAAAAAAACAACCATGTAAGGTTTACAGTGGTGAGAACTGCAGGCAACCTGATCAAATGGCACTTCAAGGTCAACATTTGTGGCCTCTGTTCTCCAATTCTAGCCTCATGCACCTCCCTGAATTCCTTCACCGCCACTATTTGTGGTCAATGCCTTCAGCTGCCTAGGTCCTAAGCTCTGGAATTCCTTCTCGAAACCTCTCCTCCTCTCTACTCAATTTTCCTACTTTGTTACACTCACACAATACGGGCTCATGGGATTTATGAGTATAAATTCGAAATGAACACTTTAAAAGAAAATGGAGAATCAATACTTTATTATTAAAACAAAATGAAGTTGTGAGGTCAGGTGGCCTTTTCTTTTCTGTCACTATACATAGAACTGTGCAAGGTTGTAGAGCTAGCCTTCATGTCTGGACAAGACATTAAAATGCAACAAACCTTTCCTGTGATTAATGACTGCCCTTGCCCAAATACTTAAAGAAACTGGTTCACAATATTTCCTGCAGAATTTTTGGCTTTGGAATGGAATTCCAAAGAATGGGTGTGAAAAAGCACTATTATATCACAATGATTTGTGATTGGGTGAAATTCTGACCTAATTATTTGTCAATGGTCAAGTTGTGAGAGACCATTTTTGAGGACAATGAAAAAAAGATACTCTGGTCATATGACAGAAATTAGGTTTTCAGGTAAGGACATTTAGTAAGACACATTTTTGGAGCAGGGAGTCAAAAGCCATCCGGACCAGCAAAGGAACAGAATCCTGCCTAAGATCCATCAGCAGGCGGAGGAGAATTGGGGTTAGCCTTTACCTATCTATTTCACCACGGGGGTTCGACAGCATCTCAACTGGAGTGAAGCAAGAGAAACTTGCTACTGCAAGCAGTAAACCACTGAGAATGCGTCTTCATCAACCCCCAGACTCTGCCTCTTCAGTGGACTAAAAAGGAATCACAGGCCTGCAACTTTTCAAGACTTCATCTAGGGCGAAGCAAGTATGACGATGAATTTTTGCATGTTGAGGCCTAAGTGCATGCTGCCTCTTTTGTAATCATCATTTTCTTGAGTGTGTATGTCTGTATGATTGTGTGTGTGGGTGCAGTGTGAATACATTTTGGGCATTGAAAAATAAACATTTATCCTTCTTTTTAAAGAACTTGTGAGAAAACCTGTAATGTGCCTATCCTTAACAGTTACAGCACTCATGGGGGTTAAAACACACCTTCCTTTTTAAAAACACACTTGTCATTAGTCAGTCAAAAGGTGGAAAATGGGGGAACCATCCTATCATCTCCCCCCTGTCTGTAATACCTTCTAGACACTTCATAAAACCTTCCCCTATGATCAAATTTCTGGCCACCTATCCTAATGTCCCATGGGCTTGGTATCAAATTTTATTTGGTTAAACTCCTATGAAGTACATTTAGAAGCATAGGTAGTTTACTATGGTAAAGATGCTACATAAATTATAATTGTTGTTATTGTTGTAGATCTCGAGAGTTTGATTTGTAGCAGTAACTGTACAAAGAAGTTTCTTGTGTCTATATAAAATCAAGCAAATTTTTGAACTTAAATAAAGTCTCAAGTTCAAACAGAATAAATTAGATTCAGTTTTTAGGCAGCATAGCCTAAAGCTACAAGTTTGAACTCTGCCTACACCAGGAACTCATCAAAACAAATTTGATCAATAGAGTAAGTCATGAAGCAAATTGATGGACTGAATTACCATGTCCCTGGACTATTGCAGCATGCTTTTTAAGGAAAATCTGTCCAGAAGCATTTAAAGTGGCGTGTGTTTCCTTATTTGTTATGTACCAATGCAGATGAACTTGTTGGAATCGCTTGGAGCTGGAAGGCAACATTTCAGACTGGCTCACAAGAAAATACACTTTCCACACCTTCCAAAATACTGTAAAATGTCAAAAAGCTTTTGGGGAAGGAACAAAGCTCTAGATATCTCTTAACAAATAAATATCCAATACTTGTAACCCTTGCGGAAACATCTCAATGGCTCAATAATTAGTAGTTTGGCCTTTTCATTCTTCCCCCACAATGATGAATATCAATAGATTTTATGTTTCAATTTAAAGAAAGGCGGCACTGAAGCTAATTGTTTTTTTTAGCAATGCTAAAAAGTTAGTTTAATTTACTTAGTCCCAGATTTCCAAGAGGTTCTCCCTTTCTCTTCTATCATTCCAGCAAGTCATTGATACAGAACACTGCAGAAATTGTTGACGCTTTGCTTTATTTATTGGAGAATTGTTCAATAAAAATGTAATCTGGCATCACTACAACACTATGCCTATTCTTTAAACTCATTATTCATTATAACTGTCTTTGGTTATGTGCTGAGGATGGGTATGTTTATGTCAAGCTCTTAGGTCCAAGATGAAATCTGACATGATCTGTGATATTATGCCACCCAAAACTATCATCTTTCTTTCAACAACTCTAGATTTATTAATATGCTTTTAAAAACTAATTAATATCTTCTTTATTGTAGGAGTAATTCAAATTATCATCAAAACATTGTGATAGAACCACAATGAGTGTTGCCCTGAAGATTGCCAGCAATTTCAAGAAATTCAAAGTTATTGGAATGGTTTTTTTAAGTTCACAGATCCCACACTCTGATGTAGAAAGAATGCTGATATTGAAGACACTCAGATATCGTAGCAGATTTATGACTAGAATGTTACATTACTAGCATAGTAAGTAAAAGCTTGAAAATTATTGACTACAAAACATTTTCCTGCAGCTTCCACTGAATTTATATTTGCCTACATAATAAAGACATTTTTTAAATTCATTTACAGGATGTGCATTTCGCTGTCTGGGCCAGCATTTATTGCCCATCCCCAGTTGTCCCTTGAGAAGGTGGTAGTGAGCTGCCTTCTTGAACCGCTGCAGTCCAAGTGGTGTGGGTAAACCCAAAATGCTGTTAGGGAGGGAGTTCCAGGATTTTGACCCAGCGACAGTGAAGGAACGACAATATATTTCCAAGTCGGGATGGTGAATGACTTGAAAGGGAAATCCTGGGTCTGGTGTTCCCACTATCTGCTGCCCTTGTCCTTCTAGATGGTAGTGGTCCTGAGTTTGGAAGGTGCTGTCAAAGGAGCCTTGGTGAATTCCATTACTTGGTATTAGTAATTTCATTGGAGATGCTCCTGAGAGATGTGATAAATTGTTGCATAAATTGGAATTGTTAGTCACTTCTTCTCATCATCCTCTATGTTTCATCTTCGCTACTTCTATTCTTTATTTCTAATTAGTATGTTCAATTCCATTTTTGAAATTTTATTTACATATTTTCAATGTTTAATACTGTACTTAACTATTTCTCTCTAAAACTCCACTGTCAATCTTGAAATGACACCAACAAGATTCAAAATTGATCACTAATAGGCTGGGAGCAACTCCTAGGGTAGATATTTGAGCTAGCTGAGACTTGGGACAGTAAATATTGACATGGTTAAAGACCTTGAATACTCAAAGGACTTTTAGTGCATTTTTAAAATTCAAAAATTAGTGTTACTATATCATTGCTTTAAATAATCAACTGAGATAAAAGGGGGTTGGCATATTACCATAAATAAATTGACAAAAACTTTCTTTACATCTTGATAATGGCTTAAAGGCTTGGGACGGAATGTATCGGCCCTGCCACAGTGGGGGTGGGGCTGGAAAGTGTGGCAAGCCATTCAAAACTCCATTGACTTTGGTGGGAATGGAAGATCTCACTGACGGGAGGGACTGTAAAAATTCCTCCCCATCACATCAATGCTGCAGATTTCATGGGTCTCAGACTGCTCTTCTGGGAATAGCTGATTGAAGCAAAGAATAGAAATATGAAATATATTGTTTCAAGCCACAATTGTGAGTGACCGTATGTAATAGGAAAACTCATTTTATAATTGCAATCACCTTTTCTGATCACATTAACCACTGGCGAAAGTAACACCAAATATTCCATCCAAAGCATTGCCAGCATTATCTCTTACAAAGGATCTCCAGACATTTCATTGGAACAGTCAGTAATCCCATCCGATTCAATGGACTAGTACTTAAAAGTGCCTAGTGACCTAGAGACGATCTCCTCCATTTAAATGAAGTTATAATTTTTTAAAAAATATATTCCATTACAATTTCTATTCAACTTACAAAGAATACCTTTGTTTTTCTCCATGCCTCGGGTGAGTCCTTTGCTTTCTCAATGATGTTCAATATTCATTAGGACCCTGGGGAACACACCTTAGCATCAGCCAAAGGACTATATCATTCTGCGATACTCCTGTCGGTGTTGATGGATTATCTCTGGTTCTGTTAGACAGTGAAGCAGAAGAACTTACTGCACATGCTCATCAGATCTGGTCATTCCTTAGAATGGGGAATAGTTCCATGCCACAAAAGAGCAGGTGGATTGAAATTCCAAGTGTAACATCTTTCAACCACACCATTTAATAGGAGATGGTGCAAAATCAAAATACAGATAGAGATGCAGAAGTCAATCCTTCTTCATCAACCCATCAGAACCTACAGCCCTGACACCCTATCAGGTCTCTTCATCCTTTACCTTATAGGGGTTTGAATCTCCTCGACTAATCGCGCGATTCGGCTCGAATTGCCACCAGCCTCTGCGGCAGGAAGCAGTCCCCATCCCCTTCCCCACCCCCGCCACAGGACTTAGTCCCGGAATGGAAATCCCCCCCAAAATATCTTTAAGTGTAACAAGGAAAATACTACCTTCTTCATCAAATTTCAGTGAATATTTAATGCTTAAGATCTTCCCAGATTCAGCACATTGTTCTCAAAAAGAAACAAACTGATGTAGAACTGCAGAAGTTTTATAAATACAGAACAAAAAATAGAGGTTTTCGGTTCCAAGGTTTCAGCTTTTATTAATTAAAACAAAAGCCTCAGGTCTAATTTCGCTGATTAACACTGACTTCTTTTATTCATTCATAAGATGTGGGCATCGTTGGCAAAGCCAACATTTATTGCCCATCCCTAATTACCCTTGAGAAAGTGGTGTCGAGCCATTATCTTGAATTGTTGCAGTCCATGTGGTGTAGGTGCTCCCACAGTGCTGTTGGGTAAATTTCCAGGATTTTGACTCAACGAGGATGAATTAACATCCAGGTCAGTTTGTGACTTGGAGGGGAACTTGCAGGTAGTGGTGGTTGTGTTTTTCTTCTTCTTGTGTTTATTGACAAATAAACATCAAGACACCAACCGTGCATAAGGGATTGGTTTATACACAAGGACATAGGTTCATCTATTCAGGAGTTGAGAATGTAGTGGCAGTATGACAAAGTTGGAGAACTTATGTAAATGTCTGATCTGTTGATGCCTCACAGCAAACTGAGACCGAGTCTGAATTACATAATAAATTGCATAATTTCCCCTCTAATAATATATACAGAAAGGATAACCACACACACATTTAAAAGTGCCACAACAGTGGATTTCCCATGCACCTGCTGCCCTTGCCCTGCTAGGCAGTAGAAGTTGTAGCTTTGGAAGGTGCTGTCAAAGGAAATCTGGCACATTTCTGCAGCGCATCTTCCAGATGGTATACACTACTGCCAATGTTTGCCAGTGGTAGAGGGAGTGAATGTTTAAGGTGGCAGATGGGGTGCAGATTAAGTGGGTTACGTTGGTTAGGATAATGTTGCGCTTTTTGGGTGTTGTTCAAGCTGCACTCATCCAGGCAAGTGGAGATTATTACATCACACTCCTGACTTGGGTATTGTAGACATTGGAATGGCTTGGGGGAGCCAGGAGGTGAGTCACTCATCACAGAATGCCCACCCTCTGACCAGCCCTTGTAGCCAAGATTTTTAATGTGGTTCACCCAGTTAAGTTTCTGGTCTGTGGTAACCCCCAGGATGTTGATGGTAGGAGGTTTGACAATAGTAATGCCATTGAATATCAAGAGCTGGTGGTTAGACTTTCCCTTGTTGGAAATAGTCATTGCCTGAGAGTAGTGTGGTACAAATGTTACTTGCCACATTTCAGTCCAAGCCTGAATGCTGTCCAGATGTCAAAGCATGCGGGCATACGCTGCTTCATTATCTGAGGAATTGCAAATGGAGCTGAACACTGTGCAATCATAAATGAACATTCCCACTTCTGACCTTATGATAGAGGGAAGGTCATTGGTGAAGCAGTTGAGGATGTTTCAGGCTGGGACACTGCCCTGAGGAACTCCTCTGGCAATGTCCTGTTGCTGAGATGCTTGGCATCCAATAACTACAACTGTCTTCCTTTGTGCTGAGCATGACTCCAGCCAGCAGAGGCTTTTCCTCCTGGTTCCCATTCACATTATTTTTATTCAGGTTCTTTTACGCCAAGCTTAGTCAAACCCAGCTTTGATGTCAAAGGCAGTCAATCCTGTCTCACCTCTGGAATTCAAGAGTTTGTCTGTGTTTGGGCTAGGGCTGTAATGATGACTAGAGCCAAAATGTCCTGGCAGACCCCAAGCTGAGCAGCAATGAGCAAGTTATTGTTCAGTAAGTGTTGCTTGACACCTTCCATTATTTTGTTGATGAGGAGATTGCATTCCCTTATAATGGGGAAAGAGGGAAGCAATTTCAAAAGTTGAAACTGGGCATATATACTTGCCTTTACAATAAAAGTTTACATTTAATGCAAGCTACACCATCTCTTTATTGTGCAAATACCTCCATTTGAGAATGTAATAGCACCCTCATGTGTATGAATGTATGTATATAAACCAAAACAAGAATAAACCAGTTCAGTTGGGTATTTGAACTCCCAGCGGTACACAATCTCTTTTTGTCCTGCAAAGGTATCCCACTCTGGCAATGAGGATAGGATTACAAATATCCTCAATGTTCCTGATAATCCAGCATTAGTCAGGAAGTGGGGGCGAGGAAAAGCATCATATTTCTGACTGAAGCAGACCCAGAGTTGTATGAAATGCTCAAGAATTTGCTCACTCCAATAAAGCAAATTGACATGCTGCTGTCAGACATTTTGAGTCAGCCTGAGCAGCACCACAGTCCCAAATCATCAGAGATCACAGAAGCTAATGGTTTGGAACCAGGAATTAGTTGCCCAGTGAGGGCATTGAAGACTTTATCATGGCTTTGAAAAAGCTGTCCATTCATTGTAATTTTGGAGGATTTCAAGAGAGATCATTGTTGGTTAAATTTGCGTGTGTTTAAAAAGTGAACACAATCGCAGTAAGTTGTTGACATTGCCAAAGAGCATTTCCCATGGGCATGGCAAAATGTGATTTGAGAGAAGTTAAAGTTAACAACTGCCAACCATCTGCAAAGTGATGTGATCAACAAGAACCCTCAGGTGTTAAGTGAAACCAGCAAACCGATTCATGGATACAAGGCCAATGTATGGGCTGAGAGGAACACAAGCCAGATTATTACAGGCCTCGTCCAAGGAATTCAGGGAGCACTGTGCTATTTAGATGACATACTTATTTCCGCACCAAACAGGCAGGCTGAATAAGCTGCTCCAATGTTTGGAAAAGCATGGAGTTCAGGTGAAGGCACGCAAATATGAAATGTTTCAAAACTCGGTAGAACATTTGGATCACAGGATAGCCAAAGATGGGTTACATCATACCAAGAGCAAGGTCCAAGCAATAAAAAATGTGCCACACTCTCAGAATATCTCTGAGATCAGACCTTTTTTTGGGCCTAGTGAATTTCTATGGTAAATTCATACCAAAGTTGGCAACTTTGGCCAGAATTTTCCCGTTGGCGATTTGGGGGCGGGGCCCGCTCACCGACAGGAAAATAATGTGGAATGACGTCAGGAGGAACCCCAACATCATCCCGGTCCATTTAAATTTTTAGGAAGGCAGGTGGACAGCGAAATCAGCTGTCTGCCCGCCGACCTGTCAAAGGCCAATTAAGGCCATTGACAGGCTAATTAAGATAATTAAAGACCTGCCCGTCCAAACTTAAGGCTGGCGGGCAGGCCGGGAGCCCCAGCGGGCTCCTGATAATATATGAAACCTCATCCACTGGTGGGATGAGGTTTCATGTCCGTTTTTTAAAAATTTAATAAAGTTTATGTCCTTTTTATTAACATGTCCCATCTCGTGTGACATTGTCACATGAGGAGGACATGTTAATAATATTTTTATTTTTCTATTTTTTAAGTTTTGTGCACTGTCACTAATCTCCCTGAGACAGCGTTTAGTCTCAGGGAGATGTGTGTTCTTCCGCGCGCATGCGTGAAAGAGCGCACTTTGACAGCTGGGGATTCCCTTCCCCCCACTGCACAGGAAGCGCATAGCACTTCCTGTCAGGCAGGCCACTGGGCGGGCCTTAATTGGCCCACCCACTCAAAATGGCAGCAGGCCCCATTTCGGTGGCAGGGGTCGGCTGTCCGCCTGCTGCTGAGCCGGTGAGGCCCGCCCGCCATCCAAGGGCAAGATTCTGCCCTTTATTGCATTTGTTGAACCCTTGAGGAAGGGTGCTCCGTGGAATTAGACAAAAGAGTGTGACAAAGCACTCAAGTTGTGTAAAAGTCAATTGGAAGATGGTACTATGTTAGTAAATTACCATGTGTTCAAAGAGATTAAACTCGCCTGTGATGCCTCTCCATGTGGAGCAGGTGCTGTGATCTCTCGTGTGCTGGATGGCGGTGAGGAGAGACCAATTGCATATGCCTCATACACCCTAAGTGCCAGTGAACGAAATTAGGCACAGACAGAATGTGAAGCATTGTCTTTGATTTTAGGAGTAAGAAGAATTCATAAATACTTTTATGACCACAGTTTCATAATTGAAACCCATCATAAGCCTTTGATCACTATACTGAATCCAAAGTCTCCAGTGCTCAGTTTAGCTATCGCCGAATGCAGACTTGGACTTTGACTTTGTCTGTTTATCAGTACGATATTAAGTACAGATGATCAGAAGATTATTGTAATGTCGGTGTGATGTGTAGGTTACCACCACATGCACCCCCCAAGAGATAGAACCCAAAAGGGAAGATAGATTTTTCTTTTCACTCATAGATGAGTTGTCTGTTACAGCAGATGACATTGGTAGAACAACTTGTAGTGACCCTGGCAAGGGTACATGACTATGGGTGCCCAACACTGCTACAGGATTTAGAAATCATTTTTAACGTACAAGAAAAAGTTGTCAGTTGATAATGGCTGTTTATGTGGGAAACCAGAGTGGCAATTCTCATACAGTATACATCATAGTCACTGTGCGATCTTCATGATAAACACTTAGGGATAAGATTGACAAAGAGTCTAGTGAGAAGTTATCTTTAGTGGCAGGTGTTAGATAAGGACATGCAAGACAGAGTGAAACAGTATATAGCGTGCCAAGCAGTAGAAAAGCCAACAGCAGTACCTTTGCAAATGTAGAAATGGCCGGCTAGAATATGGCAGAAGCTGCACAGATTTTTCAGGATTTGAAGGACAGCAGCTTTTTATTGTGATGGATAGTCATTCAAAATGGATCGAACAAGAACTAGTGAAACTCTAGATTTTTGTATAGTTTGTTTGCTGCTTATGGGTTCCCAGAAGAAATTTTGTACAACAATGAACAGTTTTGTTCAGAAGAGTTTGTAAAATTCATGAGAATGAACGGGGTAAAACACACTAGAGTTTCACCATCTTACCCTACTTCAAATGGAGCAGTGGAATGCACAGTACAAATTATTAAGCGTGCTCTTGTTAAGCAAATGCTAGATATAAGTTGGAAGAAATGTCAGTTGTGATTGAATCACAAACTGGCAACTATGCTATTTATTTATTGTAACACACTTCACACTACTACCAGCAGAATGCCAGCTGAATTATTTCTTAGAAGGCAGCCTAGAACAAGGTTTACATTGCTGAAGCCACATTTAGCACTGTCAGAAGGGGAGAAATAATCCAGGCAGAAAGACGGTCATGATAGGGGTAGAGTGAGAGAAAGATGTCTGAAGTGGACCCAAAAGATTAAGATGAAAGGTCATCAATACTAGTGGTTGAAGTGGTTACGAGGAAGAGTTGTGAAAATATGTGGTCATCACACACATTTGGTCAAGATGTTTGGTGGTGGAAAGGTTAGAGGTTTGTACATATAGATCATGTTTTACCTTCAGAGGTTCATGAAGAAGAAGGGAGTTGGGAAGAATCAAATGACTCTGATGAATTGGATAGTTGGGATTCGGGTAGGTTACCAATAGTTACTCCAACGCAAGTTGTGCCTGAGCCAAGTTGAGATCTCAGTTAGAGTCAGACAGACATGTCTGATGAAGTGGCAAATTCAACTGAATGTCCAGGGCAAAATCAGTTTTTGTTGGAGAAAACTTCTCCTCACACTCAGATATAGGTCAAGGTCTTCCCGAAATTCTGGAAGTTTGGGACAAGGAAGGAGCTATCCTCTTAGAAATAGGAAACCAGTTATTAAGTTGGATTTGTAAATAAATGAAAAACAAGAATTGTATATAAGTTATATGGAATTTGAACATCATATAACTTTTTCATTAAGGAGTGAGGAGTGTAATAGCAACCTCTTGTGGCAATTTGTGTATCTATGTATGTATATAAACCAAAACTGGAATAAACTAGTTCAGTTGGGTGCTTGAACTCCATGAGGGATGCAATCTCTTATTGCCTTGCAAGGATATCACAAAAAATTATCATAAACCAAGGGTCTACGCATTTCCTGCATTATAACGGCGATGAAACATCATTGGCTGTAAAGCACCTTTAGGTGCTCTAGGTTGTGGAAGACACTGTACAAATGCAGGCCTTCCTTTTCCTTAAGATCTTATAATGAACTGCAAATGAAATGTTTAACCATATAAAGTTACGGACGGACTGGCTGTCTACATCATATTGTTGTCCAAATGTTTCTCAACAGGTGATGAGAAGAAAATGATAAGCGATGGGGAATAATCACCTGAGGTTAAACAATAACGCAATGAGCCCACAGGGCCCTCGGTGACTCAGGTTGTATCTGAGTGGAATTTATTTTTTTTCCCTGCTCGGATTCTATGATTTCAGCAGATGGTGTCATTTTGGACATTTGTTTCCAGTGCTGATTATGTTAAAGTAAATTGTATTTGAAAAGTCTGCAACAGTGTCAGTTGTTTTGTTTTACTTCACAGAACAATGATAAATTGCTGTGCCCCAAGCCCTGTGGTGCAGTGGACAAGTCCAAATCTACTCAGTCATCAATCATTGCTTGTAACATTGTGTTTATACTTTTGGACATGTGGCTGTAATCTTGCCTGGAACCTTTGTTGGCTGGATCAAAGACCTGTGAAGGTGATTTTAATTTTAGAAAATATGCCACAAAATTGTTGCCGTTCTACCAAATACCCTCCAGATCACTGTCAGTAACGTGGCGTGGAGATTACACGTTGACAGCCGCATACACCAAAGATCTATTTATTTTAACTCACAAAGCCTAGTTTATGCATCGGCCTCAACAACATATTGCTGACAGCTTTGAATTTTCATGATGACGTCAGCAAAAATCAATCGTGAGATTTCAAAAGTGCTGGTCTCTCAAACTTGAATCCATTTTTTTTTCACATTTGCTACATTTCAGGATAGGAATGTGACATCATTAGAAGCCTTCAAAATAATCTTTATTATTAACTGATCTGTTTCGATTGCTTTTTGTTTTGATCCTTTACCAATACTCATCACCCAGCTATTTGCAAAACAATATAATCAACTCAGGGGTGGTCGTCTCAGACAGGTGTTAGGCCTCTTACACATGCTAACAAGTGGCCCTGATGTTCTGTTTTCCATCCCCACAGAGAGGTTGCCCTGCAGGTGTCAGGCCTGCTCAGGTTTTCAGGTTGCAGATGTGACCTAGTGAGCAGCTGCCACCAACAGGTAGGTAATGTTTTTTTTTAACGGTTGATGTGGAGTTTGGAGTGCTCCTCCCAACCCCAAAACGCTCCTCAGAATTGCTGGAGACCTGCAACAGGCCCCACCACAATAAGGTACTGACCAAGAAATCCAGTTGGGAATTCAGGAGAAATTTCTTTCCCCAAAGAGTAGCGAGAATGTGGAACTCGCTACCACAGGGAGTGGTTGAAGCTAACAGTGTAGATGCATTTAAAAGGAAACTAGACAAGCATATACGAGAGGAGGGAATAGAGGGTTACTAGGGTAGATTTAGATGAGAAAAGTTGGGAGGAGATTCGAATGGAGCATAAATATCGGCATGGACTCGTTGGGCCAAATGGACTATTTCTGTCACTATATCCAATGTAATATTATGCATGACTTTTCTATTGCCTTCTCCCCTTTTCTCTCTCCAGGATTTAATGAGGGTCACTGCCGGCAAAATTTCAAACACAATTTCTGTCTGTTAAACAAGGGCATTAAATTTTTACGAAAGATCTTTTGTGGCAGTGCGAAGCCTTTAAATGGTCCTCTATAAAATTTATTTTCCTTCTATTGCATTAAGACAAAACATGGATGCTTCGCATTTACAGTGTAGACTTGCGTCAAAGTTGCAAACAAAATGTTTAATATTAAGATCATGCAGCCCTATGATGTAGATCTACCGTTTTAATACACAGTTGGAAAAGTACTTGTTTGGAAACCCGACAATAAACCTGAGACAGGCTCCCATCGCCTCCATGATATCATGGAGTAGAAGTTCCTGAAGGATAAATTCATGCTACCCTAAGAACAAAAAATAAACTTGGAGGAAGAGTGCCAATAAAGTTGGGAGGGCCTCTTCTATAGTCAGTGGAGTTCAGCAAATGTTCTATGGTTTAAATTGCTGAGGAAACAATAAACTAGAACCTCCTAGGAAGCAAAAACCGACAATCATAAAGGAAAGAATCTTTTATATCACGATTGGGAGAGAAATTATTGATAAACATGGTAATGTCATTCTTCAAGGTTCAAGGAGCTGAAATGCGTAAACAAGCCTGATACATGAACTTGCTGACATTTTCTTTAAACAATTGGGATATCTGAGTGCCCAATCAACGAATATACCTTTCTATATTGGCCCCATATCCAGTGTACAAAAGTGCTTCTTTCTATTTCTGCTATTTCTTTACTTCCTGGGCATTACTCATTGCCTGGACAGAGTGTGGAGAAATGAATGGATTGGGGTTGGTCATATGCCTTTTGCAGAGCCTACCTGAATTTCCCTCCATTAAATTTGAACAGAGGGAAAGGGACATGTGACCCACCCTATCGTACTCAGGCTCCAGCCAGGCAATGCTTAGTTTTCAAGTGGTAAAGGCGAAAAATCTTCCTGGTGGTGTCCCATTCATTTTACAGGTCATTTATGTACATGTGCTGAAATCTATTGTTGTCACTCGCCACAGAGAGTTTAAAAAGCAAGAAAATAAAAGTATCTTGATGTAATTTGTGTGCGTGGTGGTAGCACAAGAGAGTGTGTTTCGGATTTGTGAGGTAATTGTTTATGTCTGAGGTAGGAGTTGTTCAATTAGCAAGCGCTGGTAGCACCAGGCAGCCTTTCAGCGTATCTGAGGTAATTGTTTATGGTTTTCCTGGGGTTGTTTGCTGGTGAGAGCCGGCAGCTCAAGTTAAAGTCACACGATGTGGCAGAGATGATGGTTTATATCATGTGGAATGATTTTATTTTTGCTTTGTAACAGCTGGTGTGAAGAGTTTTATTGGCAGAGGCTCTTACTTGGACTGCAATGTTCATGCAAATAGGACCATTAAATAGCAAAAAAAAATATGATTTAATGGCCTGTATAAATTCTGCTGTACATCACATGTAAACCAATAAAATAAAAGCATATTGCATACTATAATGATGATCAAGTGTTAAATTTTGTGGCACTGCATGTCGATGTGTCTTACACATAAATGGCATTTCCCTCCTATATAATTTGTGTGTTTCCTGTGCAATTTATGTGGGTTTCCTGTATACTTGTTACCTACTTTCTAAACACACAATGGGTAATGTTCCAAGTGAAAAATCAGTGCTGCATCAAATAGAATGGACGCTGCATTAGTGTGAAATAGGGTGCAAATTTTCTTTGCTGTAACAATAATTATTGGAAATGTTCAGTTGTTAAGTGTTTGCCTCTCTTGCTGCTTCAATTTGTAATCGGTCTCCAAGGAGTAAATGGCATTATGATTTTACTGCATGCATTAAAAGAAAGACTTGCATTCATATAGCGATGTTCACAATCTCAGAATGTCTCAAACACTTTACAGCCAATGAAATACTTTTGAAGTGTAGTGCACTGTTGTAATATGGGCAACATGTACAGCAAGAGCACACAAGCTACATTGTGATAATGATCAGATAATATGTTTTTGTAGTGATGTTGGTTAAAGGGATAAATATTTGACTCCCATGTTGCGCTTTGAAATAATAGCATGCGACCTATGTCCAACTAAGAGGGAAGACAGGGTCTCAGTTTACCTCTCATGCAAAAGACAGAATTCCCTCAGTGGTGCACTGGAGTGTCAGCGCACACAATGTGGTCAAACCTACAGAGTGGAGCTTGAACCCACAACCGTCTATCTCAGAGACAAGGGTAATCCCACTGAGCCAAGGCTAACACAGCACAGAAGGTCGCTCCGAAAGGTTCCATATGTGCTTCTAATTATTCTGTTGGCTTAATGTTGTCATATCTGTGTAAGGCTTCACCTACTATTAATTGCTTTTATTGTAAAAACACAAAACATCTTAAAGTTTGTGGTTTGAAGATGGAATCTTTGGTGGTGGTTTATTTCCTCTGATGGACCCTGTTGTGTGTGTGGCTCAGATTTACATGACTCCCTACCACAAAGCATATTTACAGGCCGTGTAAGCACAGAGAAATCTACCAACACCCTATTCCTTAGGTAGGCATTGTCATGTATTGTATGCCATATCAGTTTGTAGTTAGTGACATTCTGATATCCTTGCATGCGATGCAGATTTATCTTTCAGTACCGTAACACTCTGACACTGATGAAACTTGAAATGCAAGTCAGACATGTGTATGCTATGGGTCCCTCGTGGAATAATCAGCCAGTGGGTTACTCCTGGAAATATTTGTTTCACTTCAAACTGCACTGAAATTTAATGCAAGTTTTGGTAATTTATGTGTTGCAATGACACATGATTTGTGTGTTTTGTTATGTTTCAACATGAGTCTGCTAACACTGTGAAGCACTTGCTGAATGAACTGCTCAAAACACTTATTACTTGTTGCATGACTTTGACCCCTGCTGTGCCTATTATTGCTGAGAGTGCAGGTGATCAATAATGCCTCAGATACAGAAGCTCTTGATTATGTTGTAAAATGGCTTACAATACTGTTCGCCTTTCTTTCCAATCCTCTCACTTGTCCTTTTCTGAAGGTGGAGACTCACTTGCTGGAGTACAGGTTCAGAGATAACAGTTACTCTCAGTAACTCACACACACGTGAAAAATACAGACATTTTGGTGTCTGTCTCACATGAGTAATTTCTATCAGGCTGTAGATCAGCAAAAAACATTATAGTCAAACCCAATTCTCTCCTCATCTACTGCTGACTGGGTTTGCAGATAGCAACTTTTAACCTCACAACTCCAGGGGTGCTGTGTCAAATTATAGCTCCCTAATATTTCAGCTCACTGCCAGAGGTAGGTCCACAACCTCCACCACAGATAGGGCAAAGAGGCAGGCCTCTGAATCCACCCTAGCTAGAACAGGGATCAAACCCCATGCTGTTGGCACCAATCTGATCTACACTGGCTGAGCAGCCATCTGAGCCATTTTGTGGCAACATATACTTTTGCATGCATGTTATAGTATGGAGCTATGGATAGTGATGGTAGAGGCTCCCATTTCTTTCCATCACATGGCCGACCAGGAATCTCCCACTCTTACCACCTGCCATTGGCATGTGTTGAAAGGATTTACAAATTAATACTCAACTTGTTTGGCTGCATTATGAACACATCTTCCTTGGCCGTCAAGGCCTGGAGTGGGACTTGAACACAGAGCTTCTGACTTAGAGGCAAGATCGCAACACACTACACACAACGCCTCCTCCCTAACACTGTTCTAAATGAAATCAGCTAACCTGGCACGGAATAGAGATCAAATCCAGGACTTTCCATGCCTGTATAGCTTTAGTTACCTGTAAGTCATTCACAAAGAGGCACAATTTTAGTGTGAAAATTAGGAGCAATTGTAAAGCTTTTCCTGAGTGTGTGTATCGCATGTTTCATTAGAAATGATGTACATCATGTTAGTATCAGTGTCCATGGGCAGAACAGCTAGGTATCCCTATAGCCTTCAGCCAATGAGCTATAACAGGCTGGCACCTCACTGTTGAATTACCAGTTGCCATCAAGAAAGAGCAAGCAACTGTTGCTTTGTAAATCAATCTAAATGATCAAAATCCTATGAATTTACTTGTCCATTTGCATACTAATATTAATTTAATGTCATTTTAATTCTCCGCACCATTCCCACTCTGACCTCTTTATCCTCTGTCTCCTACAGCACCCCATCTTTGGATTCGGCACTTTACAATTTTCCAGACTCAACATTGTGTTCAACTATTTCAGATCATAACCACCGTCCCCATTTTTTCAGACAACACCAATTGGCATTGATGCTGTTTATTCCCATTCATCCCGCTCCAAAGTCAACTTTTGCTTCTTTACTTCTTTCATTGCCACCCTCCTTTGTCTTAACCTCATCCCTTTTATAATTTAATCTCCCCTGCTTTCCACCTCATCACAGACCTTTCCATTTGGTCTTTCCTTCACCGCCTCCATTTTCTGCCCCTATATTTTCTTAAAGCCTGTTATCTCCTGTCTCTCCAAAGTCTGTCCGCCATCTCCAAGACACAAGTTAGCAACATGATGGAATACTCTTCACCTGCCTGAATGAGTGTGGCTCCAAAAAAACACAAGAGGCTCCACATCATCCAGGACAAAGCAGCCCGCTTGACTGGCACCCACACACCACCTTAAAGTTTCACTCTCTCCACAACTGATGCGCACTGTCTGCAGTGTGTACCATCTACATGGCATTCTGCAGCAACTCACCCAAGCCTCCTTTGACAAACCTGCAAACGCTACCAGCTTGAAAAGCGAGGGCAGCAGACATGTGGGAACACCATCACCTGCAAGTTCCCCTCCAAGCCACACACTATCCTGACATGGAACTTTATTGCAGTTCCTTCATTGTCACTGGGTCAAAATCCTGCAATTCCCTCCTTAACAGCACTGTGTGTGTAGCTACACAAAATGGACAGCTGTGATTCAAGAAGGCATCTCACCAAACTGCCTCTAGCGAAATTAGGGAGAACAATAAATGCTGGCCTTTCCAATGATGCTCACATGCCAATAATACTTTTTTTTCAAAAAAACAATGGAAAGTATTGGAAAGAAACACATGTCAACCCTGGACATAAGCTGAGTTGGAAATATGACCATCATATTTATTTTGTTGAGCCCAGAGTTTAGCTGAAGTCAAAATGAATCCCAGTGAGATGTTGCTCCAAGGATCATACTCAGAAGCTTAATGCTAGTTTGAGAAGGCCACTTCTTACTACACGGAGTGTCCAATTTTCCAGTATTTGATTATGTGTGTCTGTTTACTGTTGGCTGTTCACTGTGTATGAGTAAGTTAAACCTGGATGTGTTCACTTAGAAAAATAAATTAAACTGAGTCAAGCTGCTATAAACATGTGAGAGCAGGCATTTTAAAGCATTGAATAAAACTCCTGATGCACGCATAAAAGCCAATGTATCATCTCTGCATAGCTCCAAGATACAAAAGGCAACATTACAATATCTCAGTTGTCTTCAGTGCCCGTTGTTTTAAGTCTATCTGTCAAGGGTATAGAGAGAAAGAAAGAGCTGTGTGCCACAGCTTAATTTAATACCATGTGTCCTGAAGTCAAAATTATGTTTTACACTTTATTCTTTGGATATGTAGCTCAAAACACAGTTCTTGGTGTTCTGTTTCTGTAAAGTGGGACATTTTCCAGTTACATCCATCTACCTGTGACAGCACCAATATGTTTGTTGTGGTAGCCACCTTGCCATCAACTGTGGAAGGCCAAGATTCCTTAAAACAACAGCAACAATTAAAATAGAATTATAATTATATCAAAGGTCATTCAGTGGACTCAGCTGTGGTTACACTTCAATACGAGAATTGATGGCTTCAACAATACTGGTTAATAGTATTCTTCTGTTCACTATTGGTAGCAGAGTGGCCAGCATATTGTTTACACATTCATTTAGGATTTTGCTACAAACGGGGCGGGGAGGAAATCTTAGGATTTTATTTTTGTTTTGTTATTAAGGTTCAAGACAGTGCTGTTCAGGGATGCAATGGTAATGGCATATAACAGAAACCCTTTTCATTGCATTACAAATAAAAAGGTTTCAATACCTCTAAAATGGGATCTGCTAGATGTGTGGGATTGGTCAGACACATTTCATTGAGGTCCCATTAGCAGGAAAGACTCCCTGCCCATATTTCTGGGCTCCAGTCAGATTCCTGTCATGGAAGCAAATGTTTCACCCGAGGTTTCAGGTGAATTAGATGCTCCACTGCAACCACATGCTGCAATGAATGAATAACTCCACAGTCTCAATCTATTTCTTCTGTGAAAGTTAAGGGGGGGGCGATTTACTCCTTGTCAGGCGGGCACGGTGGGCGGTCTCCAGCCGCGATATCGGGCTGGCTGGCCAATTAACGGCCAGCGAGCGTGAAAGGCGCGCTCAGAGCCTCAGCGCTGCCGAGGTGGGGGCGGGAGGAATGCGTGTGTGGGAGGAGCGCACACTGACAGCTCCCTGAAGGCACAGAGTTGCCTCAGGGAGCCGAAGGATTTTAAAATGAAAAAGAAACTATTTACATATGATATAAACACGTCTCCACATGTGACACTGTCACACGAAGAGGGGCATGTTAAAAAAGGATGTTAAAGATGTTCATTTTTTTTTTAGTTAACGTTGGAAACCTCATCCTGCCCACGGATGAGGTTTCATTAAAAATGCAAAGGCCGCCTGGCCTATTCGCCCACCCACCAACCAAACGATGGAGCGGGCAGCAAAAAATGCAACTTAATTAATTACTTTAGGGCCTTAAGAGGCCTCTTAATTGTCGGCAGGTGTGCTGCCACCTCACGCGTGTGCCCACCGACTGAAAGATCACAGGAGTGCGCGATGATGTCGGTACGCTCGCCCGATGTCATTGGGCACTATTTCACTCCCGTTCGGGTCTGGCCAGCACCCGCCCAACGGAACAAAAAACCTCTGCCCAAGATCTTATTCATGATTCTTAATTTTTAACTGAAGTTCAGACAATAAATTATGTATCACCCATCTGGGTTTCTTTGTATATGCTTTAACATAAAATTCAGTCAATTGCGTTAACTAAACTGTTGCTTTATTTAAAATGAATCTAAATCTCTCTGACCTATGACAAAGATTCCTGAGGCGGTTATTTCATATGCGTTTTGGAGAGTATGCTGGTAGTATGTTTATACTGTCAGATGTTCTTGCGAAATGATGCAGACTGTTGATCTTGGAGTTGGGGGAGGGGATTGTTTTAAAGAGGAATCACCTTCATGACCCAACTCATAGCCAGTGTACCGCACATGCTGATCTTATTGAATGTTATGGTTATAGAGTTCAAATTGTGCTGTACAAATGAGTTAAACGGTAAAAATTGGTGTTGCATTGCCACTTTTTCAGCCATAAAATGACACCGCATATACCAATTTCTGGCCATCAAATTTTGTGCCAACAGCATGTTTGCTGCCTTGGCAATCCTTGCTGTTCTCAGGCGTCCTTGGTGGCCACCTGAATGGAGCATTGGAATGATTTAAATATACAAAGGGCAGAATTTTCTGCCTACTGGGCGGGTGGGCCCGACCCAATCTCCGGCGGGCAGGGAGCCGATCCCCGCCGGAGAAGTGGGCCCCGCCGCCATTTTATGTGGGTGGGCCAATTAAGGCCCGCCCAGCGTGACACCCAGCGGGAAGCGCTATGCGCTTCCTGTGCGGGCGGGGGGGGTGGGTGGGGATTCCCCAAATGCGAGAGTGCGCTCTTTCACGCATGCGCACTATAGAGCGCACATCTCCCTGAGGCTAAATGCTGCCTCAGGGAGATCACTGACAGTTCTAAATACATTAAAAATAGCAACAAAAAAGAATCCTTAACATGTCCCCCCCATGAGATGGGACATGGTCATAATTTACACTAAAACTTTATTAAACTTTTTAAATCCCTACATGAAACCTCATCCCGCCGCTGGAGCTCCTGGGCGTTATACCTGGAGAGGATGGAACAGGGGGGGTACCCCAAAGGTGCACAGGGGAGCCCCGACCCTGGAAGTTCCCAGGTAAGGTTTGCATGGCAGTTGCCAAATAAGTGCAAATTTCCCTTCGGCAATTGTCCTACACTGGGAATCATCTGAACATTGTGATTCAAATTGCAAGCTTCGGATGGTGCTGACTACTGAAGGCAGCAGGATGACTGAGTCCAGCCTGAAGCCAGGCGAGTCACCAATCTTCAAGAGCCAGATACCCCCCTAATTTTACTGGACTCTAAATTGCTTAATCTATCCTCACCACTCACTAATCTATTTGTGCCTGTGTTTGAACTTCAAGTGTGTGTGCATGTGAAAATCAGAGCATTATTTTAAATTATTTTACTTAGGCCGGGTTAAGTGCAATAAAAAAAACTATTCTCTTTAAAACAAACTCAAGAAAACTTGTCTGATCATGTCTTTTATGGCCACAGCATGTAAACAGTTAAACACTCATAGAATTAACAAATATATCCTTTTTTTAAAAAGCCTGTTGTGGTCAAATGAGGGGAGGGAAAAGAGGGAGGCCGTTTGACCCCTCTTCACCTGATTGTGACAAGGTTTAAGGAACTTTTTATGAAATGCATTGAAAAGAAGCTAGGCCAGGGAATGCATTTCTCGTGCTCTGACTAGATTTTCCTCTTCTACAGTAAATCCTAAAAAGGTTCACTGGCAAGTGCTGAAGACATTTCAAAATTTGGAAATGACACAACACTTGGAAGCATTGTGAATGGAGAGGAGGATAATGATAGACTTCTAGAGGGCATAGACAGGCTGGTGAAAATTGGCCAGCAAATGGCAGATGAAATTTCATCCAGAGTAGAGTGAAGTGAAGAATGAGGTGAGGCAATGGAAAATAAATGATGCAGTTCTAAAAATGGTGCAGGGGTAGAGGAAGCTGGTAGTATATGCACACAAATTGTTGAAGGCTTCAGGGCAGCTTGAGAGGGTGGTTAGTAAAGCATACGTGATCTTGGGATTTGTAAATAGATGCATAGAGTACAAGGACAAGGTAGTTATGGGGCAGAATTTCCTGATGGTTGGGTGGGCGCGCATCCCGGCGTCATCGTGCACTCACGCGATATTTCAGTCGGTGAGCACGCTGGAGTTGGCAGTGCGCCCGCCGACAATTAAAAGGCCTATTAAGGCCATTAACAATGTAGTTGAATTAAATTTTTTGCTTATGGTTGGTGGGCAGTTGAAAAGGCCAAGCGGCCTTTGCATTTTTTGCGAAACCTCATCCACTGGAGGGATGAGGTTTCAATCCGACATTAAAAAAAAAACTTTCATACTAATTTCTAATATGTCCCTGCTCACGTGACAGGGGACATGTTTTTTAACATCTTAAAATTCTTTATTTTTAATTTTTTAAATCTTCAATTTCAAGAGTCTGTGCCTCAGGAAGCTTTTCTTGCGCGCATCCACGTGCATGCGCAAAGTTCCCCGCTCGCCCTCCTAATCCCCCCCCACACACACACAGGCAGTGCTGAGCGCAGCAGCACGTGTTTCAATGCTGGGCGAGCATTAATTAGTCCACCAGCGTGAAATTACAGGCTCCGCCCAATCGCAGATGGCAGTCGGCTTCCCAATCGCTCCCGCTTGCCTGCCCGACAAGGGCTAAATTCTGCCCATGGTGAACTACTGTTTAGGGAATGGCCAGGGTTAGAAGGAGATATGATAGAGATGTTCACAATCATGTAGGGGAAAGTGGGACTAGCTGAGTAGCACTTACAAAGAGTATGTATTGACACACAAATAACCTCCTTCTGTGCTGTAACCATTCTATGGGCAGAATTTTGCCCTTGATGGGCGGGCAGGCCCCACCGGCTCGGCGGCGGGTGGGCAGCCAATCACCACCGCTGAAATGGGCCCCGCTGCCATTTTGAGTGGGCGGGCTGCCCGTTGGGAAGCGCGATGCGCTTCCTGTGCGGGGGGGAGGGATTCCCCAGCTGACAGAGTGCGCACAACTCCCTGAGACTAAGTGCTGCCTCAGGGAGATCGGTGAAAAGTTTATAAACTTCAAAAATACAAAAATAAAAAAATTATTAACATGTCCCCCTCATGTGACAATGTCACACGAGATGGGACATGTTAATAAAAAGCACAGAAACTTTATTAAACTTTTTAAAAACAGACATGAAACCTCATCCCGCCGCTGGATGAGGTTTCATGTTTTTTCAGAAGCCTGCTGGGGCTCCTGGCCTGCCCGCCAGCCTTAAGGTTGGACGGGCAGGGCTTTTAATTGGTTTAACTACCCTGTCAATGGCCTCAATTAGCCATTGACAGATCGGTGGGCGGACAGCTGATCACACTGTGACCCCGCCTCCCTGAATATTTAAATGGGGCGGGGTGATGTCAGGGGTCCCCCCGATGTCATCCTATGTCATTTTCATGTCAGCGAGCGGGCCCCACCCCCAGCTTGCCGATGGGAAAATTCTGGCCTATGATTCTATGAAATGGTAGGGAAAGCCTCTGGATATGTTTTTTTAACATTCTCTTCTGAATGCAGCTCCTTACTGCACAGCAGCACCGGGGAACCGCTGCTGGCTCACACTTGCCTACCCCCACCCTCTGTCCTATGATCTACTGCACCATCTTCCCCCTTCCCCCCATATCAGGACTCACCCGAGAGCTGCTGGGGCAACTCGCCGAGCGGAGTTCCTTTCAGCATCCCACCCCCTCTTGACCACAACCCGAGTTCAAATTGGGACTAAGGAATCCATTTGATTACCAAAGCTAATGTTTGGGAAGGAACCCAAGTGCATTCTAAGAAACCAGCACATACATGTTTCTTAGAATGTCACACGAGATGGGACATGTTAACAAAAAGCACAGAAACTTTATTAAACTTTTTAAAAACAGACATGAAACCTCATCCCGCCGCTGGATGAGGTTTCATGTTTTTTCAGAAGCCTGCTGGGGCTCCTGGCCTGCCCGCCACTCTCCAGCACATACATGAGAGTGTTTCAGATACAGGAGGATGAATTATTAGCGAGTACAGAAGGTTGTGTCACAAAAAAATACCGAAGAAGGTGAAGATTAGCATTTGCAGTCCTCCTCATGGATATTGCAGGTGGAATGTCCCTATCAACCATTCTGTCTACATCTGAGCTACCTTTGCCCAAGGGTAGGCACTGAATCTTCCTCTTCAGTGTCTGTATGGGCTCAGATTGTCTGCTTTCCGTCAAGATATAACTGGCCACAACTAATATATACCTACAAACAGGAACTGGGGAGGCAACAACAGTTGGGATCTAATCAGAACTCACCCACAGAATGGCACAGAGCTGCTGTACGCATGTAGATAACTCGAGCAAACATCTGGTTTAAATCTGTGTGACTCGCCTGGTGTCCTTTTCACTTTTCTCCACCCTATTTCTGGTGCTGTTTGTGACCAGTTGCAATCTGTGTCACTCAAGTGTGTCCACTGAGTGTGGATCATTGCTGTATTATAGGATCCCCTTTCTCTAGGTTTCTCAGTAGTCATTTCTGTGTGTTTGTGTGTGTGTGTGTGTGTGTGTGTTATGAAATTACCACCATTGTTGCTATTTTATAGATTGTAGTGAGGATTAAAACATCTTGGACATGACTTTGGTTGAGCAGATGTCTAGACTAGGAATGATAACAGAACGGAAGGATTTTGTAGTCGAAATGATATCACAGCTAACAGCATCAAGCAACAAAAAAACTAAAACTAAAAGCAACAGACTGCGGGAAATCTGAAGTGAAAGCAGAAATTGCTGCAACATAATCAGCTGGTCAGGCAGCATCTGTGGTGATAGCAATGGCCTGGAATTTCCAACAGGCATCAGGACCATACGAGGATCGCCAGTCTGATGGTGTCCGTGCCCGACACCCGACATCTCCCTAAATATGGCAAATTAACAGGCAGTTTCTTGAAGCCCTGCCCAGGCTCTGCAGGCAGCAAGGCCAAACGGAGCATCAGAGGCAGTGGGCTACCGGCAGCCAGCATCCCCATTGGGAGAGGTGGACACTGCCAATGTACGTGGGAGACTGCGAGGGCACCTCAAGATGGTGGCACTCTCGGAAGACTTCTAAAATTATTAAACATCATTTTACCCGCCTGCTACCGCACTTAGTGCAAATCTGGGACAACTCCGCCCCTAGAGTGGGACTTGAATCGACAACCTTATGATTCAGAGGCAAGAGTGGTCCCCAATAAGCCATGGCTAGTAGACATTAACATACTGAGGCAAGGGACTACACTGCCTGCTTTTTTTCACTTTGAGAGCTACCTGGAACATCTGGGCCAAGGTTTTTCTCACACAGTAGCTGTTATTCCAAAGCTGGACCAGTGCTGAGGGAGGTGAATTCCTTACCATTTCTGCAAAGTGCACTGGTATCAGGAATACCATGGGGAAAAGCTGGTCCATTGTTGGAAGAGTGGAAGCAGTGAATTAAGTCTAACTCATGTGTTACCTGATCTGGTTTTGCAATTGGATTTTAAAGGCTGCAGTTCATTCCCCATCTCTGCTTATTCTGTGTGACTGGAAGTTATTTATTTTAAAGCAGATGTTTGCAGATTTTAACCTTGCTTTCCATTGCAGATTTATATTTTCTGCTCTCTATGTTATGCAAAAAAGGTTTCTCTTTCTTTAGGTCTTTATATTGAAAGTCCATAAGAACTGCTGCCATATCTCTGAATCTCATGTCTATATATAGTAAATGATTATTTGCTGAAAGGTTTAGCAGGCTTGTATCAAATTCCTCCCTCTGCAATTTGAACAGGTTTAAAATAAACAAGTTAATCCCTATCCATTAAAATAATAAATAATGAAATTAAAACAAATGCATTCGAGATTTATACATTAACGACAGCAACAGTGATCTCGATCCTTGAGTGTCATGATTTGGCAATGTATGAAAAGAACATTATTTGTTGCTTAACGCACTGCAAAAGCAAAACAAAGCAGTATATATACCCAAAAATGTCAGCTCACTTTTATTCATTCTTGAGCTATGGCTGACATGGGCAAACTCATATTAATTACCTATCCTTAGTTACCCTGGCAACTGCACAGTGCAGGGTTGGAGTCACATGTAGGTCAGAGCAGGTAAGGGTGACAGGTTCCCCTCGGTGTAAGGCATATGTGAACCACGTGGGCTTTTGCATCTTCCCTGGTCATTTTCTGCTGCTACCCCAGAAATGACCAGATTTATTTCACAGCTTGCTCTTCCAGGACTCATTTATGCATTTCATTTTTATCACGTTCCTCCAACGCTTGCAGCCAGGATCTGGTGGATCTCAGGTAGTTCCTTGGAAGCACAGGATGTTGACAAGACCCCGCTGCAGCTACCGTTTAAACGTTTGATTCAGATCTCTATATTCACAGTTATAGGGTGTTTCCTCACTTCCACTTGACACCAGTTTTCACTCCGCACCCACTCCCCGCCCCTTCTCCCTTGAGGCTCCACCCTCTGTTTCTGTTTGAGGAAAGGGTTGGAGGGAAATGATCTAAAGAAACCAGGTTCTCCAAGATTACCAGCTTTTCCTGACATTTTGCTTCCCTGTAGGTTTCTACGGTGGTACTTTGGGATAAGAGGCTTCCAGAGGCAAAGCTATTCTTGAACATCAGTCTCTTGGGTGGTGAGTTGTGTCCATGCAGTGAGCACCCAGGCTCAAGCAACTACTTTTATGATTCCAAGATAGTGTGAGACAGTGAAAACACGTCAGGCCAGAACTTCTGAGGAATGGCAATCACAGTCGGATTGCTGCTCTGCTCCTTTTCACTTACCTTGGTCGGGACTGTACGTTTCTCACCTGATCTTCCGATTCGGGCCCGGTGAGAAAAGTACAGTGCAGCAGGTTCCCGAGGCAACCAGTGTAGGACAGCAGCATCGGGGGGAGTGAAGCCACGACCCCTTTTCATGGCACTAGCTGCCCTAAACCAGGTGAATGTATAGGTCCCAGCCACTTTGAGAAGCCAGGGTGAAGGTAAATGGGTGGGTTTAGGATGGGTCGGGGATGGGGTAGGATGGGGCAGGGGGTGTAGGATGGGGCAGGGGGTGTAGGATGGGGCAGGGGGTGTAGGATGGGTTGTGGGAGTAGGATGGGTCAGGGATAGGATGGTTTGGGGGGTGATGGTTAGTCAGTCATGGAGGTGGGGGGTAGTTAGGGGGGGGCAGAGGGATAGTTGGTGGGTGTGGGGTAATCAGGGGGTGGGCTTAGTTGGAGGGGAGCCGTAAGGATGGTAGGCAGGGATGGGGAGTAATTGGGGTGTCAGGATAGTAGTTAAGAAGGTGGATGGGGTGGTAGTTGGGGAATGGGAGTGTAGATGAGGGGGGTGAGAGGATGTAGTCTGGGATTCCACTGGTGGGTTGTGGGGGAGTGTTGGGGAGGGGGTCACTAGTATAGTTACCCAGGAGCTAGAAGTAATTTTAACCCTTCTAAATTTTCCTGGGAAAATATTCTGCTAAGAGAGTCAGAACCATTCGAAGCCTCCAATTTAAAGTGGAGTAATGGATGATTCCCAGTGCAGGGTAATTGTATATCGGAAGTTGAAATTTCCCGGGCAATTTCCATTGGGCATTCCGGGAGGATGGAGGGGGGGTCCCCTGCACATCTTTTGGGGCAGCTTTAGGGAATAACCCCCGCCCCAGAGATTGGAAGTTATGGGCCATAGTGACCTGTATGCTTTTGTCTATTCACTTAGGAGAATGCAGTGGTGGACAATTTAAGTGGCAGATTTGGTGAAGACTCTGAATTCCTCCTTCTGTGCTGTAATAATTCTATGATTCTTGTGAATGCTTTGCTTCCTGGAACAATTTTTTTTTTTGACACAGCATTGACAAGTAAACCATTTTCTCCGTTGTATTCTGAGCAACGTGCCAATCGGAACAGTGCCCTTCAGTGCCAAGCAGGGCCATTCTGCTCTCCTGCCATTCACCCAGCTACCACTGTAGGTGCATTGGCATACCTCGGTGTAATGGTACGCCTTCTCTTCATAAACGATAATGAGACATTGGGTGTCATCAATCGTATAAAACAAAGAAAACATATAACTTAAATAATAATATTATTGTTCATGTCCACCAAACACTCCAGTTGCTGCACTACACACTGGTCACGGAAGACCTTAAACATTTCGGCTGACATTGCATGCTCAATTCTCAGGGTCGCCAGGGTTTGGACAAAACCACTTTTCCAAAGTCAATTTCCTCTCTTTAAATTCCTGTAGCACCACCAAATATGCTGCTCCGTAAATAGAGAGTTCCCAGCGCTGAGATCTATTCATACAGGGAGCTTGCTCCTATTGCGAAATTGTCTGTATAACTGTTGCAGTTTCCAATCCTGCCACACTGACAAGCGTACAACACATGAGTGAAATGTTCATCCGAGATAAGACTGTCATCCAAAGAAGCTGACTGGAATCACTTTATTACCACACAGCTGAGCAGCGCAGTACTGTCCAGATGTTAGTGTAAGCTGTCAGTCAATGCACTGTCTCATTGAAATGGGTCAAAGATGGATCATAAATAAAAACATTACAGCGATGTAGTCAGGCGTGCTCTGCTGGAGGCAGACTTTAACATGCGCGGTTGTGTCAGTAAAGAATGTTTTATTTATGCTGTCTAAACCAAACCAAACCAAACCAAACCTTAGAATGGTTGATATAGACAACTTGTACGGAGTAAGGGGGAAAATGCCAGATCTCACCTTGATCAGCATTCACCACAGTCGTTAAACATTGTAGGTGGAGAGGCAGGGGCGCGGGGCGATTAAGACTTTCCACTTTGGGCCACACTCAGGAAATTGCAACATTTAAAATGCATCAACTTTGTGCTGGTTAGGCTACAGTCCAAACTCCCGATAAAAAGCATTTGCATAATCTCAAACATAAAATTTTCAAAGCAGCAACATATTGGGGCGGGGTCATACACTGTCAATGCTGCTTTCTTTCCATTTAAACGTATTCCTTGATGTATTTAAGAGTGGGAACATAGTGCAGCTTTATTAATTCAGCTAAAAATGGGTTTATCACCAGAAATAAGCATTTTTAGATTGGGTGTCCAATCTTCTGCCCGTAAATAACCTGATTTACAATCACCGAAACTTAATGCAAGAGACACAATTATGAGCGATTTAATAGCTTTGTACGTTAATCAGCTTCTCCGCAAATTAAATATTTGTTGATACGAAAAGCCTTAATTTGAAAATGTGGCTTTGTGCGTAAGAAAATGAGGGTGATTTCTAGAGCCTTCTCAAAACAATTGTGACCCGCGGGTGTGGTCAGTTTGTGGCAGGGTCTAGTCCAGCTGAACTGAATGTTGAACATGTGCACATGACTACGGAAACACAAAGGTAAATGTTTTCAGGTGTAACCCACTTCCTAGAATAACTGAATCAGTCAGTGATACAGCACGGAAGAAATCATTTGGTCCATCAGCTATTTTTGAAAGAGCCATATGGCTGGTCCTACTCCCCTGCCCTTTCCCATTGCACTGCAACATTTTCCACTTCAAGTATTTGTCTAATTTCCTTTTAAAAACTATTTATTATCTGTTTCCACCACTCTTTAAGGCAGCACACTCCTGATTATACCAACTCGTTGTGTAAAAAATAATTCTCTTCGTCTCACCGCAGATTCGTTTGCCAATTATCTTAAATCACCACCGTCAACACCCTTTTGTCCTTTTGTCTATGACATTTTTGGCAATCTCTTCTTTGCCTTCACCTATCACTGGCTCCCTATCGAGCTCTCCTGTCCCACCAGCTTATATTTCACCCCATTTCTCTATTTCCTTAGTTCTGATGAAGGGTCATACGGACTCGAAACGTCAACTGTATTCCTCTCCGCAGATGCTGTCAGACCTGCTGAGTTTTTCCAGGTATTGTTGTTTTTATCTTAAATCTCTGTTCTTTTTTGCTCACCGGCCCTTTCTCTAGCGGTGACAGTCACTTCCTGTCTATTCTATCAAAATGGGTGGAATTTTACGCCAGCGGGATTTTACGGTCCCGCCAAAGTCGATGGGGTTTAGAATGGCTCGCCGTATTTTACGGCCCCATCCCCGTCCCCATGGCGACGTAAAAGTCCGGCCCATATCTTCAAACACTGACAATAAATCGCACCTTAACTTTCTCCAAGGAAAACAACCCCAGCTTCTCCAATCACTCCATATATTGAAGTTCAGCACCTCTGGTAACATTCTAATAAATCTCCTCAGCAGCATCTCTGAGGCCTAGACATCCTTCCCAAAGTGTGCTTTCCAAAACTGGCCCCAATACTCCAGCTGGGGCCTACCCCGTGATTTATAAAGGTTTAGCATGACTTCCTTGCTTTTGTACAAAGTACCTTTGTTTATAAAGCCAAAGATCCCGTGCGCTTTTTTAACAGTTTTCTCCACCTTCAGAGATTTGTGCATATACATCCCCAGGACTCTCTGTTCTACAACCCCATTAAAATTGTACCACTTTGTTCATGTTGCCATTCCTCATTCTTCCTACGCAACGCAATCACTCACAGTTAAAATTGTCCGAGCTTTTGCACCAGTTTGGTCAGTTCAGCTGGAACCTGACAACGGGCAACTTTACCCAGAATACGTAGGCCGGAATTTTACGCCTGCAGGATTTTACAGTCCCGCCAAAGTCAATGGACAACTGAACTGCTCGCCACATTTTACAGCCCCAGCCTCACCCCTGCTGCAACCGGGTTCTGCCCTTAATGTTACAAATACCTTCAAAAAATGTGCCTCACATAGATCAGTCTATGAGCTAAAAGCCTGGCACTTCAGTTAGATATTTCAACTGGGCTTAAGCAATTTCCAGCTATTGTGGATTATTGTAAGTGTTAAGTGTTAAGAGTGTGTGTATGTGTGTGTGTGTGTGTGTTCATGCATCTCTGAATGAGTCTTTGAGTGCAACTGTGTGTCTTTCTGTGTCTCTGTCTCCCAGTACGTATGTGTGTGTATTCCGCTGTGTGAGTCTCTGTATGTGTGAGGGATATAGCAGACATTTTTCATTGTGCTGTAATGAAACTAAAATACCCAGAGTGCAGTACAACATGTCCTATAATGACCAGGTAGAAAAGAGCCAAAGGAATGGCGGAGTTCCAGTTGTGAAGAAATGTTGTACGTCCCAGAGAGATGCAAGGGAATTATATTTTTCAGCCTATTACTATGAAGCTGCAATATTATAGATTGTGCTGAAACACTAATTGTGGTGTGCAAATAGCAGATAAAGAACATCAAATAGAAACATATCCAAAACATTAATGGTGTAAACTACAAAATAAAAATTCTGGATAAACAGTTGCAAGGGGCTTTGGGACATGCTAAAGACATGATAACATGTAACATGTAACATAAATGTAAATTCTTCATTTCATTTGTTTGATCTCAGCCTCCCAAAATACAAACGCTGCCATTTTCCTATTACAGCATTTAAGCTGTACGCTTTCAAGAGAAAAATAGATCAAACAGATGAGGGAGAAAGGAACAGAAGATGATGTAGGTAGGGTTAGAGAAAGAGGAGTGGGAGGACGTTCTTGTGGAGGAGAAACACCAGCATAAACCAATTAGACTGAATGGGCTTGTTTCTATGCTCTAATTCTGTGCTGCTTTTTGTTTAGAAAGTCCAGTGCCTTGCACTCAACCATCCTTCTCAACAGACTGGAAAAATTCTGTCAGTTGCCAGCAGTTGGAACTGAAAGTGTTAAATGTTTTGAACTGAACCACACATCTCTTCATTAATCCTTTGTGGTATGTTTTTACTTAGCTGTAATTGTATTTTTCTTCTAGTATTTAATGTAACAACACTGGAGTATCTCATAATCTCTTCCATCTGCTTTAGTGTTATGAGAGTGTTTAACAGAGAAACAACTCATATGATTGGTTCCATAAGAAGCAGCATAACACCCTGAATTGTGTTTTTCATGTCGCAGTGAAGGGTTTATGACCTGAGCCTTGGGACATATTCCTGAACCCTGCTTTGTGTGGCCTGACCAGGTTAGATACAGATATTCAAAGAATTTTAATTAAACTGCACTAATTTGATAATAAATTAATAACACCAGCACCCAAAGAGGGCACTCCATTTCAAAGTACTTTGATCCCACAAGGACTACAGTAGCTTGTCTTAACCATGGGAATAAATAACAAGCTTAACAGTTTTCAAATTACTCAATGCAACATGGCCATTAATGACTTCTTTCTTCATTCCTGGAATCTTTTTTTCTGCTCCATCATCACATCATTGAAAGCATTTTTAAATGATAGGACTATTCACTGGCTGAACTTCTTAGAGCATAAAGGAATAAAAAGAATGGAATTGCACATTATTTAAATGATTCTAAATCTCCGACCTAGGAGTGATATATAATAGTGATTACTTAAGGGCTATTCTTTCCCACTAAATGTTTTCTAATATAAAAATCTTTAGCAGACCTTGTTTCAAGTTAGGTTTTTTTTTTGCTAACTGATTTCTGTTTTATTGAACAATACATTTTCAGATTAGTGTTCATTCAGCTTTTTTTATTCATCCATGGCACGGAGGGGGGTATCGTTGGCAAAGCCAGCATTTATTGCCCTTGAGAAGGTGGTGGTGAGATACTTCTTGAACCGCTGCAGTCCATGTGGTGCAGGTACACTCACGGCGCTGTTGGGAAGGGAGTTCCAGGTTTTTGACCCAGCGACAGTGAAGGAACAGCGATATATTTCCAAGTCAGGATGGTGTGCAACTTAGGGGGGAATTTGCAGGTTGTGGTGCTCCCATGCCTCCTAGGTGGTAGAGGTTGCAGGTTTGGAAGGTAATGTCTGAAAGAGCCTTGGTGATTTGCTGAGTGCATCCTATAGATGGTACACAGTGCTGCCACTGTGCACCGCTGGTGGAGAAAGTGAATACTTGAGCTAGGATGGGGTTCCAATCAGGCGCAATGCTTTGTCCTGGATGGTGCTGAGTTTCTTGATTGTGTTGGAGCTGCAATCAAGAGGAGATGGCAGCATAGTTGTAATGTTGCTGGATGAGTAATGGTCTGGGGGCATTGGTTCAAATCCCACCACGGCAGCTGATGGAATTTAAATTCAGTTAATAAAATCTGATGGTGTCCATGAAACTATCAATGATTGTCGTAAAAATCCATCTGGTTCGCTAATGCCGCTTTAGGGAAGGAAATCTGCCATCTTAAACTAGTCTGGTCTGTACGTGACTCCAGATCCACAGCAATGTGGTTGACTCTTAAATGCCCTCTGAAATGGCCAAGAAAGGCACTCGATTCAAGGGCATTTAGGAATGGACAACAAATGCTGATCTTGCCAGTGACAGCTAAATCCCATGAAAGAATAAAGGAAAGTGGGAAGTATTCTACCTCACTCCTGACTTGTGCCTTGTAGACAGCGGACAGGCTTATGCGTCTCTTATAGGCAGAACTCAACGAATAAGGTGCTTTTTTTTTGTTTCACCTTGTCTGGTCCTGGCATCATTCAATAAAAAATTCTTATCAGAGGAAGGGGGTAAAATTGAAGGAAAGCTAGAGTACTCAACCTGCTATATAAACCTGCTTGCCAATCACAGTTGTTGTCAGTCATGGAGCAATGTTGGCCAAAGTTCATTCTGCGGAGGGGGAGGTTGGGAGCAGGGCCAAATAAAATAGAGGTGGGAAAATAGAGAATTAGAAATCTTTGGATCGAGTGAATTGATGAATAGGGCCTCTCCAGCAGAGAAGAAAAACTAACCAGGTCAGAAAAGAGTTAATAGCCATCTGAGGAAAAGTGTTGGAAGCTGTTTTTTTGACAGACTGGTCTTCTGTCAAAATAGTAGCGGTTGACAAGTTGAGTGACTTTATAAACACTGGCCAGCTGAAAGAGCGGGGAGTGAGCACGTGTGATTCATTAAGTAAAACGGTGATGTCAGCCAATGGCAACCTTTGGTGAACTGAAACTGGGGCTGGGAAACACTTTCTCCATGTTGTGCCATGTCATTAGAATCCACAGTGAAGTTTGGCGAATGTAATCCAAATTTTAACAAAGCAGGGAAGTCGGGTAAGAAAAGCTGGGATAACCAGAAGAAATGCAGATCGCTGGACAAATCAGTCCTCGACGTTAGTTGTTATCCTGCTTATTTTGGGCGAGGTTTGATTTGAGGGGGAGAATTGGGAGCTAGCAGACAGCAGTTTATATTCAACCCTGAAGACATTTTGTTTGAAATGATAAATTGGGCCCTCTT